>NC_087211.1:25527968-25572968 GCF_015104395.2 Macrobrachium nipponense | reverse complement strand
ATACATATATATGTATGTATGTACATATGTTCGTTACAAGAAATAATATATATAATATATATATATATATATATATGAATATTATATATATATATATATATATATATATATATATATGTATAATATATATATATATGATTATATATGTATATACATATATAGATATATAAATTAATTATATATATTATATATATATTATATACTATATATATATATAATAGATATATATTATAGTATATTAGATATATATATATATATGATATATACATATATATATATATATATATATATATATATATTATTATACATAATATATATATATCTATATATATATAATATATATATATATTAATATAATATATAAGAAGAAATCATAGGGGTGGCAGACCCGACCAACATCCAGGTTGAAGAGGTAAAGGCATGTCTTTCACAGGTATCGTTTATTACACCGACGTTTCACATCACATGATGCATCCTCAAGGCTGGAAATTATATATTAAGAATACTAAAATCATCACTCACTCATAAAAAATCTAAAAAAGCACAACAGATATTTGACATTTACAAATACAAATTAAAACGAGAACTTGAAAGGAACACCTACCAAGGTAAGAGTTAAAAAGTGACTAAAAAGCCAGAGAAAATTAACATAATAAGATGACTAAACAGAACGTGGAGAGTAAACAAACAGGCACGTTATGCCAAAACAGTTGCGTGGAACAGGCAGTTATGCTAAAAACAGTTGTGTGGACGACGATTGGGTGTTTAGTGTTGGTACATTGGTCTTAATAGGAAGGGACTCCAGCACCATCAACTCGTCGTCTCTACTTGCTGATCCAATATTCTTAAAATCAGCAAGTAGAGACGACGAGTTGATGGTGCTGGAGTCCCTTCTTATTAAGACCAATGTACCAACATTAAACACCCAATCGTCGTCCACACAACTGTTTTTAGCATAACTGCCTGTTTGTTTACTCTCCACGTTCTGTTTAGTCATCTTCTTATGTTAATTTTCTCTGCCTTTTTAGTCACTTTTTAACTCTTACCTTGGTAGGTGTTCCTTTCAAGTTCTCGTTTTAATTTGTATTTGTAAATGTCAAATATCTGTTGTGCTTTTTTTAGATTTTTATGAGTGAGTGATGATTTTAGTATTCTTAATATATCATTTCCAGCCTTGAGGATGCATCATGTGATGTGAAACGTCGGTGTAATAAACGATACCTGTGAAAGACATGCCTTTACCTCTTCAACCTGTGTGTATATATATATATATATATATATATATATATATATATATATATATATATATATATACGCATGTGTGTATGTATGTAAGTTTATGTTGTATTAAGAGCCGGGCATCGGTTTACCTGTAAAGCCGATGTAGGGTTGTTCAAAGTCGAGAGAAGGGATTTCAAATACTCCTACGTCTTTGGGGACTAGCTTTTGTTGGATATTAATCAGAGGTTTGCCTAAGGTTGTTGGGTAGGTAAAAACAAAAGGGTTAGTTTCCAAGTGTCGCGTCAACGTCTTGCTGCTGTCCAGGTGTGGTATTTTTATTTTATTGTTGGCATCTCTCTGGGCTTGTTTTGAGGGGGCGGTAGAAGATTACGTTCACTTTATGGATAGCTTTCTCAGTTACATGGTCAGAGTACTTTAAAGATAACAGCTGCCTACGGATAAGTTCCATTTCTTTTTCCAGGAAATCCGGGGAGCAAATTCATAAGGCTCCTAAGAATAAACTGCTACATCATGATAGCTAAAATAGTGAATGTATGAAAGTGAAAATTTAGGTTTTCTGTATCTGGTAAATTGTATTCTGTCGTGTCTCCAATTATTAAAACATCAAGAAAAGGAGTTTTGTTGCCGGTAACATCCTCGCTTTCTTTTTACAAAGATGTTTTTTACACTTACATTTTTAGATTTAAAAAATGTTCAACGGTCTAGGTACAAATTTTTACAGCCTTTGCAATCTTAACAACAAAATGAAATGTTTTATATTAGACCCTCTTCCTCAGGGTTTTCTTCCCTTTCCTCTGACTGGTCCGAATTTCACCAAGAGATCATTTTTACAACAATGCTTCATTGAAAACGGTTACCCAGCGAGGGTTTTCTGTAAACATTTGTACAATCTTAAATAATAAATTCATAGCGAAAAATAACAAATCAACTGTATCAAGAAGGCCATTCTTTGCCAGTGTCCCTTATATGAATAATACAATGCTTTATACGGAAGTTAAACGATTAACCACAACAAATCCATTTACTATTGGGTCCTATTTAAGATGCAAGGACAAATTGAGCCCCTTTTGACATCTAATGCGGTCTATTTATTTTCGTGTCACACATGTAGTGTGGGAAATTATGTCGGGGTCTCTCAAAGGTTTCTTTAGGGTCCACATAGTTTGATAAAGGGAGGGGGAGGGGGAGGGGTTGCGTTATCGATGAGGTGTCCAGTTTTAAAATCCTTACACGGGCGTCTCCCCCTCGACAGCTTGGTAACCTTCGAATCGCTTTTCACAAAAACAGTAATTCCAATTTCTCCACCTGGCATAGCCATACTTTATACTTTACTTGGGACGTTGCGCTTCCTCTTCTCGTCCCTCCGACATAGTCATTTTCTTTGCATTTTATGCTTCGTGCATTTTATTGCAAATGTATGTAGGTGTTTTTAGGATGAGTCTTTTTATTGTAGTACTTTATTTATAAAATAATATTCATCTCTTTACAGCTGTGATACTAATGGGGCAAGACCCCGAAACTTCATTAATAAGGCTATGTGAAACCGCCATAGAACGTCTCCATTGTCTCCTTGTACTGTACAGTATATTATGTATATATGTGTGTATGAATGTCTCTGACCTACATGATTCAAAACAATTATTTGAGAGTATTATGAGTAATGCAATACATGACAACTGCCAGGCACTGGCAACCCTCTTCAAGAGGCAGTTTGATTGATAAAATGTTGGAAGCAGCACTACTATGGCTCTTGAACAGTTAATTAACTCTGACAACTTTCTCCCAATGAGATGCGTTTGTGAGACATGAATGGCACCGATAGCAGTTACACAGTCACGCGTCACAAACACGCAAACCTTGGTGTTATCAAAAAGGAATTTTATTAGTAGAGCAATAGAGACAACTATGAAGTCTGTCACCGAGTGTTGAAACAAAAGCCACATCCAAGTTTAATTGTGTACAAAATCTACGAAATTTAGAACAATAACGGCACTTTCAACGACGCCCTTTTATAAGAGGGCAAGTATGTTAGACACAGAGATGGACATGCAAACACAAGATCTCCCCTCATTCACACTGACGTATGATGATCTGGCTTCACACCTCATCTGACATATTATATGTTACGGGGAATATGTGAATTCAGGGCTTTCGCCAAATCCGTAGGGCATATGTGATATAACCAATTCGCTTAGGAACATTCAATCCCAGAGGGCTGGTACTAAACACAGTGAAACAGTGATTCATCTACACTGCTTCGTCGTGTTTGGTACTAGTACGTTGGGGATCAACTGTGTTTCGCCGTGTTTAGTACTAGCCACTGGGGGATCAAATGCACTTCGGGACTTTAGATCCCCCCCGGGCTAGTTTTAAACACAGCAAAATACAATCGACTCCCCAGGGGCTATAGTAGATTCACATCACCTGTGCACCTTTTGTCTAGGACAGTCCCTTACGACGCTCTTGATTGGTTGTTGATAAGCCACATCACAGGGCTGGAAATTCTCAGACTCTCTCGAGAGTTCACATAGGCAGGATGTACGTTCCGCTTCTCCTGAGGGATACTTTTTAAAGACGTTTCCCTAAGGAGAGGTGGAGCATACATCCTGCCTACGTGAACTCTCTCGAGAGACTGAGAGTTTACAGCCCTGTGATTGGCTTATCAACAGCCAATCGGGAGCGTCGTAAGGGACGGGCCTAGACATCAAATGCACGGGTGATGTGAATCTACCATAATACTAAACACGGCGAAATACATTCGACTCCCCAGGGGCTAGTATTAAACACGGCTAAACAGTGTAGATGAATCACTGTTTCGACGTGTTTAGTACTAGCCTCGGGGTTCAAATGTTTCTAAGCGAGTTGGTCATTTCACATAATTCTCTAGGGATTTCGTGAAATCCCTGATTTCACATATTTCCTGTAACATACAAGTATCCTGGTCCATGCGTGGGTAGCTGTGAGGGCAAGATAAGCAAGACATACCGACTGACAGACAGGCGGACCGACGGATGCACAAAACGGAATGAAACGCTACTAACCACATAGTGCACCTCACGTGGTGCACTGCAGGCATTACTTCAGGTTCTTAGCAGCGTCCCTTCGGCCCCTAGCACCTTCCCTTTTCATTCCTTATACTGTATCGTAGTTCATAATTTCTTTCTTCCATCTTACTTTCCACCCTCTCCTAACAATTCATTCAGTGTAACTACGAGGTTTTTCCTCCTGTTACCCCTTTCAAACCTTCAAACTGTCAGTTTCCGTTTAAATTCTGGATCACCTCATAGGTCTAAGAGTTTGGCCTTTGGCCTAAATTGTATATTAATCATTCTACTAACCACTGAGAGGACGATAGAAAACTGAAAATGAAACGGAAAAATAGAAATTTGTAAAGTCAACTGTGTGAGAGAGAGAGAGAGAGAGAGAGAGAGAGAGAGAGAGAGAGAGAGAGAGAGAGAGAGAGAGAAACATATGAATATCTCCCGAAACGAAGGAAAAAGAAAGTAAAAATTCTTCATACTTTCAGGAACTTCAGGCAAACTCAAACGGGATTTTGAATCTGTAACAAAATGTTTGCTCAGATGAGTGCTGGCGAAACCTTCCGGGATACTTTCCTCTCCATCTTTGAGAGCTCCGAAAGAAAAGAAGTGAAGAAAAAAGGTAGGAAATTAGAGTGATTGCGTCTTTCAGCAGTCGAGGTAAAAAAAAAAATGTTCTTATCCCACTTTTATGTTTTTAAATTACAAAATAAAAAAAATAAAAGCCTGACTGAATCATTTGCTCTTTTAATCTAAAACAAAATGCTCTAAACAGATTAAAAACACGGAAATCCCTAATACCTATTTTACATACAGACGTTATAAGTGTTAACCTTCCGACTCTCGGTCAACAATCTGGGATAAGGTTGTCAACAACCCCGATGCGTACCCAGTTAAGGTAAAATTACAAATGAGTGCGCGCGCGCACACATAATATATATATATATATATATATCCAGATATATATATATATATATATATTATATACATACATATAAAAGATTATATATGTGTATAAGACACAAACACATAATATATATAGTATGTATATATATATATATATATATATATATTATATATATATATATATTTTATATAATTATATACCATTCCCGAAGGAAAGGTCAAGGAATAAGCAGAAAAGATTTGAAAGGCTGAGCCCAGAGGGAAATGGTAGACCTGCCTTCTGAAGTAGCGAAAGGTCATAAGTCAGGAAGAGCATAAGTAGGTAGGAGGCGAAATTCCAAAGATTTGTAGCAAAGGAAACAAATGCTCTCGTTCCATCTTTCTGAAGAGAATACTCGAAGCAATGAGCACATCACATCCGCCGTCAAAATTACGGAAAGAATAATGATACCGGTTTTCTATCCATACCTAAATTTCAAATTTCCCACAACACCAGAACTTGCAGACTGTGATCTGAATAAGAAGCCTTTTCATCTCACTTCCTCTACTCAGTATATGATGATCTTGACCACTAGTACGCACAACGAAGAAACAAGTAAAAAATGCACCGAAGAAAATCGTGTTTTCTGTACACCGTATAATGCTCTAGGAAACTCTTAGCAGTAGCCCATGAAAATTCAGACACAGCCAGGTGGTGGCAGTCTGTGCTATTGACACCTATAGCGGTGCCAGACACACGATCATGGCTGATTTTAACCTTATAAAAGCCACTGAGGCTAGAGGGCTGCAATTTGGTATGTTTGATGATTGGAGGGTGGATGATCAACATACCAATTTGCAGCCCTCTAGTCTCAGTAGTTTTTAAGATCTGCGGCAGGACAGACAGACAGACAGACAAAGCCCTTCAATAGTTATCTTTTACAGAAAGCCAAGCATGTTACCTCTCCTTAGGCAAAAAAAGGGTGGGGGGGGGGGTGGGGGGGGGGGGGGGTTTAATAGTATGCGCGTTACAATCAAGAAACCGCAGCTTCCCCCTTTCGGATGCAACCGCCATCAAGCATCTAACCAGAGTCTTACCACAGGGTATCAAGCGTTCGACCAAATTGTTACCACACAGTATCAAGATTTAGCCACATTCGTACCACATACTATCAAGCATTTCGCCACACCCTTCTGCACCTTCTCAGATGTCTCATGATGCTAAAGAATAGGCATCAGTCGTCCATCGTCAATTACCAACCAAGAACACACTCCCTCTTCCAATTCATGAGATGGTTACGTCACAAAATGAGTATATTTCACATTCTTTCATAACATCTCCATGAAATATACAGTTCACTAAGCCTAATATGCATGAAGACTATTATGACAATTAAAAATTCGGTCTTTCAAAGGGTTCACAATAGTTAATGTGTCCCTTACACTGTGAGAGAATGTCTCCGGTATTCTTCACTTCTTATGTCTAAAGTATCTTCGTTTCGTTACATAAAGGATTTGATTTAGACCTATAGTGCTTCCCTTCCTCATTCAACTGAGATCTGATTGCGGGTCTTCCTTTTTATGAACTATAAGAACCATAAAATAGCCATGTTAGGGATCCTTTCGTATTTGAAGTCAGTATATAATGGGTATGCATGCTGTCACTAAATAGCGCGTTAAAATATACTTAGCAAAGGCCACAGGAAAAATAAAAGGAGTACCAAGCGCTTTCGTGGTATTTCAACGAAATGTGTTGAAATAACACGATTGGCTGCCAATCCATAGTTAAGCATTGCACACATAAATAAATAAATGAATAAATAAACAAATAATTAAAAATTAAATATAAAATTATATACTATATATCATATAATTATATATATAATATACATATATATATATATATATATATATAATATATATATCTATATATATATATATATGTTTGTATAGAGAAGATAGTTATAATTCAGCCTTTATACGCATGAACTGATCTAACTGACTATTCGCTGCCGTGTGAAAGTGACGGCAGAATCTCAGCTCGAGAGACCAAAAAGTGAATGTGCCGGAAATTTAGACGTTGACATGACATTCCTCGAAATGGAATGTGAATCATCACTTGGTGGTCGTTCCTTTTCGCCCGATGAATGGTTGCTACGTAGTATGCGTGACCGGATATATGCAAGTGCATGATCAGTCATTGTGACGGTTATGTACGTGTCCATCACTTGAATGACAGGTGATGGGTGACGTTATGGAATCCTCCCGCTGCTTAACGAACTCGTTAGGTATCAGTGGCGTCACACTATGGGGGAGGGTCTTATCAGAGGTCGTGCGTTTGTATGTGGCATTCCAGCTTGCTTGAGGGGTGTCTGTGGAGTTCTAGTGCACTACGAATTTAGAATCTGGGTGACGCGGAGCGACTGCAAAAGGGATTGTGAAAGTGGCCATAGAGAGCGAGCAGAACTTTGTTTTACTAATCCCTTTTCTTTCCAGTGTCTGGGTTTATTGATATTCTATGTGTGATGAATAGATGCACTGAGCTTTTTATTTTCAGTATTTTATCATGTTATACATTTTCCTTTCTATTTTGATAAAATTTCACCTGTGTTGTTTTAATCCAGCCATGTCTCCCTTTGGACAGGAACTCTTCTATCTGGTAACTGAGCCCCATGAAAATCTTTGATCAACGGAGTAACGGTGTGAAGGGACACATTGTTTACTATGTGACATTTTAATTTGTTGAAGGAACATACCAATGTTCGGACGGAACGCTTCACTTTCTGTTTACTTTTTAAAATTTAATTTGGCTTCCCATATGTCGTGGCAGAACAATCCGTTCTCTCTATAAGGCGAACAATATTTTTCCAAAAAATCAAGTTAATCAAATTCCCTTAATTAATAGACAGAGCTTTGCAAGTTGCTCCTAGAATAAAAGTTTATTTTGTTTATTTTTAACTCAGAGTTTGATTCAGTTGCCTTCGCTAATCTGGAGATGCCTTATGGTTTCTATTAAGATTTAGGATGGTCAACACTACCATGTTCAAGCTCAACGGTAAGACTTACCACCTCAATAATATATATATATATATATAATAATATATATATATATATATATATATATATATATATATATAAAGGTATAAGCCACGAAGTAAAAGTAAACAACGGAGGTTCCTGCGAGATCTTTCGACTCGACGTCCTTTACTCTGCTGAGTAAAGGACGTCGAGTTGAAAGATCTCGCAGAAACTCCGTGTTTACTTTTACTTCGTGGCTTATACCTTTATTTATGGATTGCCATGTTCCAAACTTTCGTGGTCCAGTTATATATACATACATACATACATATATATATATATATATATATATATATATATAGATATATATATATATATAGATATATTTTGTATATATATAGATATATATATATATATATATATATATATATATATATATATATATATGAATAACTTGATCACGAAGTATATAAAACGTGATGCTATGTATAAATAAAGGTTTTTTGCAACGAAAAAAAAAAGGAAAAAATGAAAAAGCGAGATAGCCAAGTACTTTCGGTCCTGTTCGGACCCTTTACTTGGCTATCTCGCTTTTTCATTTTTTTCCTTCGTGGCAAAAAAAAACCTTTATATATATATATATATAGATATATATATATATATATTTATATATATATATATATATATATATATATATATCCTTTATATATATATGTATATATATATATATATATATATATATATATATATATATATATATATATACACACACACATATATATATATATATATATATATATATATATATATATATATATATACCACACACACCACAACACACACCACATATATATATATATATATATATATATATATATATATATATATATATATATATATATGTATGTATGTATTTGTGTGTGTGTGAATATGTGTAAGTTATGTTTTTTGCTCAAGCGCGTTGATATGTATTTGAATGGCCACATGCTTACGGGCGAGTACATTTATGCATTAGAAAAGGTACTCAAAACCATGCAAGGGACTTCATGATCTGTAAAGGAAAAGGACTTATTTAGAGAAATGCCCCAAAAAGAAAGCGACGCTTCGGGGCAATTTTCATAATGGAAAACAAATTGGAACTCGATGGAAATGCAATAAGATTTGGAGGCACGTCTTATATTCTTCATATTTTCTGTTGTCACTTCACACTATCCTGCTTTCAATTCACACACATTTTTCGGTACGAGATCACGTTCAAAACATGGTCTCTTATGTCGCAATAACATTCGAAAAAAACGGCCTCAGATAGTGTATATGTATCTTGCATATAAACACGAGGTGTGCATAGGATTATATATATATATATATATATATATATATATATATATATATATATGTATATATATATATACATATACTATAGTACACATATATATATAGTAGATAGATACATACATAACATATATATATATATATATAATGTACATGTATGAATATATATATATGTATATACATAAATACATACTTATATAAATATGTGTATGTATATTAATTATATAATACACATATATGTGTACATATGTATTATATATATTTGCGGACACACAAGAGTATTTATATATATATATATATATATATATATATATATATTATACATATATATATATATATATATATATATATGATATATATATATATTATATATATAAACGTATTATATATAACTGGAGTTTCTTCATCTATCCCTCGTTTTACGCTCAAAGTTTTGTGGCGACAACCTTATATAAAAGTCTGAGGGGATCGAGAATTTAAAACTTCATTGTTGCTATTACGATTTTTCCCAAGTTTTTGACTACGACGGAGTAGCTGCAAAGGGTGTTTGTTTCATAGTTCTCAGCGAGTCATTTGCAATGAGGCTGGGAGCCTCATGCCTCAACGAAGGCACAATGGAATTTAAGACAATTGGGCAAATGGCTTCTGGCTAATTCTAGAATCTGAGCGGACCAAAATTATAATCACACAAACAAGAGGCTTCCACACAGTTACAAACAAAAGGCTTCCAAACCGTTAGCCACTTCGTATAGTTGCACGGGACCACTGCAGTGAATCGAATCCTCTACGAGCAAACTGTGCAGGTCACAATCATTCTCCAAGCATTCTCTCGCTTCCAGAGCATTAGGGCCTTTCTGTTTCCAATACTACTTCCACTTCATTTTTCAATTAATTCCTAAGTAATCGCTTCTTCTTTTTAACTTCGCCGCTTGTATCTTGCAATCTTTTCCTAATTCATTTCCTTCCAAAATTTCCTCTGATCAAGATATGTCAAAACACACCGATCGGTATTTTTACTGAGACTAACGCTTTACCTCTTCTCCAAATGTCAACACTTCTCACCATTTCCACTTCCCCTCAAACAATTCATTTCTACAGCTTCAACTCTTTCTTACAAATGCATTAAACATCCACAATTACAATCACACCATAAAATCCACCGAAACACTTCTCTTACAAACATTACAAACATTTGCATACACCCAATTATCCTCACAGCTTCGATATTCAGTTACCCACCAGTTCTTCCACCAAATACAATCATTAATAAATTCAATTATTCTACAACCAATATTAAAAAAAAATTTCTACACTTCTGGATTTCCTTTATTCGCATAACCTTACTCTCCCATTCACTATTACCTAAACTCTTTCAATGGTGTCTTCAATAATTAACAAAACTGCAGTTTCTGGTCAGCATCTCCAATCTGCATCACCTGCAAGCATCAAGACACTCCCGTTCACGACCTCTTATTATCTCAAAACTTTATGCCTAATTCTACCGTAATTTCTTTACTTTCTCGGAGGCTAACAGTCTTGGGGCAATCTATCCAGTGGCTAAGAGAACGGTATAATTTATATAATATATATATATATATATATATATATATATATATATATATATCATAATTTGCATTGGTAAAATTTATATCTTTCCCAGTTTTTTTTATGATTAGCATTCTGGTTATCATGTATTTTGTGTAATAGTGATAGTTATTGAAGTGTCGTATGTGTTGCATGTTGGATTCTACAATAAGCATAATTTAAAAATACTAAAGAGTAACGTGAAAGGGGCGAATTCTTTGTCTGAGACCAGATGCTCTAGCTGACAGATCGCGTAAGATTTTGCCTCAGCAAGAGACGAGGGGGACTCGCTCTTCGTTTTGTTTTTAAAACATGTCAATCATAATGAAGCGCAGTTCCGTGTTGTGTTTGAACGCGCATGGTTCATCTTTGTTTCGTTAAAAGCTTTGTCCAAAACGATTTCCCGTTCAAGTCACGCAAGTTTTTTGAGGATTGTTGAGAGTAGAGATGACGCAAAACCACATGACTATTCCGCCTTATAGTTTCTAGATGGCACCTTGATCGATTATCCGTCTTGTATTGTGAGATTGCAATGGGCCTTGGCCCCGAAATGTTTCGCCTTGTAATGACGCCATGCATAGAACCGGAAGTTCCAGTACGAAGATAGAATTCATGTTCATTCTTATGTTAGAGACCGTTTGCGCTGGTTCTCTCTCATTTTTGTTAAAGGGAACTTATAAACTTGTAAAGTAATTTGATTGTTGGCCACTCTATTTTGTTAACTTATTGTGAGATCTAATAATTAGAATTGAAATAGTGGTCCGAAACGGCGCCTACAGTGTGTTCTGTGGAAGCGGCTGAAGATCTTGTGAAAGGTATCTTTTGATAACAATTCTGCAGAAAGGCATTTTTTCATATTTCGATTTTCTGTGTTTTGTGAACTGTTTAATTGTGTGAGTTTACAATCTCTTAGTTTTTAACATTTCATATTGTGGTCACTTTGATACATTTACACATTCTGGGTTTTCATGTTTCGGCATTCAATATTTTTTTGATTAACCGTAAGTGTTTCTTAAAGATCTGATATTGCATCCTTGATTTAATTTCGCACTTTTAATACTTGTGAAGTAATTTTCATTTACCCACATTTTTCAAATATTAAGTATTTCGTAATAATTGAAATTTTGCTTAATTCATTTTGTTTCATAAATAAATTTAACGAATGAATTAAGATTTGTGAATTTTGCTTCAAAGTTATAGTAAATTTTCCTTAAATTGTGAAGTTTGTTTTATTAATTTTGAATGAAAAATAAATGTTTATATTCAAATCTTTTATAACAGTGTTTCGTTTATTGACCACCAGTGATCGGAATAAATGCCAAAGTGATTGATTATGCTGCTCCTTCAATTTTCTTGAAGCGATTGAAGACAAGGGAGACAGTTAAAGTTACTTGATGGAGTGATGCACTTTTAATCAACTTAAAACTTTATGAATATCTCACATTTGTTTTGATAAAATGAATCTGATTTCTCACATATTTGGTAAAGCTTTTTAAGGGATCACTGTTGCCTTTTGACTACTCAGTCGTATTTTATTTGTTAAGAAAATTCAAATATCTGGCTACCGTGAGGTAACTTCAATTGATTGGTAAGTGTATTATTAAGCAGGTACTTGGAACGCTTCGCGACTATATACACGTGTATATATATATATATATATATATATATATATATATATATATATATATATATATATATATATATATATACACATATATATATATCTATATATATACACACACACATCAGAATGGCATACTAATGAGACCCATAACGTCGTCCTACAACTGTCCTGCCTATAATATCTCAAAGTTTCTGGTTAAAATTTTAAACGAATATTCTCTTTAAAGAATATTCGTTGAGTCCTTATTCACCAACGCACCTGTTTCTGAAAGATGTGGGATTATTTCAAATAAGGTTTTTAGTGATGCTGCAATTTTTTATGGTTATGATAGACAACTTTTTATAACCCGCTTAGAGCGTTTATCTTTAATAAGCAACTCTACCTGCCTGCAGGTCGGGGGAGTTGCTATGGGGTCCCCATTAGGCCCGTTGTTTGCAAACTTGTTTTTTATGGGTCATTTGGAGGAAGAATGTTTAAATAACGGCCCGAAGAACATCAAACCAACATATTACAGAAGATATGTTGATCATACTTTTGCTTTATTCAAACATTCCTGGCAAAGTCAATTTTATCTGGAATATGTCAACAACAAGCATCTTAACATTAAATTTACTTTAGAACAAGGGATGGACAACACCGTTACATTTTTAGATGTTAAGTTATTGGACATAACCACAGTTTTAGTACTTCTGTTTTCCGGAAAAATACTTTTACAGGTCTAGGCACCAACTTTTTTAGTTGATGTTTTAATTCTTTCAAAATAAATGCGATCACTATTCTTGTTTTTAGAGCACTTAAATATACCTCCGATTGGGCCTCTTTTCATGTTGAAATTGAGTATTTCACAAAAAATTAATTCCCAGGAAAATTAGTTTTTAATATTATCAACAAAATGTTGAAAAAGTTTGTTTCCAAACCTACATTGAACTATAAGGTTCCAAAACTAACTATGTATGCCCTAAGTCCTTTCATTCATTCCGATAATTTACGTTCAAAGTTAAAAAAAAATATTGAAAAGGAACTAGGATTTTTTAAAATTAAACCTCATTCCTATGAACCTTAAGAAAATTGGAGGTTTCTTCAGTTATAAGGGCAAGCTTAAAGAATTCATGAGATCCAACATAATATATCAATTTCAATGCCCAAGATGCTTTAGTAATTTCATTGAATCTTCTCGAAGACTGTTGCAAGTTCGATATTATAGCCATCTAGGTCTTAGTTATAGGACGGGGTCAAGAATATCTAATCCAGAATTTTCTAATATTAGGACTCACGCATCCAAATGCAAAATTACAGTGGAAAAAAACATGTCTCAATAATAGGCACTACTAAACACACAGCCTACTTAACGACCCTTGAGTCATTATTTATAGAGCACCTCTCTCCAGGCTTAAAACTCTAATGTTTCTCTCTCTCTCTCTCTCTCTCTCTCTCTCTCTCTCTCTCTCTCTCTCTCTCTCTCTCTGGCCTAAGTGTTCCGTGGGTACGTGAGAACTGTTGTGGTCAATTAGCCCTTTCCCTTCCTTGAATAGATTAGGTACCTTTCCTCATTTGCTCATGCTTTATTCTTAAGTTTTAAATTATTAAATTTTAGCTAATTTTTTTTGTGATAATTTGTGCTTTTATCTTGTAACTTATTAAAAAACTCTTAATTATATATTATATTATATATATATATATATATATATATATATATATATATATATATATATATATATATATATATATATATATATATATAGAGAATACCACAGGAAAAATAATAAGCAGAAATTCGTAGCCGAGCGCTTTCGTCCTTTAATGAATAACGATACAGTTGAAAGAAAATTACAAGGTAACCATAAAGATCAAGAATACCAGATAGTTAATTGTCAAAAAATTTAAAAATCAAAGAGATAATCCAGGATAATCGAAGTAACACGGTCACAAACTAAAACATATTTAACCATAAGAGAAACGGAAGCTTAGTCATACAAAATCCAAAAACCTTTATACAACTGAATATATCAATTTTGAAGTTGTAGATAAATATAAGCAACAAAATTAATATATTCAGTTGCTTAAATGTTTTTATCTGGGAGCTGCCTACCTCCCGGTACCAACCAATGAGCGGCCGCCAAACAAACGTCTCGTAAGAATAGGGCTCATCCAAGAATCTACCTTAAGTGAACCAGCTATAGTAAAAATGTAGACACAAATACCAGATTATATCGAAATCACTTCATTTTAGGAACTAGAACGTAGCAGCAAAGCGGTGAAAACAACAGAAACTGATTTCGACGGACATATACAGGAGTCCAACCTGATGGCCTAATGAATAAATCATGGTGACCATGTCATACTCAAAGAGTCAGAGGTCCCAATCCCGGGCGAGACAAATGTCATTTACGGTTTTATAAAATATAATTTAGTATGTGTTTATGTAAGGTCTTCACGCCCTCGTTTACTTTCCCACTGTACAAATGAAGAGGTATTCAGCCAGATAAGATGGCAAACGAAAGATTGTGACTAAAGACAACAAGGAATTTACTTTACCATCATCATCATTATTAACGTTGTCATCATCGTTATCAAGCTACCATTATCTTACACGCAAGTAAGTTCCATTTACACAACAACCCATACATCGCGTGATTATCTCAAAACCTCCGAATCAAGGTTCAGAACTATACACAATCAACACGGATTAACATATCGAATTTCGCCCATCATTCATGCACAGAATGTAATCTAGACGGCGATGGCCGCTTGTGTGTGGTTTCGTGGTTAGAAACCGGATCAATTTCGCGGGATATGAAATGGCAATCTGCGGTTTCCATAGTGGGACGAAAGGAACCTCTGGTTGGTATTCTTTACCGTCATCTTATCGTCTCCGTTGGTTGAGCAGGGCAAAAAATCAATGCTCCTGTGAGAGGCTTATGCACTCATGCCACGAACCTTATTGGGGCCTGATGCTAGAAACACTGGGTCACAAGGAGACTTGAGCCACTGGAGTAAGTCAGTCCAAGTTAAGGAAGGCTGGAGAAAAAGACATAACAGAAATAACAACCAAACGAACACGTAAATGGAAACAGTTTGCATCTCAAGATATGTTACTGGAGATGGACTGGCAAACATGCGAATAAGATTAAACATATATGAAAACACGAAGGCTGTAGGTACTGACAAAGGCGTCTATGAAGGAATGGCGGGGGACGCAGTAGAGACAGAGCTGACATGCAGACATTCCAATGAGGTACAGACATGCGGGTAGACATGTCAATGCAGGTCACCAGGACAGATCTTGCTTCATGAAGGGTTTGACAAAGTAGACATCACTGAAAGAGCATTTAACGAAAAGAAATCTAAAGGAAAGAAGCGTCGATAGAATAGCCCCTTGAATGAGGCGATGGTGGATTGACAGACAACCTTAATAAAGGAAATTTAAACCAGCAGACACCTGAATGAAGGAAAGTTTGGGAAACACGTGACTGAAGATTTGAAAGAAGTATCCAAATAAACCGAACAAGGGTAAGCAAAAACAACCTGGACACCCGCAGAAGGGGACCTCTTCTTCCGGTGACGAAAATTGTCCAAATTTTGAATATAGAGCCAATTTGGCGCTCCCCCTTCTCCAACCGAGATTGTGGTAGATTTTATTAAGTTGATTATCTTAACATATTGTGTATGAATCACTTAATTAATTGTGATAAGTAGTGTAGTTATATATTAAATAATTCCCAATTTATTACATGTGCGTTGAATATTTTTCTTCCATCATTAACTAAATGGCTTTCTGGTTGGCACCAAAATCATGTGTTATCACCAATTTCATGTTCTACTTGTCTGCCAAACCGAGATTAATTCATGCTCACCTATAAATCCTACACTCTAAACTTTGCATATGTGTACTTGTAAGAAGGCTTCATGCTTTGACCTTTAATCGTGTACATTCACAAGTTAATCCTCACTTGACAGTTCCCAAAGGCATAACAAATCGGATTCTCGATTTATGATTACTTTTGCACAGGGTGCGAATGGTGCTTGAGTAGCCACATAATCATACTCAGGACTTGTCTTGTTTGAAGCTCATTTAGGAATAGGTCTAAAAGGAATAGCTCCACCACAGCTAATAAAGACACCAACTCCCATAAACTTACATGGCTTACAATCAATCTAGCTAAATAATCAGAACCAGTGACAATTTCTGTGTCTTGTAATTTATCAGATTGTATATACGTTTACGTGAACCCCTTGGTGAACCTTCCAACGAGGACAGTACTGTAGAAACCCTTGAAATGGGTCCCACAGAGGCAGAGTCAGAAGACTCACTCCCTGTGAGTCGAGCAGACCTAATACAATGGGCTAAATTACGAACCTTGCTCGAGGAGGAAGCCCTCTGAGTCCGTGACCATGCATTTGCCTCTTATTATCTCAGAAGTGTCAAACGCGGATATATTTTTATCCCAAATAAATTTCAATTGTATAGATGTATTAATTGATTTTCCTCCCCTTCTCGGGGGATAATGTCCAAATTTTGAATACAGCGCCAATTTGGCCATTTCCCTTAAGCGAGATTGTAGTAGATTTATAAAGTTGAATTTCTTATCAAATTGTGTATGTATCACTTAATTTTGATAAGCAGTGTGGTTATTATCAAATAATTTCCAATTTATTTCTTGTGCTTGGAATATTTTTCTTGCTTCAAATCTAAATAACTTTCAGGTTAGCGCCAATTTCATGTACTGCTTGTCTGCCAAACCACGATTAATTCATGCTCACCTATTTATACTAGATTCTAACTTTGCATATGTGTACCATAAGAAAGCTCCATGCTTTGGCCTTTAATTGTATAGAGTCACAAGTTAATCCTCACTTGACATTTCCACATCATAACTATCGTACCCTGCGGGTATAAAAGCAGGTGGATGAGCCACCTCGAGTCTCCCTTTTCTCTTCGGACGATATATCAGATAAGTTGCTTTATATTATTCACTCATAATATCTATACCTTCATCGTCCACGGGATGCCGCTGTGTTATCATACTTTTATTAAGCCTAGCGATCAATGGCAGGCACGAGTTGATTCGATTTTACGTATCATTTTTTTGACTGAATATTTGCACTGCCAATTACTTTTGTGAATAATTGCATTGTCATTTACGCTTATTTGTTGTAATAAATGCAAAATCGTAATATGCTTTTCATAAGTGCCTTCAATTAAGCATTTCTAATTAATATGTACTCATACCCATACAACTAAGACTATTTTGAAACAGTTATCCTTTAATACTAGGCAATTAATATATACATATCTATATCAACTCTTAAATTGGGTTCCTCATGGGAACAATCATACGTGTGCTAACATGTGCTAACGTACATTATCTTCATTGTTGGGAGATTCGTTAGCCTAAAGGCCTGCCCACACTACGAAACATTGTTTGCAAACAATTTTTACCGTATATCTGTTTCCCATCCAGAATGGAAAACATTTAGTGTTTCTGTGTGTATATGCATATATACACATTTATAATGTATGTATAAGTTTATATATATACATATGTATACATTCATATATATATACATGTACACTGTATGTATATATTTATGTATATAATTTATATATGTATGATGTGTGTAAGTATGTATGTACGTGTATATACAAGGTGAAACACGAGTTTACGCAAATATTGTGGGAAATGAACGAACAAGTTATTCTGAGATGAAAATCTTTTGAGAACATATTTAGGCTTCGTTGGTGAGGGACATTTGTTTAAATAACCGTTATATCTATTTATCGCTGCTTTCATGCGACGGAGGGTGGTAGAGGGGGGGTGGGGTTGGTGTATCCTGAGATGTTTGGGGGTCGGGGGTTGGGGGGAAGATGGAGCCAATAGGCCGATGTGAATAAATTACCTCCCAATCAAATGTATTACTTTTTGAAGAAAAAAAAAATGCATGCGTCATTGAATCCCTCTTCCTCCCTAAAAAAAAAAAGGGAAAAGAGAAAAAGCCTAACTGAATCTCCGCCATCAAGGTAGGCTTTTTCTTCTCTTATCCCTCCTCCTCGAGAGCATTAAAATAGCCAAGTAGATTACATAGGCTACTACACCGACAAGCATCCTGACGAGGTCTGGACAGGAAACATTGTTTGCAAACAGTGTTTCCCAGTGTGGACAGGCCTTTAAGGATCCTAGACTTATAGTATCTCGAAAATCTCCACAAAAATAATTTCATACTATCCTACGTGGGATTTACCTAACATATGTTTTGTAAATCAGATCAAAAGAAAATCATAACGTCAGAAAATAAATGCAAGTCACTTTGTCAATTTAACGTTCCAGTCAACTACGTAAAAGGCCCCATTATTAACCGTTCCATATCAGATTAAAAGAGGAATGTTTTAATGGATCTATAGAAAGCCCAGAAGGATATATTTTAATGGGTATTTTTTAAATGGAAGAGAACTGACTTCATTGGTGCGGATGCGTATTTCTGCATATATACATGGTTTTTATACATCATAAATACGAATTCTCCACTTTCATTAATAATATGCACAACCTACAAACAATACTTACGCAATCAGCAACAAACGAACAAAGAACTCAACTACATGGATGGAGGGAAGGAATTCTGTACAGCAAATCAAAAGTTTATGCATAATATAATTCAGTTCACTGACAAACACAACAATGTTTCCTAAAAGGGAATCTCTTTTGTAACTCACCCCTGACTAAACTTCTTATTAGTTCCCCTTTCCAATACCGAAAATTTACATCAGTACATCCTTTCATTAATAACAGCAGGGGTAACTCCCTACAGAGAGTAAAGGAGGAAGTCTGATTACAAGTGTACTCTGATCAGGAAAAAAATGTTTCAACGATGATCAAAACCACAACACAGGCCTTTTGCAATATATTTCCTAAATACTACTCCTTTTTGGTTAGAACCAGCAAACCTACTTCCTTTCTTGTTCGTGCCACGTTGCAAATAAATATAGTAGGTACTAACCTCATAACAAAATGGAAGTTCGGTATAAGATAAAGGTCTAATCTCATGCCAATATTGCCTTCAAGCTTTACAATGCAATAACTGCAAAAATCAACATAGCAATTACAAGCAACATTTTGCATTTAACGATACATCTTAGAGGGTTCTGATATTATCTTAAAATATTGCAATATTCAATTACTTTTGAGACATATTTCTAAAACTTTCTACTTTTTACTGATAGAAAAACTGTCTTCGCGCTTTCTTGTAAATTGGGGTTGTTATACTTATTAAAAAAGAAAATGTAACAGATGTTTTCTACGAACACTTTCTATCGAGGGCTGAACATCTTTTCAAAATGTTCATGAGCTGAGCTCTGTTTCTGTAGAGGTCCACATCAGGCGCCAAAGCTTAATCTTACAACGCTCCATATTGAAACTTTCAACTTCTAATCATTCCATGACTTTTAACAATCACATAGAAACTTGAATAGTGTAAATTGGTCACTGCTACACCAGGAAGCAGAGGGAAGCCTGGCGAAGAGCTGTGGATCCATTGGTAGGAGGAAAGACCCAATGAACGGTAGATGTGCATCTTCTACGACCAACATCTCTTTCACTTCCAGAATATGAAAATTATTGCGAATATATTCTAATAAAAAAGGGAAACAGAAAAACTGTCACTTTCCAACCTGTTAACACTAAATTAAAGGAAACAGTAAACCCTATAAACTTACGCAAATGAACTCAAAAATATTTCCTTGACGCTTTTATGTGGTCTTGTAGTCATTGTTTCTTTTCTATGGTCTTTTAACCAAAATTACTAATATTTTTAAGCAAGGAAATCAGATTTAGAATATGACTCAGGGAATGTGGGTTATACTCCTATAGTATGTATAGATGATGCTAACAGGGAATAATATGTGCAGGCAGATAGGTCTATAGCCAGACTGATACTCAAGCTTTTACTAGCGTTAGACAGATAGAAATTAAATTTTGTACGAAAATCTCAGCAACATCCAGAGAGAGAGAGAGAGAGAGAGAGAGAGAGAGAGAGAGAGAGAGAGAGAGAGAGAGGTTAAATTTTGTACGAAAATCTCTGCAACATCAAAAGAGAGAGAGAGAGAGAGAGAGAGAGAGAGAGAGAGAGAGAGAGAGAGAGAGAAAATAATGCATAATTACTCATTACCGCTAGACAGATAGAGGGGTTAAATTTTGTGGGAAAATCTCTGCAACATCAACACACGTACACACACACACAGAATAATGCATAATTACCTTAATTCTCCAACGACGAGACGTAAAGCTGATGGTAAATAATGATATATTCCGCGCTGATTATGACAACGAGTAGCCGAGCACAAGGATCCATACCGAGGATACAAACGTGTAATGACGGCTAAAAAGTAAAGGATACCGCTAATAGCTATGAAGAGGATGACCCACTTCCTTAATGAATTATCGAGTATCTGCCATGATATAGAATAACATCAAAGGAACAAGATTATAACTCATTTATCCTAGGGGAGCACTGCACTTTTCCTGGGAGATGATCACTTTCTTTTGCGACTAAGTAAAAGCGTGAATGTCCATGCGTGTATAGAAGTGCGGGTAACGAAACTGAAAGAAGTTATAAAATAATATACTAACATGGTCACGACAAAGGCAAATGGAAACCCTCTTACGATAAATTAGACGATTATGGGAACACATTATGATTTTTGCGCTCATCTGCAATTAATGATATCCTCCATCAAAATCATTCATCTTTTAAATGCCTTGATCAAAAGTCATGGTTACATAAATAAATGAAGATATTAGTTTCAATCTTCACTTCTGGAATGGCGTACGAACAGCAACTCATTTAACCATTATTCCTACATTTTCATATATTGCACCTATAATAATCCTTCTCAAACATTTCGCCAAATGATATCATTCCGTAACAATGCTGTGAATTTCAAACCCCACTGATCTGAGGGAACAAAACTTTCAGATGAATGGGTTTCTGTTTCAGTTCTTCTAGTACTTCTCTGCAAAAGGAAAGATGAATATATATGTGATAAGGCTCTCGCTCTCTCTCTCTCTTTATACATCTATCTATGTATCTATCTATCTATATATACATAATATATGTGTATATAATTATATATATATATATAATATAATAAATATAAATTATAAATATAAAGATATATATATATATATAATATATATTATATATGTACATATATATATGACATTATATATATATATATATATCTATATATAGTATATATATATATATATATATATATTATATATATATATATATATATATATATATATATATATATAATATATATATATGTATACCTATATAATATATCTATATATATATATATATATATTATATATATATATATATATATATGATATATATTAGGGGAAGTTATTAATTCAAAACGCATTCAAAACGGCTACAAGCTTCCAAGGACAACCAGTCTTCAGTATCAAGTATCCATGGATACTTGATAATGAAGACTGGTAATTGCACCATTGCACAGAACAAATATATATATATGTGTAATATATATATATATATATATACTATATATATATTTATTTATTTATTTATATATATATATATATAATATATATTATATATATATATATATATATGTATATATTACACACACACACACACACATATATATATATATATATATATATATATATATATATATATATATATATATATATATATATATATATATATGACTTGAGGAAACAGGCCATTTTCCATATTTGCTTTTCCTTATTCCGACGTTTTTTAATAAAGAAAAGTCGAATATAGAAATCGGCCTGTTTCCTTAAGTCAACCCGTAATTTGAAGTCTCCCTTAGTCCTCTCCAGTCTGCACCTGACTTCCACTCAAGGGGAATTATAATTGAAAGTGCCTTTACCCTTAGCAGGATTCGAACTGTGGCCTGGTTTAGAAATGAAAGACAGAAACTTAAACACCATCGTGAACCGTGGCCTGGTTTGGTGAATTCGATAAAAACTACATTTATGGTTTAATATTATGGAAACCTACTAGGGATAGAGGCACTTATCAATTATACTAATTCCCATTGAGTGTACGTTATTCACTGTCTTTTGAATAATATATGTATATATATATATATGAATAGTATATATATATATATATATATATATATATATATATAGATATATATATATATATATATATATGGTATATATATATTATTCAGAAGACAGTGAATAACGTATGTATACTATATCATATGCGTGTGTCTATCCATCTTTCTACATCAATATCTCAAATGTATGTGTGTGTGTGTGTGTGTGTGTGTGTGTTCACAGGGGCGGATTTAGAAATTGGGAGCCCCGGGGCACTTATGTTTAGGGAGGCCTCACTCCCCATAAAGAAATTGAATCATCATCTACAAAGAAGAAAGTTAAATTTTTTAAACGAGGAAATTGGTAATGTAAGGTTTTGAATAAAGTTTATTTTTTTAAAACTTACAATTTCATAGCTAAGAATAAACTTTGCCACATTATTGATTATATTATATGGCAAATTACTATAAGGATTTGTAATCAAGAAAAGGTATGGATTATTATGGTGCATATATTTCTTCAATTTGTTCAAATTACTGTTAATTTTTTTTACAATACCTACAAAAATTCCCTCCTACACCTTACCTCAGTGATTTTTTTAAACGAAATCATCAAAATGAATTTTTTATAACACTACTTTCTACATCTAATAAACATAAAGCACTTAACTTTTCATCGGCCATTGAAGTCCTACGATGATATTTTATTAGTGACAATTTGCTAAATGACCTTTCTCCTGAACAGTTAGTAACCACCATTCTAAGATATAGTCTAAGGGCTACATTAACACCTGGAAAGGTATCAATCAGGAAGCCCTTCATCATATAACAAAATTGCCTGTTGGGATGGAGTGACGCATGACCCGACCTTGGCAAAAGCTGCAAACTGGATCATTTCCTCAGCAAACACACTACTGTCACTGAAGTCTTTTGGAAAAGCACTGACAAATTTCTCCACCTCTGTTTCTATCTCAGCATCAGATAAGCATGAGATAAAGTACATAAATTGACTACTACTTTGAATCTGTCATGCACCAATTGGTATGCTACCCTCTGTTGTTGTAGGGCAACGAACAACTGTAAAATGACATCGAAAGTTTCCATCTGAATTTTTCTCTGGGGGAAAAATCTACTTCCTCTGGGGCTGAAGTTGTTTGTATCGTATCGCTTCTTTCTCTTTCTTGGCCTTTCTTTAACTGATTTGTATTCTGTTGCCACATAGATTCTTGGTCTCCAGCTCCACTCTTCATACCTTTCTCTAACAGATTTTAGAAACTTTTCGATAAGATCAACAACTTTTTTCAGGCTAACATCAATGCCTTGGAAAGCTTTACTCGTTTTGTTGAATTTGTATTCCAGATCTTAGCCATCAAAGCTGTCTCAAGACTGTTCGTTTTGTTCCCCAGTACTCGATCTTCATGTCTTACTTCAGGTGTATGCTCCAAGCCATTTTCAATATCTCTTAAAACACTTAAAATAGAGTTGTATCCATCTACAAGGGCTTCAGTAGCATCAGCGCTTGCTGACCAACGAGTGTCTGAAAGACACTTCAAAGTACGCGTTTCATTTCAGCCAAAGACTTCATTAGATTTGCCCATCGTTGTGTAGATGCATAAAAAAGTGTATAAGGTCTGTGCGAAGCCAAAATAACTAATTGCTCCTACACAGCAAGAGGCTGGTGCCTGTCCTATAAAACTGAGTGAGTGAGCAGCACAAGGAATATAAACTGCGGCGGAGTTTATATTTTTAAGTCTGGCCTGCATTCCTGTATAGCGAGCTGACATATTGCTGGCATCAAAATTAACATCATCTTTTTCAATACGTTCTAGGACAGATGCAGCCAGTGCTTCAGCCTTATGATAGCCAGGTTGCAAGAAAGTTAAAAATCTTTCTACCGGCTTACCAGAAACAGCATATCGCACAATGACTGCTAGCTGGTCAAGATGAGAGAGGTCTGGTTCTGAATCCACAGATACTGAGAAATACTTAGCAATTCAAGTTCTGTCACAATATAATTTCCAACATATTTTGCCGTCAAAACGATAATTTCCTCATAGATTGTTGATGATATATATGATTGCTTACCACTTCCAGGGTTGCCAAATTCTTTAAGGTGTCCCATGAGAAATGGATCAAATTTGTAATAAGTTCTATAATTCCTAAAAAGTTCCCATTATGCTTGGATCCTAGGACCTCTTCACTACCTCTATGTGCCGCGCCTCTCACAGCTAAATATAATGTCACTGCCACAACACGGCGCGATAATTAGTTTTACGAAAGTGGTTCCAGGAAGAAGAACCATATCCACACTGACACCTTTCACTATAAATTCTTGCTGCTAATGTGCAACAAGAAATTAATCTTCAACAGTATACACCACCAACTGTATTTCATATACTGCAAAGCTCATTTCCACTGAACAAATTTCAATTTCGCAGATCTTAGTGACTGTACTTTTCTATACTTCTGCTTTATCAATTAAGGCTTCTTTTCCCAAACGATTCAGTTCCTCTCTCTATAAAAACAGATGTTTACACTACATTCAGCCAATATCATTTCTCCTTCTCAATAAATAATCAAAGCACCTCTTTTTGATCACTCAACGTCATCAAGATACGAAACTTTTGCCTCCAGTGGAAGTTTACTTTAGTCTGGTGACTTCTTGAAATCTCGCTGTCACACTGTTGCATGCTTTTGATGGTCCTAAACTTCTATTTTTCTGCATAGCATTTCTGTCCAATGTTTAAACTAATTCTTGTATGTCTTAACCCTCCACTTTATCCATTTTCAATTCTTTATTACGAACATTCCAAGTTTTCCCCCATCTTTGATAACTGCCCCTAGGCAAAACATGTCAGTTGAAACATTGTTTTTCTACTTCCATTTTTGCCAGCTTTTCATATCCTGTAAACATTAAATTATTTCTTCTACTATTCACAAGGCTTCTTTCTCAAAATACAAATTTATATGCACATACTTACACACAGGTGCATGTATATATATATATAATATATATATATATATATATATATATATATATAGTATATATATATATATAATATATATATATACACACACACACACACACACACATATATATATATATATATATATATATATATATATATATATATATATATATATATATGTGTGTGTCGTGTGTGTGTGTGTATGTGTGTTTTCTCTGGGGAAAACTGGCTAAAATCTACAGCCCTAGTAGGTTCGATATGTTATGCATAGCATCATTTATTTTGAAAAATACCTCAGTATTGCTGTTGAACAAGATTAAACTAACTTATTCATTATTCATAAATTCAAGAGACTACTGTTGCTATCTTTTAAAATAATACTGGTACTGCTAGAGCAGTAGTGACACCCTTGGTAAGAGAGTTTGTACTGAGCAAAGACAACTGTCTTAATTTGTGATCTGAATTTTCACTTGGTATTGAGCTGTGGGGATGATCCGGGTAGATCCCCTCAAGCTCTTGCCACTCTTGCTGCTGACCACGTCATTCAGTGGATATTAACCCGGTATGTATCCACCTCCTCCGGCGTTACTTGTATTAAACATGGCGGAATCCCCACTGGACGCCGTGTTTAGTACTAGCCCCTCGGGGATCAAAGTATTATATACACCCATTTCTAAATTGTGTGGACGACAAATTATTATATCAATAAACGATATCTTCGTGTGGCCATCTACTATGCTTAACATGAATTTACCCATTTGACAAAGGTGGATACATACCATATAAATACCAATTCAGTGTAGGTGCTGATCGGGCTAGTTGGGTGGCTGACATGGGCACATTGCTCCTGATGGCAGGTGACCCCAGAGGGCATGTTGCTTCGGGGAGTCTTACAACTCCTGATGGGTGTGCTGCTCTTGAAGGTCTCATCATTTATTATAGAGCACTGCTCCGCTGGGCATACAGATAGCAGTAGTAAGAGGTCTACAACATATATGTCAATAGAAGGGTGTTGGCAAGTAATGGTTTTTGCAACCTGCACCTTACTGAAATGTTTTGCGTCACAAATAATCTGAGGGTAAAGGGAACCTTCTATTGTAAGTGTTGGCACTACCATGGTGGTCCTCATGGCCAGAGAATTTATATTGCACACTGGTGATGCTTCTGTGGGGGTCCTGGGCGCCACATACTTCCACATTACCAGGGATGAAAAAGAGTATTCCTGATATCGAAGTTATTTGGGAGGGTGGGTAGCTGGGCCAGAGCTACATTTCATTCCGAGCATTATGTCCTCAGTTACGTGTGTGGGATATTTATCACTAGTTAAGAGCTGGCACAACAAATTTCTTGCATAAAACACAGTGCATTAGGGCAACGACCAGTATTACTGTCTTTTGTATAGACCTTGGGCTTGAAGTCTTAGTCTTGTTTGGAAATTTCCACACTTAAGAAGGGAAGACATCCCTAAAATATATGCTTTAAGAAGGGAAGATATCCCTAAAATATATATTAAGAAGTGAATGTCTAGCAGGTGTTGCTTTCAAAACTGGCAACCAGATGGTGGTGATCCTCAACAGAAGTAGAGTTCCTGGAAGGTTTTGTGTAAAGTCCTCTCATCGACATGCCATACAAGTGTTGGCAAAGGGGACCACAAGGGGGAGCCCATTGCCTCCTATATATAAGCCTTCAGCATAGTCTGTAGTACATCTACAGGATGTCAAGTTCAATTCAAGAAAATCACTTTGGTAACCCTGGTCCATAAAACGACTCCTCTACCCTGCTATGATGTCGACAGGTTCACAGAAACCAGGGATCAATATTCCAACATTTCTGATCAGTACACAAAATAGAGCCATTCTTACAGAAGCCGAGTGGGCATATTGCTAGTCAAACATCTCTCCTCTATGTCCAGCAATCTCTACAGGCTTTACACTATTATATCTGCATGCCCACAGGAACTAAACCTCAGCCATAAGCAATCAGACCCTAGGCAGCAGCACCCCTTTCAAGAGTAATGAAGCCTTTAGCCTCACATCCTAAAGCCAGCCATCCAGCTTGCCAATCAGCACCCAGTACCAGTGACAAGATCAGCAGCAAGGATGACAAGATCTTTAACAATCATTCCCCTTGCCTATCACCCAATGAAAATTAACTTTATTGACTAGGGCAGATAGGCTGATCCAAATTCTTTGCTATAAAACTTGGCCTATCCAGACACTTGCCTCGAAATTTTTAATCTTTGTTGCAGGAAACTTCGGAAAGGTTATCTACAACCAACTATCATGTCTCACAAGCGAGTTTGACAGTTGCTGGAGGAACTACTTGCCAACCAACACTTCTTTTCTTCTGTACATTTGACTAAAGATTTTGTGCTTAAGGAAGGTTCTTTTTTGTTGCAGGATGGCCATGTAAGCAGGATAGGCCACCTTCATATAAAGCTCTGGTGAAGAAGAAAGGAAACAAAAGACCAAAATTCCCAAAGGAAATAGTAAACCCAGAAAACTGTAAATTCCATCACCTCATAGGAACTCGAGCATTCCTTAACGACCAAAGGAAAA
This sequence comes from Macrobrachium nipponense, assembly GCF_015104395.2. Classification (NCBI taxonomy): domain Eukaryota; kingdom Metazoa; phylum Arthropoda; class Malacostraca; order Decapoda; family Palaemonidae; genus Macrobrachium; species Macrobrachium nipponense. Next base: position 25,544,622 of record NC_087211.1, on the reverse strand, counting down.
TTGACTACCTTCAGCCATCAACACCTTTACCCTCTCTGTTCCCTTTCCTAACAGCTTATCATCTTCTTTCTTCAGTATGTGGTTTTTTCATTCAATAATCTAATTGTTATTTCTGTAATTCTTTGTAATAACCCACTTGGGCATTATTCCTTAATGACAGAGTTAAATTCTCCTCACTGGCAGCCGTTTGTTTTTCTTTTCAACTTATGCAGATCAAGCCCAACCTCTTTTAAGAGGGTTTTCGTCCTGTGTGGACGAAGGAGAGGAATTAATTTGTTGTTTTGAGTCGTGAGAGAGGATGCTGGGATTTCCTGATACTGAAATTGATTGCTGCAGCTGTTGCCTGTTGCTGCTTTTGCATTGGATGCCTATACTGTGTTTTTTTCCATCTGTCCATCTGCCTGTGGTGTTTTTGTATGGTAACACTGCATCCCGGGCTTTAAATAGTTACACTATGTGTAAGTTTTAGGTAAATAAAAGGATATCTGGGTGTACATTTGCAACTGAAAAGTGTTTTAATAATTTACTGTATGCGAAGTACACCGTTAGTATTCGAAATAGGATATTATTATTATTGTTGAATGTAAGCTGAATGTAACTATCTAAAGCCCGGGACGCAGTTTTACCATACGGAAACACCACAGGCGGATGGACAGATGAAAAAAAAAACAGAGTATAATGGATCACTGCTACACGTTGCATTAATCCAGCCTTCTAATTAACCTTACATTGGGTGGAATTACATCTCATTCAGCTTCCCCTCTGGCTCAGTGCCAGGCCAGAGGGACCTCTCTGATATAGGGTGAGGAGAATATCCCTTTTACATGTTGAGGTCATCAGTCTGAATCGTTGAAGTGATCATGGCAATCTGGGTGTTGTTCTAGACATGAAGCTTGATATCTGATTATTTGAGGAGTACTTTAAATTACTTATTTATTCATCTAATCAAGTTAGCCTGTATTTTTATTAGGACATTCCACTTCTTTTGGCCTTCTCTTTCTTTCTGGACCTGCCCCTTTTTGTGTGCAACTGATCTGCCATCTATCATTACTAGTGTGAGGGTGTTTTGATTGATGATTAATTAAGGGTGTTTGTTATTCATTTGGTTGCATATTTATGAGGGTCAGGTGTTACTTCTGACTGGTGGTTATGTATCAAATATTATGTGGTTTTTGTCTGTTTGGTTGCCCCTTGACTCCTCTTGCACACATTAATTTATTGCCACGATTCTACCCAATATGGACTTCGTAATGTTTGTGAATATTTGTGTTTACAGATTGGAAGTGTTTTCTGTGTTGTGGTGGTCACATACGCATTACACTCCCACCTTCAACCAATTTCTCTTCCCCTCAATTCAAACGTTACCCTTTCTTTCACATTTCTGCCAAAACCTACCTGAAATCTATTGTCAAAAACCACTTCCGACCACTGCCAAGTTCAGAGCTCTCCCAACAGAATAGATCCCCTGTATGCTTGTTACTGGTCTGGACAAGAAAAATCTAACAAGGGGTCTAAATTGTGCTATTGCTCGTTACCTCACCGGGTATTGTCCAAAGGATGCATGGCTCCAGAGAGGATTGCAGAGATAAAGGAATACATGCAAGTGAAAGGAGCGACACGACTGGCAGAACTCTACCTTCTAGAAAACACCATCAGTACCAGTTTAAAGTCAAAAGAAGACATTAAGGTACAAACAGACTTCCATTATTAAGACATCCCCCGAGAATGAAGCTAACAAGAGTCATCAGCGCCTAAGCCAATGCCTCTGGCGCCACTACTCTCCCTCTATCCCAATCTCCTTTCCTTAGACCTGTTTCCATAGACCTGCATTTCCATCCGCCTCCTCTTCCCTCCCCAACAAACTACCGCCCTTCCATAACCCATTAATTAAGAAGAAACCAGGCAGTATGCTAAATAACGAGGAAAACATGAACAATCTCTGCAGAAGCAGAAAAAAGAAGGATGCAGTGTACTTGTAACATTCCTGTAAGACCTTTCCACTCGGAATGAGCACTTCACCGTTACTATTCTTTCTGAGAAATGACTGTTTCTTATCTCTACCGCCTCCCACCCACCTTTTTTCCGCCTCTTAGTTACATTTAACCGCTGCGCCGACTACCGCGTAACCAGACTAACTGAAATCTACGTGGCTCGGTCCTTAGATTTCTTTACCCTCGGCACCTTTTTTTTCTTTCTTTCTCTTTGCACTTTTTCTTTTAAATGACCTACACTACATTATACTCCTCTGGCTTCCATTTAAACTTACTCTCGATCTGCAATAGATATTTTCTAAACAGAAGTTCATTTTTCGTATACGAAAATTTTCTCATATTTCTACAAGGAATTTTTCTTCTTGACATTTTTCCTTTCTCTTTCTGGTTTTCTCCTCTCTTCCACCATGCCTCGGCTTCTCCTTGACGCAAAAAAACCTGCAGGAGCAATGATGCTTAATCTAAAACAACAACAACAACAAGCAACTTGTTGTCAATCGCAGTTAAATCTTTATGCGGAGCAGAACATCTCACAAATGAGTAAGAAGGAGGTGAAGGACTCCGCGTTCAGGTGTAGAAGCCATTAATATTTGTATGCAGTTACTGTACTATAACAATACTAGTCGGCATACAGCAGCACACTATCTTTACCCTGAGCTCCATCAGCTATATCAGTAATTCCAGAGTCTTAATTTTCATCGTATTTAAATACAGAAATACAGTAAGAGAGAGAGAGAGAGAGAGAGAGAGAGAGAGAGAGAGAGAGAGAGAGAGAGAGAGAGAGAGAGAGAGAGAAGAGATTCTAATTTTCAATTGTGACAATATAATACTGAAAATTTTGAAAGAGCCTAGACGTCGACTCCCTTTTCACAAAAGTATCCGTAAAAGATTCATTAACGCTTCTCAAAAATAAACTTAAGCCATCTGCTGACCGCTTCTGCATTGAATTAAATAAAATAACGCAACTTGTAGAGCTCTGCGTCACTAGTAACGTCTTTTCCTTTGGTGATAACTTTTACCGTGAAAAATTCAGTTACAGTATGGGGAGGCCACTGAGTCCTGTCTTAGCAAACTTATTTATAGAGTATTTCAAATCAGTGATTATAAACCCTATCAAACCTCCAGATATGCGTTGGCTTCGTTATGTAGAAGACATCTTAACACACTGGAAAAGTAAGTGGGGCGATTTGGATGTCTTTCTACAAGATTTAGAATCCTTGGTCCCGAGCATAAAATTTAAAGTAGAATGGGAAAACTGTTTATATCCCAAATTGTACTTGGTGGAATAATCAGAGATAATACCGATGTTCTTAAATCTTCTTTATTTGTCTTCAACCGAAGCTACAGTAATCCTCTTAATCCAATAGCTATATACAGACTGGCGAGATAAGTATTTACGTAGCCAGAGGTAAATGTTAACTGCTCTTTGGTAAATGATCACCAACCCAATATAACAACCATATTATAAAACTGCTGTACCTTAAACAAGCCCTTTGTTACATTACTAATAACAGCCAGTTATACTCTCTTGTTCTATCATAAATATAAATGTAAGGTATATCATATTTCCGGGGGGGATTTTTTTTTTTTTTTTTTTTATTTACAAATACTCTGTCAGATAACATAGGTATGTATTTACATTTTATCCAAAATCTGAATAGTGCTCTATTAAAAAAAAAAAAAACTATTTTTCCTCTATATAAAACTTACTAAAGAATATTACAAATTAATATTCAAAAGCAAAGTCTGGTACTCAAACAGGCATAACATAAGATACTTCACAAAGACATGTTATGACATTATTACATAATTTTGTACTGCACCAGACATCAGACAAAACCAATTCTGAATAGCTAATGCAGGTATGATCTAAGCAGTAAAAGTGTTACTACTCCTTTCCCTGCTTTTCAGTCTTGTTAATTAACATGATCTCTCCATCTTTGTATTTCACAAGATTATCCTCGTTACTTGCAAACTTAAATTTATTTTCCTGCATTATCATTTCAAGATCTTCATTCCATTTGCATTCTTTTGTTAGAACATCTGCAATCATGTCTCTCTGTCCATCCAGCCAACTGTAAGACTCAATACAGCCCTCAGTCAACATGTCCTTCATCTCTTGTATGCTGTTCCTGAGAAGCCTTTCCTCAACCTGCTTGGTACTCCCAGCAGATTCTAGCATGGTATTGAATCTGTGAACAATTGATTGGAATTTTCTTTCCATACTGACCAAATAATAACTGTTCAATCTGACTCCGCCAAAAAAAAACTGAACTGTTATCAATAATCTTCAGTCATACTTCTTTGGTTTTCAGCCGCCTTTGCAGAATGACATACCTTCTGGATAGTCTTTGACTTCCAGTAAATAGGGACCACACGTCCATTTCTCTTACTTCCTAGTAAAATCAGATTCCCACTTATGCTTCTCTCATGTGTATTAAAGGAAGCATCTGTAAATCCATATATCTTCAAATATTCTTTTTTATCAACTCTTGTAAATTCTACTTTATTTGGTCTCTCATTTATCTTATCAATTCACAAAACTTTATCTTTTTAAGATCTTTCAATGTAGCACTACTATTTTTCTTGGACATCTGCAATGCGGTGATAGAAAGTTCAGGTCTTGTATTGGCTGCTAACCAGCTAAACTTTCCTACATACTTGCGAAATACTTTCAGTTCCTGACTAGTCAAAAGTTCACTAGCTTTTCCTTTCCTGATATCTTCCACTTTCTCAAGACTCCTCGCATAATCATCCATTGAGATTGTTATTCCAGTTTCTTCTGTTTTGAATGATATCTATCCCCTGTTGAACCGAAATTTATTCTTTTCTATCTTTGAAACTTTAATTTTTCTTTACACAAGTCCGTTACTTTCTTTACAAATCCTTTTGTACCAGCTATCGAAAAATCATCTACATGAGTAAGTATCATACCAATCAGAGTTCCTTCACTCTGCTGATAGTAGTATGCCTCATCTCCACTCACGGTCTTCAGACCTTCTTCCTTGAAAATCTGCTGAACTTTCAGCCAAAATTTTCTACTGGCATCATCCAATCCATATAATGGTTTTCTGAGTTTCCAAATAATGTTTTCTTTTTTTAAATCCTTTGGAGGTTCTACAAATACATTCCTGTTAAGTGTGGTTTGAACTGTAAAAATGCTGCTTTGATGTCAATAGACTGAAGCTCAAAATTCTCATTTGCAGCCAAGGACAAGAAGACTTTCATGCTTTCACGCATAGCTGTTGGTGAATCAGCTTGGGGTTTTTTCTTTTTCATGAAATCCCTTGGCGACAATTCTCCCTTTGTAATCAGTTTTTTGTCCGTCATGCTTCTCCTTTTTCGTGATCACCCATCTGCTGCCTATCTTTTCTTGCCCTACATCTTCCACTTCTTCAAAAGTGTCAAAATGTAACAAATTTTCATATTCTTTCTTCTTGCTTCTAACACTTCTGGCATCTTGTGATATTTTGTAACAGGCAATTCCACTACATAACTTGTTACTTTCCTCATAAAAACACTCGGTTTTTTCTGAAGTCAACCAGAATGCTCCGATGAAATCCTTCTCAGTCTCCTCTTTATTATCTGAGATCTTGTCTTCATTCTTAGATTACTGGCTGGAGGATCCCTTGATATTTTCTCTTCTCTGCCATTTTTGGAGTAGAATCCACTGCTTTTGCTTCGTTGTTTACTTCTCTTGAAATTTCCGAAGGAATATTTCTTTGCGAGCAAAGTTGTACTTTGCAACTGGCTACTTTCTTTAAATCGCCATTCGCCCAAATGTAACATCTCTTCCTCTGTGTGTGAAAAATAAAACCTTTACTGGACCACACCAGGCTTTTTTCATTTTTTATCTTGGTAAAATACCATATCCCCCTCTTTGTAAATGATGTTATTAAATTTATTGTTTTGCTGTTGTGAAGCCCTTTTCAGCTTTGAAGAATATTCAGCTTCCCTGAATTGCTTGGTGATCATGTGATGTCTCTCGATCATTAACTTCACATTCTCACTGTCAAACATCGACTCAGTGGCGACATTTCCTGTAGAAATTCCAGGTATTGTTACAGCCTTTCCTGTCACCAACTGCATAGGGTTATATCCAAAATACTGGTGTTTGTATTATGAGTCCAAGCTGCCATCTCTACAGCCTTCTTTAAATCACTGTTTCTTATCTTCCCTCTCGAATATTTTCACCGTCATATCTGCAGAATAATGGTTACGTTCGTTTATTCCATTGCTCCAGGGTGAGTAATTTGGACCAAACTTTTACTTCAAAACCTAGTTTTTGAAGCAAACTCTTTGACTTCGTGGTTCTTAAACTCTGGTCCGTTATCTGCCCAGTATCCTTGAGAAGGGAACCCAAACCTCCAGTTCCATGCTGTGTTGAGAGATTCAACCACTGACTCGGCTGGTTTTATCCTTCAAAACAGCTCCTTGAATAAATCTTGGTGAAGGAACAGATCATCCATAATACATAAGTCTCTCCATATTGTTTCAAGTCCATGGTTACAATCTGATTAAAATCAGAAACTATTGGTAATGCAACTTTAGGTGTGCCCTGGGATCTCTTGCATTTTTTACATATATTGCAGTTTTCACACACTTCTTTTATTGTTTCTCGCATTTTCTCATTAAGTTTTCCTGCATTCCTATATGCATGAAGTAGTTGATTTTCATTCTTGTGGTTGGTTACTTCATGAATCTTCTTCACCTTCTCATAACTCTCTACATCTACTTCCTTCTTCAAGGGTAATACAGTCGCGTCTGTAGTCCAAAATGCTCTATCCTCATACCAGCTTAAGACCATATGAACCTCCTGCAGTATACATACATTCGAACTCACGGGTTGTGTCGACGTTGATTGTCACTTTATCTCTATGCATACTTAGATCCATTTTCCATTTCTTCATAGTATTTCTTCCACACAACAATGGCACATTTTCGGCATCCAGCACAAAAGCTTCAAGCAAAATCCTTCTGAAAGTATCAGATTTTTCAGATTCCTTGATTGTTATTGGTATTTCTATAATTTCCTTACTTTCATATATTCTACTTGGACCAAATCTGAATTTTTGGAAACAACTCTTTTTATGCAAATTTTCTTTCTTAATACCATTCTTCTTCAGATATATTTCTAGCCAACTTTTTCCAACTAAGCTACTTGGACAACCAGTATCCAAAATCAGAGCTCCTACTTCGGTAACTTCTTTAGCAAACATTACATCGCTGATATCTACATCAATGATCTCTGATACTTCTTCCATACTTACAAAATTCACATTCTTTCCTTTCTTCGACATTTCTTCAATCTTTTCCAAGATTTTTGCTACATTTTCTTCGACCATAATCACTCTTTCAGTCAAATTTTTGCTGCTGTTTCCGATCATTTGAAACAGGCCTATTATTAGAAGATGATCTTCCATTTGAATATGGCCTACCATTGGAGTATGGTCTAAAACTGGACGACTGCCTCGAAGATGATCCTGGTCTTGATGGTGTCCGCGAGGGAGCTCTCCTATATGTTCCAGACTGAGTCCTCCAAAATCCTGGATTAGAATCTGATCTACGAAATCTATGAAAATCAGGTCTTTGCTTAAAATTTTGCCATCTTTGCCATCTACTTCTATTTTCGCCATAGTGAACCGAAGACAAATTCTCAGATGATCCTGAAAATTTAGTTCTAATATTTCTATTATTTTCGATTTTTAACTTTCTGTATTCGATCTTCAGAAGATTAAAACTTCATTGTCTTCTCGCGGTCTCCTATCAGTTCCATCATGTGTCTCCATAGCATCCATCAGTCCTTCTTTTCTCTTCTGCATTAATATTCCCCGATCATATGCTTTTTCTACCATCATAACACCCAACAAGTAATACAAATGTACAGTAACTTCCTCTCTCATACAATCACAGATCAAGACTTCAAACTTGTCCCAGTAAGTTTCATTAGTGTCCTCTTCCTTTACGGAAAATTCCAAGATTGACCTGAGAACATCAATACACTTCTCTGCTGTAGTTTTTGCATACTTTGCTTAAGAATTTCCAAAACTGCTGCTACATTTTTGTTTAGAGCCTCAGATGTTTTATCCAATAGCACAGAAACAACATAATCTTTGACATTATTATTTTTCTTCAGGCTCTCTACTAAATCAGTATACTTGGTAAAATTATCATCCTTGTTCGAGGTATTCCACGCTTCTACTTCTTGAAAAAACTTTTCAAAAGTTTGACCAGCCCAGATTGGAGGTGGTTTCGCTTTAGTAATCTGTGTTGATCTTTTCGCTTCCAATCCTTTGGCAATTTCTTCACCAATAGTTTTTCCCATTGTAATGATTGCTGTTAAATCATAAGCACCTTCCTTTACCACACTTGTCGAAATATCTTTATGCATAATTTTGATATGCTGTTCCTTTTCCATCCTGTTCATGAAATTCTTTTTACATATATCAACAATTTAAAGAAAGCCGTTTTTCTTGTGTCCATACGTGCCACATTTACAGAAAAACATTCCATGTGCAGATAAAGTATCTTCTATCATATCTACTTCATCCTGGGGGTCCACTTTCCTATTTGGGTCACAATCCTTTTCATCCTTTATGTGGCCAAGCAAAGGTCCTCCACAATTTTTACAATGATGAAAGACAAAACTACCATCGGTTTTCTGAATATGACCAAATTTTTCAAGTTCACAAATCTCTTTGTTCAAGTCCATGCTTTCTCTGTACATAACATCCATTTTAATTTGATTTTTCTTAAACACCAGAGGGATTTTCAGGGTAACCTTCAGCTTAAATTTTCGAAATGTTTAATTTTGAAAATTTTAACTTAATTTATCTTTATAAAATTACAAAAAAAATACACGCATACTTGAGGTCTCATAAATTTTCTTGGGTGTAAAACTTCTCACTCAGAATTTTCTTTGAAGCGTCAACCTATGTCAACCAGCGTCAACTTTTCAATAGAAGAAGTAATACTGGTAATATAAGTAATACCTCTTGTTGTCTTCTTCCTACATGAGGAACCTTACACTTCCGCATACATCTTAGGGGGAGAGCTTTTTGGCGGGAAAAGTTCAAGTTCCTTTGTTCTTCTAACACTAGCTGATGGTTGACACCCTCCACCCCCCTTGGTAAGGGTGTTTTACTCCATGTTTTCTGGCATTTTAGACTTTACAAAAAATTTTCACAAAACTTTCGGAACTTGTTAATCACAAGAAAACACTTGTTAATCTCGATGTCTTCTCTGACTTGTATACCAGGTCCGAGATTCGATGACGTCTCTGCTACCATCTGTTATATCCCAATTGTACTTGGTGGAATAATCAGAGATAATACCGATGTTCTTAAATCTTCTTTATTTGTCTTCAACCGAAGCTACAGTAATCCTCTTAATCCAATAGCTATATACAGACTGGCGAGATAAGTATTTACGTAGCCAGAGGTAAATGTTAACTGCTCTTTGGTAAATGATCACCAACCCAATATAACAACATATTTATAAAACTGCTGTACCTTAAACAAGCCCTTTGTTACATTACTAATAACAGCCAGTTATACTCTCTTGTTCTATCATAAATATAAATGTAAGGTATATCAAAAACAATAACCAAATCCCCTTTTTAGATGCCTTAATCATCAGAACTAATAACAACTACAAATTCACTGTCTTCAAATAGCGACATTCCCAGTTTCATACATGCATTTTACTGCTATCATGACATTTCAGTTAAACTTGGCATAGCAAGTAGCTTATTTCTTAGAGCCCTGAGAATTTGCTCCCCAGATTTCTTAACAAAGAACTTGAAACAATCAGAAATCTACTTATCTTGTTAAAATACCCCAAGCACACAACAGAAAAAGCCATACATAAAGCAAAGGGTATTTTCTACAAACCCACAGAAAACAAAGAAAAGGAAAAACTCGCTAACAAAATCATAATCCCTCATATGGATAATTTACTCTGAATGACGACTGGAAAACTCTCTCTCTCTCTCCTCAGAAAACCCCCTATACTCTCTCTCTCTCTCTCTCTCTCTCTCTCTCCTCTCTCTCTCTCTCTCTCTCTCTCTCTCTCTCTCTCTCGGTTACCGAAGATGACTAGAGAGCCTGAACATATATGGCTTAGAAACAAGACGACTACAAGGACAACAAATAGAAACCCATAAAATACTGAAAGGCATAACAAAAGTCGACAGTAACCTATTTATGTTAAACGAAAACCAGACAAGAAATAATGAATGGAAACTAGAACTGAAGAGATACAAAACATCCCAACGTGGGAACTTCTTTACATACAAGATATGGGACACGGAATAAACTGCCACCAGAAATTGTAAACAGCAACAGTGTGGAAGAGAATAAAAGAAAGGTAGACAAAATCATTAGGACAATGTGAATGAACGTAAAACCTGCTCCTACAGTGAGCACACGATGTCTCCGTGGATGGACTAACAAGTCTTTGAGACATCCTAATTCTTGTAACTCCTTGTAACTCCCTTTCCTTTTAATATTGTTGCTTCAGTTACACTGCCCAGCATTTTTGAGTTCATATTTCACCACTTCTCACCCTTATTCCTACTGGGGCTAAACTTGGACTTGAAGGACACTGGATTGTCTCTGTTCATCCCAATGATCTCAAAAACTATGGATTAGACACTGATAAACATAATTTTTTTACATTTAATTTTTTACCCCTTCTCACCCCTGACCCATCACCCTCTCCCTTTTCTATCGGGGCTGAACTTGGATTTCAAGGGCATTGTGAGTGTCACTATTAATCTCAGCAACCTCAATAGCTATGGATTAGACACTAATATCTGTCGTTTTTGGTTACCTTTACATGTCACCCAATTCCCACCCCTTTTCATCCCCCTCCCTATCGGGGGCTGAACTTGAACTTGAAGGGCACCAATGCTACTATTCACCTCATTCAATGAACTAGTAGCATATGTTTACAGTCAGTTACAACAAATTAAGTTCATATATGAAAAGGCATCAGAGGGCAAATTACCTTTTATTGGATGTCCTAGTGTTTCACATTCCAAACACAAAGAAGTTTGAATTCTCCGTATACCGAAAGCCGACTGATGCAGAATTATATGTTCATTATTATTGTTATAATAGCATTCAGATAAAGAAAAATGTCAGTGTGAACATGGTTGTCAGGGCTTTTAAAGTTTGTGACCCACAGTATTTAGATGATGAGACTTCCCACATTCGAAATACTTTTAGTACGTTGAGTTATCCTGCCCATGTTAATGAAGATGCTTTGTCTAAGGCTAAGAAAAAGCCTTGACATAAGCAGATTAATCATAACAAGAGATACACAGTGCTTCTATATCATGAGAATTTCAAATCAACAGCCCAGACAATCAATAGTATGGGTAATGTTAAATTCAATAAGAATAAACCCGCAGAAAAGGTTGGGTCAGTAACGAGGAGTACATTCTATAAAATGCAAGGTCTGTCATTTATTTAATTTTGGGAAGACAGGTAGGGGGAAGGACATACGATTACATGAACATAAAAAAGCGATCAGGGACTTGGCTCCAAACAGCACTATTGCTAAACATTGTTGGGATGATAATCGTGTCATGGACTGGGAGCTTTGATAAATATTTGTAACACATTAGATGGTAATAAAACATTTACGCAGGACGACACACACACAGGTTGGTCTGTCATTCGTTTGGCTTATAGATACGCTGAAACAGTGATTATTTAACCTTATATTTACACAAAGTTGTTCGATGGTTCCCTGGACAGTTAAAACCATCAATCTATCTTTTAAGAAAAAACAAGCATTTCTTCAGTTGGCTGAAGAGGACCGTTGAGCAAACGATCGAAAAATACAGTATCATATCCATTATTGTGGTTTTTAACTCATTTTATATATATATATATATATATATATATATATATATATATATATATATATATATATATAAACTGAATCACGAAAATTTCGAACGTGATGATTATATAAATAAAGGCAAAAGCCTCGAAGGACAGTGAAACGATGGAGTATCGCGAAGTAATATATATATATATATATATATATATATATATATATATATATATATATATATATATATATATAATTTCAATTCCCAGCCCGCGACGTCTGCGTCAGGTTCGGTCGTCTCCAAGAGTCCAGGAACTCGAAGACTGACTTCAAGGAATAACGAGAAGAGGAGCAGGGTGCGATGGAGTCGTAAAGGGCTTTACCCATCCTATAAGTCGGGGAGGCCATCTGGGATATTATGGGACTGAGTGGATTGCCAGGGTTATGGGTCCTGGCCGTCCCATAATCGCCGATTACCTTCGGGAACCTTACATCCCACGGTAGATTATTTCCTCTGGAAGCTACGCGGCTTACTCCTTCTACTTCTTCATTTATGACTGTGAGAGATCTCTCGACCTGCCCTGGCCAATCCTATTTTGTCATATATCACCTGGACGACTGCGTCAGCGATTGTAACTACTGCGAGTCCCCTGTAATATTAATATTACAAAGAAATTGAGGCAAGCACAAAAATACCCATTTTTACCTAATTTGGGGGTGCTGAATTTAAATTTGAAATCCGGTTTTACTCATCACCTCAAGTTATCTATCCTGTTTTTATCTGTTATAAGCTGCTGCAACTCTTTGAAATGTGCACATATATCTCTGTTTATACTAAAATAGAGACTATTTAAAAGCCAGAAAACTAGAGGTGATAGAGCAAAACTATTTGTAAATTTGAATTCAGCACACCCAAATTAGCAAAAAACACCTATCCCCATTCTTGCCTCAGACCAAACTTTTCTTCTTTTTTTTTTTAAACCAGTGAATTATCATTAAACTGAAACAGGCCGTGAAGTGACAGTAGAAACAGATGTCGGTAGTGAAAAATAAATGGAAAACTTGTTGATTCCCTGAAAACTTAGATACTGAGACGGAAAGTGCAGGAAATTAAGAAACATGGCCTGACAATAACTGATGCCTGAATTCATAAACTTTCAATACAAACGGACTAAGAGAAAGACAAAAGCCATGATCGATATATAGTTGCTTATTTTATTCTAAAGAAATTAAGCTATTAGACTACAATGAGTAAATAAACATACAAACAAATAAATAAGTAAATACACATTACATATGTAAAGACCATTAAAATCAACAAAATACATAAATATATATATATTAGTACTATTAAGCACAATGTAGGCTATATACATATATACATACATACACACACACATATATATAAATAAATATATACATATATACATTAGACGTGTGTACCTATATATTATATATATATTATATATATATATAATATATATATATATACATATATACATTAGACGTGTGTATAATATATATATATATATATATATATATATATATATATATATATATATATATATATATATATATATATACGTAGGTATACACCGTCTAATGTATATATATATATATTTATATATATATGTGTGTGTGTATGTATGTATATATGTATATAGCCTACATTGTGTATATATATATATATATATATATATATAATATTATATATATATATATTATATATATAACCTAGCCTGGGGGGGCAACCAAGTCCTTATGGGTGCCGGTCCCAAGCCCGGATAAATAGGGAGGGTTGGTGTCAGGAAGGGCATCCGGCTGTAAAAATCTGTGCCAAAACCAAAAATGGAATGAGCCGAAATATGGAAAGAGGTAATGCTAGGGCGTACTCCGTAAACGACGCACAGAGACATCGCCCTAACTCTGTGGTAAGGCGAGGCTACTGCATCAGGAGCGGGTGCAGCTAAAGAAGCGAGCTCACATTGGGTTCAGAGTATGTCAGCTAAATGTTGGGTCCATGACTGGGAGAGGTAGAGAATTGGCTGACTTGATGAGAGAAAAGAAAGTAGATGTTGTGTGTGTGCAAGAAACGCGGTGGAAAGGAAATAAAGCTAAAGAGTTGGGAGATGGATATAAGCTAAATATTATAGTGGGAGCAAATAAACAAGGTAGAAATGGAGTTGGCATAGTAACTGTCTAGTGAACTAAAGAACTCGGTAATAGAAGTGCATAGAAAGAATGACCGTATCATCAGATTGAAGATATGTTATGGAGGAGAGATTCTGAATATTATAAGCGCATATGCACACAAGTTGGTTGCACAGAAGAAGAGAAGGGAAATTTCTGGAGAGACATGATGGAATAATGCAAGAACTGGAAGAGCATGAGAGGGTGATAGTTGGGCAGATTTGAATGGCCATGTCGGAAGTGAAAATGAGGCGATTGGGCGGGTGCATGGGGGCCATGGAATTGGGAGAGAAACCCAGAAGGAGAGAGTGTAGTGGACTTTGCTGTGTCATTCGACATGGCAATAGTAAACACATTTTTTGAGAAGAAAAGGGAAACAAACCTAATAACATATAGGAGTGGGGGAAGATTCTTCGCCCAGATAGACTATTTCTTGTATAAAAGGATAAATCTGGTGGAGGTCAAGAACTGCAAAGTTATTCCAGGCGACCATGTAGCCCCCCAACACAGGCTGCTATGTATGGACTTGAAGTTGAAAAGGGAAAGAAAAACCAAAGCTAAAGGGATAAGGAAAATTAAATGGTACGAATTACAGAAGGAAGGGGATAAGAAGAGAGTTTAAGAGGAGGGTTTTGGAGGATATTGATATAGGGATTGAAGATGTTCAAGAATGGTGGGCACGAAATGCAGCAGTAATAAGAAGGCATGGAAAGGAGCTGCTAAGAGAGACATCTGGTATCATATGGGAAGAAAAAGGATAGTTGGTGGTGGGAATGAAGACATTGAGAAAGTAGTAAAGGATAAGAAGGAGGCAAAGAAAAGTGGGAAGAGTCAGTCAGTGGAAGACAGAAATAGGTACAGAGAGAAAAACAAGGTGGTGAAAAAGGTTGGTAGCCCAAGCTAAAGCAAAGTCGTATGATGATGTGTATAATGAGCTGGGGACAAAGGAAGGATTAAAGAAGATGATGAAGCTATCAAAGGCTAGAAATAAGAGCACCAAAGATATAAACAACACATCAAACAATAAGAAATCAAGAGGGTGTAGTGCTTTAGAAAGGAGAAGACATTGTGAAGAGATGGAAAGAATATTTCGAACAGTTGTTAAATGAAGAAAATAATAGACTAATAAGAGAGGATGGGCAAGTGAACATTGGCATGGTAATGAGGTTTTCTAGGCAAGAGGTACTAAATGCACTGAAGAAGATGAAGAATGGGAAGGCAACCGGACCAGACATGATCCCGGTGGGAGGCATGGAAAGCATTAGGAGATGAAGGAGTGGATATACTGTACGATCTTATGATAAAGATCCTTGAACAGGAAAAGATACCAAATGAGTGCGTGGGAGTATATTGATCCCAATTTTTAAAGGGAAAGGCGATGTCCAAGAGTGTGGTAATTATAGGGGCATTAAATTGATGTCCCACACTTTGAAGATAACTGGAAAAAGGATTGATAGATGCTAGACTGAGGAGAAGAAGTACAAATAGGTAAAGAGCAGATGGGATTTATGAAGGGAAGGGGAACAACAGATGGTATATTTTGTCTGAGGCAAATAATGAGAAATTCGGGGAAAGACAAAGGACCTACATATGGTATTCATTGACCTTGAAAAGGCTTATGACAGAGTCCCGAGACAAGAGGTATGGAGGAGCCTGAGGGAGAAGATGGTTGCCAGAGAAGTATGTGCGATTGATACAAGAGATGTACCGGAATGTATTTACCAGAGTGAGGAGCAGTGTTGGGGAGACAGAAGGTTTTAGAGAGAGTAGGATTACACCAGGGGTCGGCTCTGAGCCCATTTATCTTAACATAGTGATGGATGTTATAATAGAGGAAGTAATGGGAGACAGTACCATGGAACATATTGTATGCGGATGATATTGCTCTGTGTGCAGAGAGCAGGGAAGAGCTGGAAGTGAAATTGGAAAGATGGAGACAAGTACTGGAGGACAGAGGAATGAGAATAAGTAGATCCAAGACAGAAATATATGTGTACCACCACTGAGGGGGATGATAGAGAAAGTATTCAGCTTGGTTGGAGAGCAAATAAGGAGAGTTGATAAGTTAAGTATTTGGGATCTTTTGTTAACGCTGGAGGAAGTATGGAAGAAGAAGTAAAACATCGGTACAGGCAGGCTGGAAACAACTGGAGAGCGGCCTCGGGAGTTCTTTGTGACAAAAGAGTGCCGCTTAGGTTAAAAGGAAATTTTCACAAGACGGTGGTAAGAACAGCAATGCTGTATGGTACGGAAACAGCAAGCATGAGAAAAGCAGAGCAGAAGAAGATGGATGTGGCAGAAATGAGAATGCTTGAGGTGGATGTCTGGGGTAACAAGAGTGGATAGGATCAGAAATGACTACATAAGGGGGTCAACTAAGGTGGTGGAAGTATCAAAGAAAGTGCAGGAGGGAGGCTGAGATGGTATGGACACCTGTGATTGGAGAGATGAGGACACGCTGGGAGACATACTATGGGAGTGGAGGTCGCAAGGAAGAAGAAAGAGAGGGAGACCAAGAAAGAGATGGAAGGACTGTGTGAGAGGAGATTACATGAGAAGGGAATTGATGAGGCAGAAGCGCAAGATAGAAATAGATGGAAACGGCTCATCCGAAACGGCGACCCCACCCA
>NC_087211.1:25500468-25517968 GCF_015104395.2 Macrobrachium nipponense | reverse complement strand
ATCGACTCCACTTTTCCACTGTGCTTCACATAACTATAAGGGAATACCTCCTCAATCCACTATTCTGGGGGGCTGGCCACCCCTGACCCCAACATAATTGACTCCATTTGTAACAAGCTCATGACGTACTGACTCATTAGGGGGGCGGGCCTCCCCTACCCCCAAATCGATCCGCCTTTCCTACCCCCTGTGCGTCACGTAACTCTAAGGGAATAAAACCATTCTTTTTACCCCTGACATTCCCCCTGTGACGTCACGTAACTCTCCGGGAATAAAAACCGACATTTCAAGCCCTCACCCCAAATTGACTCCACCTTTCCTACCCCTGTGACGTCCACGTAAACTCTCCGGGAATAAAAACCAACATTTCAAAACCCCCGCCCCTCACCCCAAATTGGACTCCACTATTACTACCCTGTGCGTTCACGTAACTCTCTGGAATAAAAACCATTCTTTCAACCCCTGACCCCAAATTGACTCCACCTTTCCTACCCCCCTTGTGACGTCACGTAACTATACGGGAATATTAAAAAACATTTCAAAACCCCTCACCCAAATTGACTCCACTATTCTACCACTGTGACGTCACGTAACTCTCTGGGAAATAAAAAAAACCATTCTTTCAACCCGGCCCCAAATTGACTCCACCTTTCCTACCCCCTGTGACGTCACGTAAAACTCTCCGGGAATAAAAACCAACATTTCAACCCTCGCCCCAAATTTGACTCCACTATTCTACCCCTGTGACGTCACATAACTCTCTGGGAATAAAACCATTCTTTCAACCCCTGACCAAAACCAGGACTCACCTTTTCCTACCCCCTGTGGACTCACATAACTCTGAGACATACCTTTCCTACCCCGCCGAATAAAAACACATTTCAACCCCCACCCCAAATTGACTCCACTTTTCTACCCCTGTGATGTCACGTAACTCTACGGGAATAAAACTTGACCCCACCCCACCCCGACCCAAATAGACTCAGTTCACTGTTTTTGCGACTCATGTCCCCACCCTTTAATTGTTTTCAAAGTAACCGGGACGTTTACCTCATCCTCCTCCTATAAAATCTCTAAATTTATATATGCACATTGCGAATATACTCTCTCTCTCTCCCTCCCTCCTCCCTTCCTCCTCTCCCTCTCTCTCTCAGCCGTTACATTTTGTTTTATATATATATACACAGCTGCTTAGTATTCAGAGTATCATGATAAAAGGATATTTGGCGACTGACTTCATCCACATGTGATATCTCCCCCAATAACCATATCAGAGTCAATGTTATCTGATGATGAATCACGCACACACACACATAGAAGAAAACGCGACCTTATCGCCATATTTGCCCAGCTGACTTCACGCCAACGTGAAATTTTATTTTTCATAGAATTTGAGTTCATAATCTAGGTGGCGAACACAAGGACAAAGGTACACATTTCAATTTTGTTTATTATTATACCGAGTTTGAAAGAGGTTGAAAAATCAAATTACAGACGGAATTGTTATTTTATATTTATAACCAATCCTAAAAACAGGGGAATGAATTAATATTCCATACACATACATTAGAAAAAAACTGTACAAACCACGAACGCGATAATATGCGCATTCGCTTTTCAAAACAATACTTTAAGGAAACATACTACGGCTACTATATATTTTCTAACCTGTTCCTTCACATCACAGCCCTTAGTATATACCACAAACATCTTCTCCAGCACTTTCCCGACGTGTATCGAAGACGACGAAGCGAACACACCTCAAAGCTTTTAAATTTAGCTAACAAGTTTTTCATATATAAATCTTCAAACACACCTTTCCTCCAACAGGGATAAATTCTTTTTCATTATAGCCACGCAGCATATTTTACCAATTTTGCTCATTTCATCACTGAATGTAGCTAACACAGGTAAATATTGATTCAACCAAGTCGTATTAACCAGTACGCTCTGGACGATGCCAGCGGGAAAGATAACATATTTGACATAGTCATACGATGATTTAATAATTTCTTCCTTCAATTTCTTGACCGAAGAAAAAAAGTGATTGAACCTCATCTGTTTGGTATCTCTGCCCAAACGATCGGCGTGATCTTCATCTTTGGAATAAGCCACGCTCTTTTGCGTGTATTCATTATCTTCAATGGGGGACACCAATACCGTATTGTGTAATAAGGTAGCTATGGTGGGTAGATCAACTTCTTCGTCGCATTCCCAAGATGTGATATTTTCAGGTCTTTTCACAATGGCGGACCCTTCAATACCCCTATCACGAAGACAGGCATATGATGCACCAGTGCGAGAATATCGAAAACCTGCCAATTCGGCATATGGATAAGCTCCAGAATGACGTCCGCCACAACACCGTAATTCCTGCATGTCACACATTAGTGGCCAATACTAGACACATATTCATCTTCCTGAACTATTTTCGGACAAGTTCCCGAAAAACTAACTTGCAAGAGGAGGTGATGAAGCCATGGCGAGAGTTCAACGTCTTGATGTGACAATCCTTCAAGAGATAATGAACTACGAAAGCCCCGCTACCCAAGACCCCTTTATCACATCACTGATTACAAACCTGTTTTGTGACGAAGCATCAAGCCTCTCCCAGCATTGATT
The DNA here is from genome assembly GCF_015104395.2 of Macrobrachium nipponense. NCBI lineage: Eukaryota > Metazoa > Arthropoda > Malacostraca > Decapoda > Palaemonidae > Macrobrachium > Macrobrachium nipponense. The sequence goes on along the minus strand of NC_087211.1, from coordinate 25,515,346 downwards.
CAGACTAACATGACTAAAAAGTCTTACATTCCCTCACCCAAAGGTCATCCACACATGACTCATTTTATCAAAATCAGTATCACTCCAGCATGTTTCTCGCCAGACACGAATAAACAAGCCTTATCATTTCCTCACGGACAAAGGCCGTCCACACACACACACACCACACACCACACACAAATCTGACCATATATAAAACATCACACAATCTTTCCTCCAATGGGGATAAATCTACGCTACAAAGGCGTGAAACTTCAGGCTTTGAATACAATACTTCATCGAAACACCATTATGTCACACCTGATTATATTCCCAACTGACACATAAATACAAACCGACAAGGGAAAATTGATGTTATTCCTTACCCAAAGTGTATAGAGTAAGTGCAACACACCGACCCTCGTCCCTACAAAGTATTTTCTCTTTGATCCGAAACGTCCATTTCCCTCCGTCACTATCAGTAAGTAGCATATAAAACACTTCCAGTTTACTTGAACATTATAGATAGTAAATATTAAAAACAGCAATATGATTCATTGTATTGGAATAGATAGTTCTTTATAAAATAATGTACCCGTTAAAAGAAGGGAATATATAAAACATCCCATATTCCTCCCTTTCAGATAGGGAAATAACTCTAGTAGTGAACTGTCAGCCGACGAAGTAGCCACTCAAGTTAGACACCATTACCTATGTATGGGTTGGAGCCCCAAACTCATTATTAGAAGGTTTTGAAAAAGGGGTCATGACCATGAAGCAGGAGAAGAAGAAGAAGTAGCAGGAGATGCAACAAATACCACTGGCAGCCCCGATTCAACTTCGCCACCACCCACTACTGAAGAAACCGAGCACCCGTTGAAGGTATGTAAAAACCGAATGTGTTATATATTTATTTAATAAAGTTCCATGATTCCATAGAAACACGCAATCTTTTTCTCCGTTCCCTGTTTTCCGTTCAAAGCATTATGGCGCATAGTAAAAAACACCTATATAATTATTCCTTAAGGATTTATTGACACATAAAGAGTTTACAAATTCAATACATAATCGCTGTCAGACCGTCTCAGCACGAATCCCAATTATAACTTCCACGTGTAGCCTATTTTAACAGAATATGCCGAAAAACGTTTAAGAGGGAAACGACTAAGGACGTCTTAGCAGTTTAACCACCGAGTTCAGGGCGAAGGATTCTCACAGCTCAGCCTGAAATAAACGTAAAAAGGTATTGTGATTGAAGGTGTATGATACAATATAGAAAATATCCTCAATAGAATGTAAATGGAGTAATATAAAAATCAAAGAAAAATATGCATTTACCTTAGTTGTCAGATGCGGAGACATTCCTTGTACGTAATAGCACGTTTGACCCCCGACCTCAATGTGAACATTGAAACTTTTTCAATATTTAAAAAATATCCCGTATCCATTTATTCATTACCTCCAAACGACGGTTTTACGTGAATGAGAATACATTTTGTATTAAGGATATAATAATGCTTCACACCACGGTGACTCACGCATATGAAACAAAAAAACTAACCGAAAGACCGCACTTGTACGATTTATCAGGTTGTATTTTTTTATTAGGCGATAGAGGTTATATTCGGGATGCGCATATATAAATTTAGATAGTCATTCGAATAAACTTTTGGATTTATACCCGTAACTATTCAAAAAGAGGATTAATTTCTAGGGATTTTTCCACGTAAAAACATACCCAAGACACATTTACAATATTAATCATCAGTAGACGAAGAAATGTATTAGATATAAAAACTAAAGGTTTAATTCTTACTTTCTGGCAATGTCAATAATCCTACTTCATCGAAGAGAAACACCACTAAATATTTAACCGGTCACCGATTGTGAACCTTTGAAAACTTATTTCAATTTCGCTTGTATCCATCCATTTAACCCCTAACATTCACACTGAATAACCCTATCGCATCACCGTTAAAATACCCTTGCCCTATCCCCAAAAAGTAAAATAATGGCACAAGGGCTAGCGTAGCCGGTACCCAGCCTGATCGATATTCGCAGGTTTGCCGAAATTTCCACTGGCATGGAATCTTCAACATCGTCCACCACAAAATGAAAGCAGTAAATAAGCTATACAATTTTTAAAACTTATCATAAGTGATCAGATTATCATCGCCACCCCCTATACTTTTCTGCGTCTCGTGCTATAATTGCATGATGGATAGGGAAAAACTCATTGATTGAATATTATATACCGTGTATTCCCATTAACGGTAATAGTATATTATTTTAAATCGAAAAGAGTGAAAAATATTAGGACTATTGGTCGCCGTACATCACATGAAAATGTTTCCATATCAATCATGGCCAATGTGATTTTGCAGGTATACAACTGTTAAAAGGTGATCAATTAAAATCGAATTTTCATGTGCCCAATACACGTATGTTTGTATAAAAAAGTCTTATCAAATATATATTGTATAGGATTAACTGCTATCGCTTCATTTAAAGCCGGACATTGCTGTTATAATGTGGGGTAACTCTACGATCCATAATTTAGCCTTTCTATAGTCAGACATTTAAATGTCGTCTGTGTGGGTGCATAACCCAGTTATTATTCGAATAATTTCGAGTCTAAGTCTCAAAATCAACCGAATCAGTAAATACACGGCATAGTCGCTAGAGCCAAAAGAAGTGGAAAATATGTTGCCACGCCCCTCGTTTTAATGTCACCCATAACTTTCGTTCTTCCCACCTGCTGGTTTGGACCGAAGGTATTGGCAGTAAATTGCCGAGTAACACCCGTGTGTTACAATGATAGTCATCGTTATAAAAATGCCCCGCCGGGCCGGTGGTGGTAGGGTAATGCAGAGGGTTTTATCATTTTCAACTTTTAGATATATGATTTGATAGTTAAATACCGGTACAGTGATTCCACCAAACTTTTCATTCAGAAAACGGAAGCGGATTTAAATAGTGATACATAAGAACCATTAACGACAGACACAATGGACATCATCCGCTAATTGCGTGTTGTACCTATCTATTGCTGATATATAATTCTAAAGCTATACTTTGACCCAAATCTAAGAAAGAAACTGCCACCCACATTACACGCACGAAATTTCATATATATTTATAAGATAGAAACTGATTTATGGAAATATTACAAGGTGTAAAATTCCAGTCTTTTCCTTTGAATTAATGAAGTTTCAATAATTCTCCGTCTATTAACATTCGGGAACAAATTCTGATATACCCGCAATATACGATGAAACAGGAACCTTGATTACAGTTCCTGGGTATGTTAGGAAACACGCTAGCCATGTTTTGTGTTTATATAATTTAGCATGAAGGGTAGAACGAGTGCGTACCGTCCGAATGTCATTGATGAATGAGTTACAAAAGACGTACACGCCTTATATATTACTCCTAGATTTAAACGGCGGTGCCCCTTCCTCTTCCTCCGTTTTTTCTTTCTCCACACTCGACAGTCTAACGAATCGTTTCACTGTTTTCTTTCCGTCTCGTTCTCCTTTCCTTCCAGTACCGCATTAAAATTCGTTGTCCAGTACTAGTTTTGAGGTGCCCTTATACCATTTCGGTTATGATTCTTTAAGGTAAACCGCTGTTTACCCATACAGATAACACCAGATCTACCGAATTCATTAACTGAAGGTTTCGCGGCATTAAATAGAAAAGGAAGCACTTTCCGGCAACGCCACTTATGGCCGAAAAAAAAAAACCGCTTCCCCTTCTGCGGCCGGGATAGAAAACGGAAAATCCTCAAATATCGGCCTCTCCTTAATAAAAAGTGTCTGATAAAAATAGTGTTTTTTAAATTCCGCCTCTGAAGGAGGCGCGAATAACACTCTCATTTTACTGTTATACTAATTCCAATTCAATTTTAAGTGGAAACTGATCGCAAGTTCTAGTGCAATCGAGGGTGTTACGATCACGATAAGGTATGCAAGTGGTAAACACTAATTATATACGCCACCACACCCATATTCATCTAATTTTCCTCTAGTTTTATACGGAGCAGGCAAGTTAAGTAACACTCGAGTCTTAGTGAAGTAAAAGGTGACCATTTTGATCCGTATAAGGAATAGAAATCTGATCCAAGATGTTCGTGTTCAAACAATTGTAGACTGTATTCGTATTCCTTTCTCTTACCACTTGCTAAAGTAAAAAACCAAACAGCCAATATATGACTTAGTCTCCCGCCACAAAATCGTCGGTGAACTATATCCGGTATACACATATATAGAATCTACCCCACAATTATCAGGTAGGAGAATCAAGGGCAATGTTCATTCAGTTCAAGCCCGACATTATTTTCATAACGGTATTAATATGAAAACCTAATAATTTCCGCGGCTTTTCCGCTAAAATTTGAAATATATACTTTTAACGTCCCCGTCTCAATTTCTCTCTCTTGATACGTGGATAGTAATTCTCCTAAATATTTCGCCACAATGAAAATATACCGTTACTATTAAAAATAATTTATGAAAGTATCACCGTAATAAACTTTCAAATAATCATACACACGTTCCTTATTAAAGAGCTCTCACGAGTCTCTTCATATCCCCCGATAACAGTGCTATTCTCGGTCTTACAAATATGTATGCCTATCACGTTTATGATGCTCTGTAATAAATTCGAGAGTGAATAAATCATCTTCGGATAAATAGCGTTAATAACTCCCTGGAACATGATCGAAGCAAACCTACTTCATATTCAAACCCCATTAGGTCATAATATAGGTGTAGGCAATCTATTGGCAAATTTCGAAGGTGTATTTTGGTATACGATTGTCTAAACAGCCGAGACTGCTCAAATATATGGTGTTCACAGCCATGTCAGTTAAATACTATTCCGGGTATATGTCACGTATGGTATTTATAAGAAAAGTTCGATAGCGTTTTATCTAGGTCTTATATGCAGACTGCACGATAGCACCCCATTGTCAGTAAACATTCTTTCTTCACTTCTGATCCGTGACATCGATAGTAATGCTAATCCAATACGTCAATGGTATTTAAAGGTTTATACATGGCTTATGCGGACCTTTACCACATGCCACATCCTAACGTGGAAGCAGTCTAGGAGATAACCATTTATCACCCAAGATGGTAGGTTGACGATACCCGAATAAGGTAAACGTATTCACAGCCTTGCTGGAATATATTCTACCGTGATGAGGTCTAACGCACCCGAAAACTGTATATTAAATAACTGACTTTTTTTCATTTGAAACCAAACATAATAGCTGCTTTAGCACTGAGTTAATCGTAATGGAATCAATCATATCAACTTTGTCCGCCGCTCCCTGCATCGTATTGTGGGAATGCTCAGTTTCTTTCGTGTCATCATCCATGAGAATAAACCGTTCCTGCGGATAGCTCCGCGAATAGCTCACCGTAAAAAATTCAGAATTGTCAATAATTTGCGTATTAAACGCTCTAGTCATGACATTCATATCACCACCCAAACAAACCCGAAATGGACTTATAAATATACGTATAAACACGCGTTTTCCCATCGGACTCGTTATAGATCGCGTTTAAATGGATAGTAAAAATCAACGTCTCTGGTTGATAGCGGAATATAATTTTCGGGAGAATGACTCCCACTAGCCCCACTTCATATCCAATCCTTTCGGTAATGATATAGGGACGGCTAACCTATTGGGTAAATTTACACGCCGCCCGCCCCCCGCCCCCACGACTTTTCTGGAAATTGCCGAGACAGGCATGCTATTCACGTAATGATGTGATCGCCACACATGTTGAATGTAGACTGTATGACACACAATGGGCATGGGTTTATAAATATAGTACATACAAACCTCCACGTTCCTGTTATGTACACCATATTCATAAATTTGTTATCACACAGATTGTCACGTCATTAAAGAAAAGTCCAAGCCTCTAACCGCCCATGATGAATCATCCTCACCACCCTCCGATCCAGGGAAAATATTATTATTATTATTAGTATTATTAGTATTATTATTATTATATTATTTTATGCGGTTTTTGCAGTTGTTGTTATTATTATTATACTATTATATTATTATTATTATTATTATTATTATTATTATATTATCATTACACGTTCACTCTGGTGCTTATTTAAAAATTATCTTGACAGATCCCTTCGCTGAAGACTTACCCATTAGATGAAGATTTGGATGGCGAGATGGAGTAATAATAAGATGAAGCATCGCGCGTTGGTGGAGGTTTAGGAACCAGAAAGGGAATCTTCACTCACGGAGGGAAAGAACGGAGGGTAATAGGTAGTGAGTACCATTCATTATGCAGGCTGCAGTAGGGGCACCACATTGACGTGGCAATGAATTAAGTAGTAGCATAGCCCGATTACGTGAAGATGTGCACAGTAACTCCTGAAAGAGGTATTCGCTCGGTATGCTTACTTGTGTGTGATATCACCAGCGTGAGGATGCTAGGCGACAGAATGAAAAAAAGTGCTTTTTATGTATGTACTCCACCCACCCTCCTACGATTGACCGAATCTATGACCTCCCTTGAGGAGGCTATGGAGTTTATAGCTTAATAACTTGGCAAGAGAGACCAACAGTACTGAAGGGTTAGGGTTGGTGTATGACCTCGCTGGATAGGGGTTGAACTTCTATCCACGCGGCGTGAGTTAGTGAAGATAATAACTTCAAGGTGTATCCCAAGGGGAGTCCCGCGGTAGTGATCAGGTATCAATATATTCAGTCCGGGTACAAAACGTTGTCGTTTTACAGCGTTAGAAGCGTACGTTGTACTCCGGGATAAAACCCTCCCACACGTATTAACAACCTCCCTCGTGTCTTTCATGAGGAGGATGGGGAGGGGACAATGTAATATCAAACACTCGCCACATATGGCCGTTGAACCAGACTCTTTCAAAACATTAGAAATAGGGGAATAACCTCAACATATATCTGATAAATTAGTCGAATTAGTCAGTGGGGAAACAGCGGAAAAAACATTGGACGGTACATCTGGCGAGGAAAGGTGGTAAACCCCAAAGCCCTCATTTGGTCACGTTGTTATTAATCACTGACGACCACGTCGCGTTGATTAAGGTATGTTGGCATTCGTGAAGAAGTTCCGACACGATTCAAGCAAGGGGCGGGTGGGGATTGAGCACCGGGGTGTATGTGTTACAATTGTTTGACTTTGTTTAAATAGTCCCACCATCCGTGAGGCACACACACAGGCCTTGGTACTGCTCGAACCACTGTCGAAATAACCCAGAACCCGGCAATTTAAACAGTTTACTAAAAGTTTAAAAAGCTCTGCTGCCAATCTCGCACATGGCTTTCCTGGATGTTTGAGGGTATAATATTCAAACCGAAAAGACGGAGGAAGACGATCCAAGAATAGCATCTCGCAGAAAGCTTTCGCTTACTGCTACGGGATCGTTGACGGTAGAACGGGGGGGGAATATTGTTACCATAGACTAAGTCACGGAGGCGGGAATGCGTTGAGATTGTTTGCAGAACATGAACCGGGACTGGGCGTTATTGCTCGTGAACGAATGAGTGCGTATCCTTTACATATGGACTCCTGAATCACCAATAAGTTGAAGCAAGCACTCATTGCGAAGGATGTAACGTCGATTTCAGGCGGGACAGTCACCCGAAAAATGCGGACATCACGCCTCATTTGTGGCCCGGGACAACTTTGTGTGGGCCACTGTGTCAACAGTGTAATTTGAATATGCAATTTAAGGAGCCAAAAAACCTTTTTAACAGTGTTGTAACACAATTTTGTCATATGACATCGCCCTGGTCTGAAAGAGGCGGGGGCTCAGCATGATTTTGAAATTCTGAAACGCGAGGTAGTAAATTTTACTCGGCCGATCGGGCAACTGATGATTCGTGGATAGGCAACACGTGATTAGGGGGACCCTTCTAGTTCGCTCGAGTCATATCAATCAGAGGTTTCCCTCGAATCGCACGTTCAGTTGTTAATCCAGTATTCTCGGGATTGTCTCGATTTAGTTTGGGTACGGGGGGTAAACAGTACATTACCCTTATTGATTATGTGACGCGGTTTAATATCTGCGAAAGCCGGCATCCCTTCTCGAGAGTGTATTCGATTCGGAATACGGGGAGAAACCCTTTCCAGGGGGGTATGCACACGTGGTCAAGGTTTGGAACGCCCTAAGTGCACCAATCTTCTAGTTACACCATTTTGGATTGTTAAGGATGTGGGATATTAGGCCGACGTTATTTAGCTTTGGAGGAAGGCTGCCATGGCGCAATTGGACTAGACCCCACCGTTACATGACTTCTACCTCTCTCTCACTCGATTGGCTTTCCTATATCCTCTAAAATTCGTCTCCCCCTCATTTCGAAGGTGAACTCTATCGATTAATTGTAAAAACATCGCGGCGGTTTTGTAATCTAGTTCGAAGGCAATGCGTAGATAATACTCCAGATTTAAACTCCAGTTTTAGGGTGGGTGACCTCAATCGTATATATTATACGTTGATTTAACAGTTTGTATCCCACAGTTATGATTAAAATACAAAATGCCCTTGGTGTGAAAATAACTGAAACTTTACCCTGTCGAATTAGAAAGTTTTGTCTCTAGCGATATTAACGCATTGATTCACAGGGTGAATACGGTTATTTCATACTGCTCGATAACCAAACCAGTTAGACGGGATGTTGCCTCTACAACGGGATGATCTCCCCTTCGCCATCATCACATGAATGTGACTCCCAGGATCATCGCCATAAGTAAAAAAACCTGATGAATAAGTTCAAGGTGAAGCTACCCAAGAAAAATGTCAAGTTGGAGGGTACGCAGCTACCCATGCGTAATCACTTGATCGTCTCCCTTATTACAAACGTTGATAAGGGAGGGGGGGCGGGGGGGACTCGTCTCGAAGTTGATGTTAATAAGGAAAGGGTACAAATTCAAAACAGGATTTGTCTTTGAGGGAATATATTCTGGAGAATGCCGAAAGGCGTGCTAAAGAGACCGAACCGGACAAGAGGAACACAATCAAAATCATAATGAACGGTTCTTTTCGGTGTTCCTATTAAAAAATTCATTGAATTATTCCTACCCGAACTGTTCGTCACCACGGTGAAGCCTCTCTCCTCAGGAATGTGTCCAAAACACCGTACAAGTCTTTGGAAAAAATGGGGTAACAGACAGGTACATTGTAAACCATTGCAAAGAGTCTGTTATGGCTGAATCCCCCGATTATTATCGGTGTCAGCATACTTAGGACATGGCGAAGGATATGCTGTGACGGTTCTATTACGACCGTTCTTCGAAAGCAGTATGGACACGAAGTTCAGCTCCTGTATACCGACACTGACAGCTTGATCTTTTCCCTGGTGACTGATAACCTCAATGGGAACTGAAGGGTGCGCTCAAACCCTACATGGGATTTGAGTAAATGTCCCCAAAACTCACGAATTGTATGAGAGTCATCCCCCCGTAAGGGGGAACTAGGGTTAGTGAAGGTTGAAACGGGGTGAACTCATGAGGGAATTCATCCGGCGGTTAAACCTAAAGTTTATCGTATCTGACGGAGGAAACTAGTCGTAGCAACACTTGAAAGGTGACACAAAGTGCCGGCAAAAGACCATTCCACATGACCAGTATCGAGTTGTAATTCGAAAAGAATGAGATTACTTATACTCGTGTGCACAATTTGCAAAGAGTAGGAGGCACGATGTGTCATACGAGCAGCGAAAGTATCTCTCTGTCCTGCAGAGGACAAGAGATATATGTGACACCTTATAAATCGTTGGCTGTATGGACATCCAGACAATTGGGGTGGAGGGGGTTTATAGCGGAGGAGGAGGAGGAGGAAGGAGCTTAGAGAGTGGTAGTGGTGGCGCCGGTGTAGCGGCACTCTATCAATTTTAAAAATTCCCGCCTCCTAGCACTCGAGAATTCCTACTCCTCCTATTCCTCCGACCCATACATCTCATCACATCATTTCCCACGGGTTGAACAGGATGTTCAAAACGTCGAAGGGAATAGATAAAAATATACAATGTTAATTCCTCTCTCTCTTCGACGTCTTTGACTTCTCGACGGGAATGGTTCCACCTCTACTCCAGTTAAACGGAGGGTCGTATCAAACCTTCGACCGGGTGTCATAGTTATATATTTTACTATATATTTTATCTTATATCATATATTTTATAATTTATATTGTAATATAATTGTATTTTTATTGTATCATCATATAAACAGTTAGTTTTTATATTTTGAAATTATTATATGTATTTTTTTTATACTTTCGCCATTTTTACTGTACGTCTTTTTATATTGTAGGGAAAAACCTGTATGTATGTATTTCATTATAGACAAATTAAACAAATATATTCCATCAACTTGCAATTCACCTAATTATTATTAAGGCTTGTATATAAAAAGGAGCGCGTAAAGTACACACCTATAGTCTTAAACGCGCAAACATCATGGCCGCGGACAGGTCACTTTCCCTGGGCAAGTGTTAGACCCGTTCGCTAATCCCGCTGTATTATCATCGCAGGGTTTAGAACAGGGCACGTCCGGGTTCCTATGTCAACAAACATTGAACTCTATGAACACGCGTTTCCAATACATTTTATATGCGGGGTATCTGAACACCCCTCGAAACGCATCCCCAAAGGTACCCAAATTTAAAAGTATCCAAAGAATTTTAAATCCCTTGATTACGCTGGAAAAGGGGGAGACGGAGGTAATAACGGCTATTATTCATACTCGATGATTGCTTACTCGAGGCAAGTTGATAATAAATTTGTGACTAACGCTTCACAGGCGGGACGTCATTCATCTATTTCAGTTATATTCTTAACGCAGAATATGTTTCATTCGGGAAGTTAGTAGAAGTATAAGCTTGAATTGCTCACATTATATTTAATGAAAAACGTATTTAGCAAATTGAAACTTTAGGTCGGCAGTTAGTTGGCCGTCAAAAAGCTTCAGCCTTTTCGGATATATATAAAAAGGCACTATCACATAACGCTATGTTATTTGTTAGAGACTTCGCTCCGTCAACACCTGACAAAGTGTTAGACATCAGCGTCCGAACTAATATTCTGGGTGAAACGGAATCTCAAATAGCTTACCAAATATGGATAAAGAACGGATAAACTGCTAAAAAACATTTGTACGGAGATGCAGAGTGTGGGTAGTTTCAGCGGGGTGGACTCTTATTCAGAGTATCCGAAAAATCTGAATAGCCAAATTACTCGTGAAAATGTTTAAAGAATTCTTACGTGGACAAAAGTCTTACACACTGCATAAAGTCACTCGAAAAAAAATCCCCAGAAAGAAAATTATGTCACCTAAACCGAGAGTAATAGCGAGCACCCGATTTAGATGAAATGTCCAAATTAGCTCGGTATAATAAGGGGTTTTTAAATATTGTAGTCTTATTGACGTGTTTTCCAGATATCTACAAAATTGTTTCCCTTGAAAAGAAGGATGGTGTTACTATGCGTCGCGCTTTGAAGAATGTTATCGAATCTACCGAATTTGGGAATTTTCACGTTGATGGGCGATGAGGGTAGGGAATATTTATAACAAACCACGTCAGAAGGAATATCTAGATAGAAAAAAATATAAAATTATATAGCGTTTATTCGAGAGAAATAAAATCCTCTATAGCGAAAGAGTCATAAGGACTATTAAGGGTCGTATATATAGATATCTCACACATAAGAAATCATTAAAATACATTAACGTCTTGCGCCACATTGTTCAGAGTTAATCAACCCCCCATAGAATTTGGGTAGCACCCCGCAAGAGGTTCACGCATTAAACGGATAGAGAGGACATGAACGTCAATTCTCGAGCATGTATAAAAAGGCTGTATCGTTAACCTCCCGCCATTTCGCTCTTGAATGTTGGAGGGACGTTGCTACGTATGCGATGATGCGTCGCAAACGCAATTTTTAGAGGGGAATACAATTCAAAATACTCTGGAAATTTTTAAAATCCGAAAAGTGGATACAAGGCAAAATCCGGTCGTAACTTCTTGGAAGATTTAGCGGGTGAAGAAATAAAGGGCGTATTTATCGTGAAGAATTAATTCGCACAAATCATACCAGAAAAGTTTATGATATCACTATTCTGGGACGGAGGAGGAAAGATAACAACTCAATATTACGTTCATTGAAAGGTTATCGAAAGATCAATCCAATTCCTGGGTTGATGAATATAAGGATTGTACGGAATGAACCGTAGCAAACCTTTAATACGTTAAAAATAAAAAACTTTATTTTATTTCATCTCTGGTTTATCATCCAGTGAAAGAAGTAAAGTTCTTCCCATTCTTTAAACGGTGGTTTGGTGTCTACTCTCTCGGAAATTTTAGAAAATTTTCTTGTGGTAATCTAACTCAAGATAAGAAGTTTATTAAACACTTACGAAATTGTAGACGAGAAATCATCTGTGTCCTTGAAAACAACGTCCATATCTAAGAAGAAAAAATACTGAAACAGTCGTAAAAGGGGGGAATATTCTATCGTTTTATTGCTATTGCTGCGAGTTGGTAGGGAGTCTTTTTATGAAAAGTGAAGGAGTTTTACGTATCACTGCCATTAACCATGAGAGGTTAATGAATAGAAAAGAGGTTTGTGATGGTGATATAATAACCTAGAGCGGTACTTGGCAAGTTGGATACGGCAGCTGTGAGTAGTAGCAGGACAAGTCCTCCCTTAATATCAAAAACTCACCTATGCGCTCTATCGCTCCACGGGACCTCTACCTCTCCTCCTCCCCCTCCTATAGAAAAGTAGGGGCAGTGACTGAGGGGAGGAGGTGGTAAACGCCCCCATTACATTGAAAACAATTAAAAGGGGACATGACTCGAAAAAGAGCCAATCCCGATTAACAGGTATTATTCCAATATTTTTAAAGAACCCCAAAAAGTCATACGTTACGGCTTTGTTACGCACTACAAGGATTCAACACGGTTGAAGGAATGAAGAAGGAGATTTAACTCATCCGATCGCAGGTTAACGATTTTAGAATAGCTCGAGAATTTCAAGGGAAATAAAAAAACCCACGTTTTTGGAATTAATTTAAAATTTTTTTTTTCGAATATCGCCACTTCATTGAAATGCCGGGGGGTTAAGATTGGATGTTAAGGAATATAGCCATTTAAAAAAGCAAAATCGAAACGTGGCGAAATATGGGGAAAAAGGGAAGGAGGAGGAGGAAGAGGAGGAGGAGGATGGGGGTGGGAAGGTGAGGGGGGCATGCGAAAAACCAGATGGGAGTGTCTGTGGCTGAGTTAGTAACATTTTAGGAACAATGATATCGGAGCTGTTAGTCAGTGATACTGATTTTGATAAATGGCGTCATGTGCGGATGACGGAAGATTGTCTGACATCAAGACGTGAAACTTCCGCCATGGCTTCACAACTCTTCGTACAAGTAGTGAAAAAAAACTTGTAGCTAATTAAAAGCTTTGAGGTGTTAGATGAAGTCGTCGTCTTCGATACACGGTCGGGAAAGTGATGGAGAAGATGTTTGTGGTACTACAAGGGCTGTGATGTGAAGGCACAGGTTAGAAAATATATAGTAGCCGTAGTATGTTTCGTTGAAGTATTGTTTTGAAAAGCGAATGCGCATATTATCGCTGTTCGTTGTTTGTGATACAGTTTTTTCTAATGTATGTTATTTGTATGGACATATTAATGATTCACCTGTATTGAGGATTGGTTAAAATATAAATAACAATGCCGTCTGTAATTTGATTTTTCAACTCTTTCAAACTCCGGTAAAATAAATAAAACAAATTGAAAATGTGTACCTTGTCCTTGTGGTCGCCACCTCGATTATGACTCAAATCTAGAAAATAAAAATTTAACCGTTTGGCGTGAAGTCAAGCTGGGCAAATATGGCGATAAGGTCTCGTTTCTCATAGTGTGTGTGTAGTGCGGAATTCATTCATCAGATACACATGGACTCTGATATGGTTATGGGGGAGATATCACATGTGGATGAAGTCAGTCGCAAAAAATATCCTTTTATCATGAATACTCTGAATATCGTAAGGCAGCTGTGTATATATAATAAAACAAAATGTAGGCTGAGAGAAGAGGGAGAGGGAGGGAGGGAGGGAGGGAGGAGGGAGGGGAGGGAGAGAGAGTATATTAAGCAATGTGCATATCTAAATTTAGAGATTTTATAGGAGGAGGAGGAGGTAAACGCCCGGTTACTTTGAAAACAATTAAGGGGACTGAGTCGCCAAAAAAACAGTGAACTGAGTCTATTTGGGGTCGGGGTGGGTGGTGGGGTCAAGTTTTATTCCCGTTAGGAGTTAAGTGACATCACAGGGGTAGAAAAAGGTGGAGTCAATTTGGGGTGGGGGTGAAAGTTGGTTTTTATTCCCGGAGAGGTTATGTGACGTCACCAGGGTAGGGAAAGGTGGAGTCAATTTGGGGTCGGGGTTGAAAGAATGGTTTTATTCCCAGAGGAGTTATGTGACGTCACAGGGCTTAGAATAGTGAGTCAATTTGGGGTGAGGGGTTGAAAATGTTGGTTTTATTCCCGGAGAGTTACGTGAAAGGTCACAGGGGGTAGGAAAGGTTGGGAGGTCATTGGGGTCGGGGGTTGAAAGAATGGTTTTATTCCGAGAGGTTACGTGACGTCACAGTGAAGAATAGTGGAGTCAATTTGGGGTGAGGGGTTGAAATGTTGGTTTTTATTCCCGTAGAGTTACGTGACGTCACAGGGGGTAGGAAAGGTGGAGTCAATTTGGGGTAAGGGGTTGATTGAAAGAATGGTTTATTCCCAGAGAGTTACGTGACGCCAAGGGTAGAATAGTGGAGTCAATTTGGGGTGAGGGTTTGAAATGTTGGTTTTTTATTCCCGGAGAGTTACGTGAC
>NC_087211.1:25480468-25495468 GCF_015104395.2 Macrobrachium nipponense | reverse complement strand
TTACAGACCCTACTACTTTATACGAGTTCAAGTTGCATTTAAAAAAATCACTCGTTTTACGAGTCACTGAAATACCAGAAGATTACTGACACACATTTGCATATACTGTATTTAAAGAGATTCATGCACTCCTATTCTTAAAAGAAGGTACTTAGATATGAGTGATACAGGAAAATAGAGTGAGTGTTACAAGGATTAGGATGTTTCAAAGACTTGTCAGTCCATCCGAGGAGACAGTGTGTGCTTACTTATCTCAAGGAAGGAGAGAGAGAGAGAGAGAGAGAGAGAGAGAGAGAGAGAGAGAGAGAGAGAGAGAGAGAGAGAGAAACAAATATACTCAGGGGAGTCGATGGCCATCCTTCTAAGGAGCGAGACAAACAAAAACCTTTTTCAAAGAAATGTAGATACCGGTGCTCCTCAAAACAAGGGAAATGAAGACATCAAAGCACAAGAGCCAGTACATAGCCAGGCTTCTTTTGAAGTCTAGGAAGATCGCCGTCAGGTCTATTATATAAGTAGCATATCTTTAGAGATGTTATTACCCTTAAGGACTCTCCCGAGAAGAACGATGGGGGAAGGTATAAAATGTTGGGTTCGCCTGCAGCAATATCATCTACGGTAAGGTTACAGAAAATCCAAGTCAGCATATGCAGACGTACAGTTTCTTCATCTTCCTTATGATGACGGTTTTACCTTCAAAATGAAGATGCCTATTTATTATTAGTAGGTACTCGCATTCCACATGGTTTTAATTACAATGTTGGTACAACTTATCATAGAAATTAAGGTTTAAAAATAACATTATCAAAATTTTATTTCAGGCAAAAGTACTGGCTGTCTTTTTCACACATATATAATGTATATAACATACATTGTATATATATATATATATGTATATATTATATATATATATATATATTATAATATATATAATATATATATATAATTATAAGATATGGTAAAAGGCAGGGAGAGAGTAGCACTCGGTTTTAAAAAGAGGTAGAGGTGGATGCGTACCTCGAGAGTCGAGATGTATGTCTCCATGTCTCAAGCTGAAGTTGTTCGGTCTTGCGGTCTCCAAATCCCGAGTCAGATTTCATTTGGTTGACATTCCACGCTCACCCAATCAATATCCATTGCTATCTAACGTACTCTCTTCGTTAAGAACATTATTTATTTCCTGTACCCTCTTTTTCGGAAAATATGTACAGTCTAACTCAACACAACACAGACAGTTAGCCAAATGCCTGGAGACCTATTGTTGATTTTCACATTCTACAATTGGAAACGTCTACGCCTTCTGATTGAGGTGTATTGTAATACCTCCGTAGACTGCGATGCACTGCTACAAGTGTCTACCCAGCCCGTAAGAATGCCTATTCGTCGCTTTCCTTATTCTTGTTTAAGATGCACGACCTGAATGAGGATGCAAGCCCACTATCTATACCCTAATCACACTTAGTAAGTGATAGAACTGTTCATAAAGAGTAGATTTTTCTTTTATTTGCAACACCATTTTTGGACAGACATCGATGGAGAAGTTTATAACTTATTCTCTCTCTCTCTCTCTCTCTCTCTCTCTCTCTCTCTCTCTCTCTCTCTCTCTCCTTATCCTTTTTCTTCTTCTTCGTCTTCTTTCTCTGCATCTTTTCCCACTTCTATGTCGAGTCGATGTTTCTAGCTCGGTCAAACACATCGTCCTCGGACAATTGTTTGTCTCTCAGATCTTCTTTTAATCACACGTATCCTCCTTCGCTTCGGTCTTCCTCTCGCTCTCCCACCAAGCGCCTCCATCTGCACCACTCTCCTTCCTACATATACCTCATCCGCTCTCATTACGGTATCATCAGCAAACAGCATGCACCAAGGGACTGATCTCATTCCTTGAGATACCTCATCCTTAATCAGGTCAAAGAGATATGGACTTAAAATAGATTCCTAATGTAAACCATCTCTTACTGGAATTCAGTTAAAACAATACTGCTTCTTTGCTCCTTTGTACATATCTTACTTACATCAACCTCACATATTCCTCCGGTGCTTTCTTTAACCACATACACTTTCTCTCTCTCTCTCTCTCTCTCTCTCTCAATTATACTTTAACTATCTTCATTCCTTATTTCCTCCCTTATCAAGGATTTAGTTAATTATATTCAATTTCCGGGGATTTCACTTTTGAATTTTTTAGCATTTTTAAAAACCTGACTGATTTACTTATCCTCTCAACGTTACTGCTCGCCTTTTCTTTGTTCACTTGAACACGGTGTCTTTAGCTTCTATTTCTTTTTTTACAAGCGTCCGTTAAACAAAGTCGCCCTCCAGTTACTCCATATCCTTCATTAGGTTCTCTTACCCTTGGCTACATGAGGAGACCAACCTTTGATCCTCTACCTCGGGATTAAGAAGTCATCCCTTTCATGTCCTCAGGTCATCATTGACATCGACGCCTTTCTATGAAAAAAATGTTGGGCTTGAGGCTTGAATATTCACACTTCTGCGACTGCAGTTTTCTGTCTCATATACGTATATACGAACATACACATACGCAAACACAATCACACACAAATTTCAATTTATCCAATAAAAGTACGTTAAAATAAAACAAACGAAGTAGTGGGTTGTTATGCAGTTAGGAAACAGGTGATTTGTCACAAGGGCTGTTTTTACCTTCAGTTAGGAGCGGCACGGATGGTGCTAGGTTATATTAGCTCGATTCGTCTCGCTGTCAAATGAAACACAAACACTCCAAGTACCTTTACATCACCACAAATCAGCTTGGTGTCAAAATAAATCAGATAGCCTCGTCTCTCTTGACATACCATTCGCGCCTCTTCCAGCCTTCAAATTCCCTTTTAAGTCATAGCAACTACAATGGCGCAACACCCAGGAAAGCCTTGGGAACTCACTAAAGGATTTTCGACTTAGCAGTAACGGGACCGCAGCGCCTTTGAGAACACCTGTGTCACCCTCAACGAGGTCCTTCAGACGAGCCAACGATGCTGTCTGTCTTTTAAGCCTATTGTTAAATTCCTTGTCAAATTCCGTATAATTATCAACTTTAACAACCCCTAGCTTATTAGCGCTTCACGCCACCTAATTAGTTAACAACATCATGAGAAAGGGGGCAGTTCAGTTTTCACACCTCTCCTTATCCGATTGTGTCAATTCCCCTAGTGTCACGCTGGATCCTGGGGTCACGATACTTTCGTTAAGACCTCCGCTCCAGCGGTCGACCCATCTCGACCCAGCAGCAAGTCATTAAGTTTTGACCTGACCCTTGCCATTCGCACCTAGTAATAACGAACGCCCACCCTCAACCTTTCTCTCCTCTGCGACGCCCCTTCCATTGTTGTAATGAGACACCCTTTCTGTTGAAATTTTGTTCTCTTCCAGCACAATCTGAGGATCTGGAAGGTCCTTCTTTGACGAAGAAACAATACATATCGCTGATCGGAAAACATCCAAGATGGCGGCCGCAGACGAGGATAGAAGAGCCCAAGATTGCCCTTCACAAACCAGTAAAGTAGGAAGCTCCATTTAAGTAGGAACCAGGCCCTATCAAGATAATCTACACCCGTAGATATCTCCAGTCCCAGCTGTCCATATCGAGATGAGAGACTCATCGGGCCCAGTGCCTTGGCTTAGGCTAGGAGCCATTCCAGTCGCACCCTACTTGCTCCCTTCATCGGCATCAAGAAGATATACGTTTTCCTCAACCACGATCCCAACTGGCTCATTCTACAACGAACGTACGTCAAGTCCACTGACTATTCCCATTCCTAGATCCTCAATCTCCTTTTGAATTTTTCCCAAATTCCCATTCCAGCGAATCGCGACCTTACGCAGTGACAAAATTATTTTCGTGGAGTGTTATAGTCATATTTTGAATAAGTGATTTAGTTGTATAGTTTTTGGCGACAAGCTTCGAGTAAATACTTTACTTGAAACAGTGCAAAATGTTATTAAGTTTTTCTTTGCACTTGCGCCCTAAAGTCAACTAAATTCTTGTAATATTCTTAGTCTCAGTCGTTACAACTTATCTTGAAGATATACCCGCAGTGCTGTTGTGTCTACTTGTATCAAGCAATGGTGTTAAACAGAATAACGCTATTTTTGAGTGGTATATTTTCTTCCTGCTGTTCTGTGTCATACCTGTCGAAGGAAATCCTGATTTTACTTTGTTAACTTGACAATTAGTACTAACTAAATTTAGTTACACCTACTCATACCTGTTGTGGCACTAGGTAGTGTTTGTATCTCTGTTTAATATAGCCTACATTGTCACAGGGTTCAATAGAAACCCCTGTAATATGCCTCTATTTTAGTGAAATTATACTTTTAGTGATCCCATGGGTTTTTTTTCTGAACCAAGTTTTGTAGCTTAGTATACTTTTCACAGCAATCATTTGACTTATGATTGTTTCCCCCGTTGTCGTCGGTCCTTCGTAGTCACTGATTAAGTTATCCTGTTGCAAAGGCATTCAAATTGAGCCAAATCATCGATCCAGTCAATCAACTGAAATCTTAGCCCTTGGACCCAACGAGATCGCGGCTGGCACACGACAATATACCTTTCCATGTTTACTTAGCGTCAGCGATATTGTCCAACTTGAACAATTTTCAGTTTCAGTCAACCTGTCCGCTAAGATAAAAGTGCGATGACGAAAACGACTGCAGCAGAATCACTGGTATGCTGGTGCGTTGCATCGCTTGTGTCTGCCGGTGTGGTTAACCACATAAACCTAAAATAACCAGAAGGTAAGAAACCTGCCTCTGATGAGGATATGATCTTCGGTTGAAAATGCGATGGAAGGAAGGTGAATAAAACCCCAAATCCCATATTATGTATGCTCTACGTGACAGATAATGTTACCAACCAGCTCATGAGTTCAAACTCATTTGAAAGGTAGGACGATCCTCTCAACAGTAGACAACATCTCTTCACGGTATTCTCGAGTCATTTAGAGGTGTTCTTGGGTCACCTCAAGATATTCATGCCATTAGGGATACTCTCATGTCATTTCAAGATGTTCTTGTACCATTTAGGTATGTTCTCATGTTATCTCGTGATATTCGTATGACATTTTGATATTTTCTTATGTCAACTCAAAGTAGTCTGAAGTATCCTGAAAATAGTCTCGGGAATTTGCGTTTGATCAATTTCCTGTATTTAGGGAAAACAGAGATTTCACCGCTTGTAAACGCGAATCTAGAGCGGCAAATAGGACCTTTATTTGATTCAAAACAACACCTACAGTGTAATCTAGCAGCGCTGGGCGAACCAGAGAGGGTAGGGTGAAATGAAAATGGAATTCTCTCTCTCTCTCTCTCTCTCTCTCTCTCTCTCTCTCTTCTCTCTCTCAGCCTTTTCATATGCTTTTAAGTATTTATGGAGCGTATCAATGTGTATTAAACAATTCTTAGGCAAATCAAAATGATCGAGGGAAGAGAACTGCCATGATAATGTCAATCACTAATTAGGGATCTTTCCTACATAGTGAACCCCAAGGGTTTTCGGGGTCATTATCTCTATGATATTTATAGTCTTTTGTTTATGTTTTGACGGTCATCCCCAAGAGGCTTCTACTAAACATGCCTTTGCAAAGGTGGATGCATACCGGGTTAAAACTCGCGGGGGTCAATATCTATGAAAGATCACTAATTAATTGACTTTTAGCTCTATGACAAGTCATATGGTAAGTACGCAACTAATTTTAATTTTCAGAATCGACAGTATTTCGCGTTTGCCTTCTACAGTACCTAATACTGGTAACAAAAGAAATATAATGTACGTAATGTCAAGCAAAACAAAGAAATTACTGCAAACCTGAAACGGAAATATTTAGAAAGGTTTTAAAGATTAGCCAATTAGAATTTCCCAGGATAATTTGGCCATTCTCAGAATAACTATACCTACCTTGCTATTTGTAAGTTTTAGGTAAATAAAAGGATATTGGGTGTACATTTGCAACTGAAAAGTTTTTTAATAATTTACTGTATGCAAATTACACCGTTAATATTCGAAATAGGATATTATTATAATCGTTGAATGTAAGCTGAATGTAACTTTCTAAAGCTCGGGACGCAGTGTTACCATACAAAAACACCACAGGCGGATGGACAGATGGAAAAAAACAGAGTATAGAACAGTCGAAGTCCGCAACACCGCCCCCCCCCCCCCCCCCCCCCCCCCCCCCCCCCCCCCCCCCCCCCCCCCCCCCCCTATATCCCACACACACACACAACCACCCCATCCCACACACGCCAACAACAAACGGGACTGAGCAAGTGTTTGGTCAAATTTGTAAAAAAAAAAAAAAAAAAAAATCATCTGAATTTATCCTATATAGTTAATTTCCAAGACAGGACAGATATTTGTTCGCCAAACTCCAAGCATTTCAATTATCATATCTTGATTGCAAGCGCTAAAACAATTTACCTAGAACATGAATTGAACGCTTTCTCTCTGGTGTTAAATTGTTCAAATAAGTTTCTATATTGTGGATACAGCAAAGAAAAAGAAAGTCTTACGTAATATTACATACCAAGCATATGCAATATGTGAACAGTCTTTCAAAGAAAGTTTATTAGTAAAGCTACACTGACCAATACACTTTGTATACCATGTCATTTTTCTTTCTTGTTACACTTACAATAAGAATTTTGTTTTTAGCAAATAATGATCAGTAACATCTCATATTTTTGGGCAGTTTCGCAAAGTAGCGCGCTTTAAATTCGGTCGGTTCAGTTCCCCACAAGAGTCAGACAATATCATTTAAACATGTTTTTCTCCGTGAATCCAGATAAATAAATTCCACTGATAAGGGATAAGGACGTCTTTGTCATAATTCTCTTTAAGAGTATCAGTGTTTCAGATAGTGAGAATAATACACTGAAAAGAAAATACTCACGTAATCTTATCGCCAAATGAATAGCGACGAACGACGCCTTACACACCCACGTACCTGAAAAGAAGCGAAAAATTAAACCACTACTGAAGTATAGAAAAAAGACGTCTTTATATGTACAGAGAGAGAGAGAGAGAGAGAGAGAGAGAGAGAGAGACGAGAGAGAGCAGATACTTTCCAGTTTTATCATCCCAGGCGATTATTCACCTGTTCTTTAGATAACGAGAAAAGTTGTTACTGA
This sequence comes from Macrobrachium nipponense, assembly GCF_015104395.2. Classification (NCBI taxonomy): domain Eukaryota; kingdom Metazoa; phylum Arthropoda; class Malacostraca; order Decapoda; family Palaemonidae; genus Macrobrachium; species Macrobrachium nipponense. Next base: position 25,488,319 of record NC_087211.1, on the reverse strand, counting down.
ATTAAAACAGCATACTACAGCCCTAAAATCACTCCACAGAGCATTAACGGGTAGCAGCTACCTTTGTTAATTATGTCTCGTGATTAGGCTACACTACTACGTAAATTCTAGCAATTCTCGCAGAGGTGCAGCTCGCTGTTTGCAAGAATAGATGGTTCGTTTCATGGTTACACCAATATGATTTCTTTCACTGAAGCCCACAGGGCCATCACCAGAAATCTAAAGAATGAAACAATACAATATATCCTCTTACCAAACACGCACAGCAGGAAACTAAATACACATTAATTTTCCATTACTTCCCTTACATAAAAAAAAAGAAGCTTGGGAGGCGACAGAGAGATTCAGTGAGGCCTGTAATGAAACTATCTGGCAAGAACAAGAACAAACTGCAAAGGAAGGAGAAATACAATAAATAAATAAATAAATGAGACCTCAATTCATGGTTATCAGCAATGACCTCGTCTACACCGCCACCACTCAAGTTAATACTTAATTAAGGGATTAAAACTTTGAAAGAACAACTTATCGAAACCCTTCTCAGATAATGAGACAGAGTCTTGGAAGAGAATGTTGTTGTTGCTGTTGCAACCGCTGGGGCTGTGCGTCTCATGGAAGAGGGGAAGGGATAGGGTGAATTTCTTCGTATGAAGTTGAAAGATCTTATCGTTCGATCATTAACAAACTTCTAGAAGCCTTTTTGTCTTCTGGCCGTCTCTCATTCCTCCCTCCTGACCAGTTTCTTTCTCTCTCTTTCACAACTCACGTTTCCAGTTATTTGAACAACCTTCGCCTGAAGAAATATTGCAGTTATTTACCAACATATAGTCTAGCTGTCTACTTTCCTTTCCCTGTCTATTTGTCTTTGTCTGATATTCCTCATTTCGTTATTTTTTTAAACTGATTTTCTTTAGCTCAAAGTTCGAGTGTCATCGACACAATCTTATAAAGAAAAAACATTTCTTTGACCCTAAGAAGGAATTTCTCCCGGACTGAAATATTGGACAGATGACCAAACAAAAGAGAATTTCTCAAAGTCTCCTTTCCCAGACACCTCCGACATTTTTAGAATGCTGTCCACGAATCTAATCACTTACAAAATTGGACCAATTCTAAAACATCAATGTCACCCCGATTTCGTAGACTATTCTTGTAGAAACTAAAATGACACCCTTTTTGAATCAAAGGAAATTACATTCGGCGAAATTACTAAGTACACAATTGTTTATTTATATATAAATTTACACACACACATATATGTATCTATAATTTATATACATAACTAAATATAGACTGATAAAGTAACAGAAAACATGCAAACTAAAATATGAGGGCGGCCATGAAGTGCTTAAACTACAACATACACATCTTCTGTAAGTGTTGCATGATTTCAGTAGGCCAGAGGGACAAAATCAGAAGAAATGTGATTATCATATCTCCGAAGCAACTGATTCAGGGTCGAGATCGTTTCCATGGCAACAAATCATAACCTTAGCCATCTCCCAGAAGAACCTCTAAAGAATATATTCGAGAAGTTTCATTTCTGTTCTATCATTCGTCATGATATCCTAAAACATTCACATATACACAGGCGGAAATATAGGATTCAAACTTTATTCTTACAACTAAAGTGCATTAAGGACATGTTATAAGAAGCAGAGAACTGCGTCTGTGACTGGACAGCTTTATATAATACAGCCAACAATTATTCTCATCATTCAAATATTGTGACTAACTTGTACAATAATACAATGCTATACTGTAGGAACATTACAGATGTGTACAAATTTGTTTCAATATATGAATGAGCAAGAGTCGCTCCGTATAGATATGCAAAAGACAGGTTCTCAGCATATATGAATTTCTACAATTACTTCGAAGGACACTATATATATATATATATATAATATATATATATATATAGTATATATATATATATATATATATATATATATATATATATATATATATATATATATATACACACACACACACACACACACACACACACACACATATATATATATATATTATAATATATATATATATATATAATATATAAGAGATGGCCATTATCTTGCTATTCATTTTGGTAGCGATATAGCCAGAGCGGCAGACAACTAGCAAATATCTTCTCTCTCTCTCTCTCTCTCTCTCTCTCTTCTCTCTCTCTCTCTCTCTTATATATATTATATATATATATATTATATATATATATATATATATAAATAACGAGATGGCCATTATCTTGTTATTCATTTTAGTAGCAATAGGCCAGAGCGGCAGACAACTAGCTATTGGCAATACTTTCTCTCTCTCTCTCTCTCTCTCTCTCTCTTCTTCTCTCTCCTCTCTCGTCTCTCTTTTCTCTCTCTCTCTCCATTATCTAGGTCATCAAATCAGAGACGTGAATTACAAAAATATGCATTCATTTGAAAGCAAAGTATTAACTGAATCACTCAGATTCTTAACAGAATGATTAAATGGAATGTTAGATAACCCTCAGTAATTAATCTAACACCAACATTAGTTTAGCCATAACAGACAGGCACAGTCAACACAGTAATTAGTCAGTACACCATTTCTTCAATGAATAATCCCACTCATCTCCAGAAAATAGTTCCCCTCTTCCAGAACAGTTCCCTCTACCGGAAACGCCTGTTAGAAGACAGGAGAACACTCTGGTAAGCACAAAAGCATAATCAAAAGATCATATAAATAGAGTATCTCTGAAATAAATATTCAAATACAATCCAGCCACACTTTGGCCAAAATAGATATAATAACACTCACCCATTTCAGCACAAAAATACTTTGGCAGAGGCCATCCAGGCCTTGCCTTCTCTCTGTAATAGACTCCCCTCATGATAACAATACTTTTCCTTATGTAGGGGGAAAAGCGCACACATACGTACAAACAATGTTCACGATGTTCATGCCCCGAAACTGCTTAGAGCAAAGTCACCTCTACATAGCTCTCATGGCGACAGGACGAAGGCACTGATTTGCTTAAGACAGCAGTCTTGATCATACCACCTCAAAAAAAAAGATGCTACGTAAGCATTCCTAAGCCGTCGCTCGGACACTGTATCTAAGGAAGTTGAATTGCTGATTCTCTACATTCTAAGAAACGTCACAGAACATCACATTACATTTATTTAAAACATGTCATAGCAAATACCCCTCTTTATGTTACATATATATATATATATATATGTGTCTATATATATATTTTTTTATATAAATACACACACATATACATAAACATATATATAACATACATATAAACATATATATATATATATATATATATATATATATATATATATATATATATAATATATATATATATACACATGTTCCCTCCTATCGCTTTGCATGGCATTTTCAGTCCTTAAGACCAGGAAAACGCAGGTGAAAAGCTGATAACATATTCATCGACAGTATATATCAAAGTAGTCAAGATGTTAAAGTATAAACAGTGCTTTTATTAGCTTTTTTTTTTTATTTATAACATAAACATTGATTTATCCAGACGTTTATCCTAACATTACAAGAGGTTCGTGGTGCCTCGTTTATTCCTTTGGGTTTGACGTAGGTAGGATGATGATCTGCTATTCAGCAATAGAGGAACCAGAACTATCTGTCATCGACTGGTGAATGTGCAAAACACTGATTGAATTTTCCAAAAAAATTGCAAACGAAGCAGAGGAAGAAAGAGAAGAATATAGATTGACGAGCTAAGAAAATCTGAGGGTATAGACTGGCATAGAAAGACCATACACAGAAAATGAAAGAATATGTCTGCGGCCTTTGTCCTGCAGTGGACTAGCAACGGCTGATGATGATAATGATGATTATATATTTACATATATATACATATATATATATATATATATATATATATATATATATATATATATATATATATATATATATATATATATATATGACTCGTGTCGGGACCGAAGCCCAGTCTTTTAACTGGGAGTCCAGGTTGGTAGTAAAACCTACGCATAGGTGATACAAGAAGTTGGAACCTAATTACTATGCACCTCAGGTTTCCCGGAAGGGCGCACAATGACGAATGCTGCCAAACTTCCCGACCCAGCAGTAAATGATTGCTAACATTCGGTGGAGGGATAAGGCGAATGAAATGTTTGCAATTCATTCGCTGCTGGGTTGGGAATTTGGGTATAATTCGCTGGCATGTTGGGCACTTGGCCCTTGCCCGGGATAAAGATAAACCCCAGGTTCTATATGGTACTTACGTAGGTCCCAACTTCTTTCAAGAATTGTGTGGAAAAATCGCATAAGACCGGGACTCTCACTTCGAAAACCGAAGTTCGGGTCCGTTGTGAGTCAGAAATTTATTTCTGTGAAACAAGTTCCCGTGTGTTCATTCCATATATATATATATATATATATATATATATATATATATATATAATATATATATATATATACGAGAATTGAAAAGGGTTCTATCAACCAGTACACTCTGCACGTTGCTGCTAAAATAAAGTACTTACAAAAAAATGGAATAAAGTATTATCCTTCACCTCGCACCGACATACACAGAGACTTTTTTTCTATTCACAACATTAACGCCACAAATATAATATAATAAGCCTCTACATCGAGAATATCACAAGTGGTGGCTCGAGAAATAACACAATAAAAAGCAACCATAGAACGATTATTGCCATATTTCGTGAACAAGTCTCCCACCCCCCCCCCCCGCCCCCCCCCCCCCCCCCCCACTTTGGTCAAATACCACATAAGCAGAACGTTGTTTAACCCCCTGCATACAAGGGCGAATCAACGCAAGCCTGCAAGTACTGTCGTTTCTCCCTGGACATCAAGGCACCGCCTTTATATGTATCTATATCGCTATCTATGTACATTATGTACAGGAACGCACGCGCGCGACACACACACACATATACATACATACATACGTACATATATATATATATATATATATATTATATATATATATATATATATAAAATATATATACACATTGCACATCCATATATATATATGCATAAAAACACATTAACTCGAGCGCTTACTATAACCTGAAAATTTTATTTACGAAATTATATTATGAAGATTCTCATCATGAAAGCGCACTCTGACCCGGTCCGAATGAAGTTAATAGTTCTTGCTTTTAAATCTCCGTACAACTACATTTAAACCTCATTGGTTTTTACATTTATTTCACAGGGTTTCTACTTGGACCTTTGTCTTTTGTGATGCATCAGTACCGGGTAATGTTACCGTTATACGACAGGGTACTTAGTACCCTCTCACCTCAATTACTAAGCCACCGCGAAGATGTAACAGTTGAAAATTTTGTATAATGGTTAAATAAGATGGATAGAGACTAATAAATTGAGTATCCTCCTCCCCCCCCCTGGCATTCTCTCTTATCTGTTTTCTTTATTATGTTGAATTCGCCTGAATAAGATAAAAATATATAGTCTCTGAAACTGCACTTTCCCTTATGAGTATTGGGTCATCTCTGGAAGAAGCTCTCCGGATAAAAACAGGGAAAAAGTAGAAAACAAAATAAGGAAATTTACTAGAGAACTTTGGATTGCAGTGATTCATCAGTTATGTATGAAGACATTCTCTCTCTCTCTCTCTCTCTCTCTCTCTCTCTCTCTCTCTCTCTCTCTTACCGCCATTGCGAAGGAATTTTCTTTCAGACTGAAATATCGACAGTTGACCTAAAGAAAACTGAAATTCTCAAATCTGTGTTTGTCATCCTCCTCAAGAATATTTCCACAAAAGAGCCACAAACCTTGAAACTTGCAGAAGTTAACCCAATTCCAACTACTATTCTTTCATACATACAAATCCTCAAACGCCTTCTATTCAGAGGACCTCTCCAAACTCAGGAAAAAAAACAAAAAACGGACTATAAATAAGCAATAGAGACAATCAATTACATAAAAAGATAAACGTGTAAATGATGACTAAGCAGAGTTCATAGGGATTCTTTGAGACTGAGGGTGTTCAATCATTATATTGTTTCCAGGATTCCTATTCACTTCCTATTCACAGCTGCAGCTGATTATTATTCTAGAACTAGAATAGGGATAACTTATGATCTCTGTGATCTGTGTTTCACTGGCTGCCCTTTGTGTGTGTGGGGAGGACAGAGAAAGATAAAATGTTTTAATTAAATACTTTATAATGTAACGTGAATCAGCTTCCTTTATATTCTATTCTGTTGCTTTGCTTTACGTTTATTCACTTCCAGTGGCTACGAGTAAAATTATAAATAGGTCAAATATGTATATGAACACTTTATAACGGCAATAGGTTACATGGTTACCCGTCACTCAGCAAACAAAAAAATTCATGAAATAATGACATCAGGGAATTAAAAGAGAATCACTCGGGGAAACCTTCTTTTTATGTCAATTCATGAAGCCTCGATACAACCTGGGGTCATCTTGTTGTCATTTAATGATATTTAATTAATGTTAGTAGTTAAATATTGAATGTCAAAAATATTATATTAGTCTATTAGCTTGATTTTCTCCTCTCTGGGGGTTTAATTGTTACGTTCTGGCTAATGACTGTTTTGTCTTTTTTAATGTTTTGAGGGTGTGTGGGGCTTTTATCACACCCCCCCCCCTCCCCCAACCCCAGACCCCGGGTGGCCGAGGGGTAGTACACTAGTACTCCTTTTTGTGTTTGAGTCTGTTGCATTTTGTTAGTATTGTGTGTGTGTGTGTTTTTTTTTTTCTTTATTTAATTAAGGATATTTGATTTTCATCATTATTGTGTATTTTCGAGGTTCAGGTGTTATTTATATCTAGATATTTATGTATTAAATTAAGGAATTTTTCTTATATGTATTAAATTAAGGAATTTTTCTTAAGTGTTTATTTTCAACCCTGAATTAATTTTGCACACGTTGGCTTAAGGTATCGTGGTACGATTTCACCAATTGTGAATTTCGTATCTTGTATAATGCATACCGGTGTATAATGAATACCGGTGTTGAATAATTTTAGAAATGTATGTTGTGGTGGTAAATCGAGCCATCACAAAATGGTGACCGTTTAACAGGATCTTTCGTGCCTGTGGGTTGCCACTAGTGTGCAGAATTAATTCTGTGGGTTTCGTTTTAGGCAACATTTTACACCTCCTTGTATCAGGTATTCTTGGCGGTATCGTTTTGGGGTGGGATTATTTACCAACAATATGTCTACTATTAATGTATCGGAGCTCCTCAGCGCAGACGGGTGGCAAAGCAAGGCTCGCAGAGTTGGATAGACATGAGTTAGAGCAAGTGGCTCAACACTCAGAAATATTATTCGATGTATCGGTAAGGAAGGGCGGAGAGAGAGAGAGAGAGAGAGAGAGAGAGAGAGAGAGAGAGAGAGAAATGCGGGTAACATATCTTACTTCCTCTCCCTCTTCCCCAAGGAGGTTAGTAACGCTTGCTATCAATTTGCCCACGCACTAAATTTGCACCGAATTTTCAGGAGTGTAATGTGGCGGAATTTGTTGTTTCTTTGAAAAGAATAGCCGCTAAGTTGCATTGGCCCCAAGAGTACTGGACCACACTTATCCAGTAAATTGATAGGTAGGGCTCAGAAAATTTCTATTACGTTGGATGAAAGTTTATTATCAGACTATGAAAATGTGAAAGCCATTGTGTTGAAGGCTTACGAGCTTTTCCCCATTGGTATCATCTCTTGTCTGTTTTCTTTATTCGGTTGAATTCGCCTGAATACGATAAAAACATATAGCCTTTGAAATTGTACTTTCCCTTATGAGTATTGGGCCATTTTCTAATGTATCGTGAATCAGCTGCATTTATAT
>NC_087211.1:25460468-25477968 GCF_015104395.2 Macrobrachium nipponense | reverse complement strand
TCTATGACTATAATTGTGTTTTAACAACATACGCTACATTATGATCTATGATATTTCTCTTTTTATTCGTCCACTCTGCTGTGGCTAAAGTTGTGAAAATCTGGTCAACGCTCGACTACTACAATGCTTGAGATCTCAGCCTTCATTCACCACCATGAGAGAAAATCAGGTTCAAATATCAGGAGACCTTCATTGTCTCACTCATGACTGGTCTCCTCTCGAAACCTTTAAGGACTTGACGTCACTGCTCTGGAAATTTCGAAGAAATGAATCAGTGATTAAATTTGGACTATAAAGCTCATCACTGGAGCACTTGCAGCAGTCAGGAGAGTGAAATAAGGAAGGAGAATTAAGGAATATAAAGGAATAGATGGGAGAACCCCACGTCACATACCTATACCTTAATAAGGAATAGTTAGAGAGCCTGGACACCAAGAGGGAAGAATCAAATGCAAAACCTTGGGAGTAATTGTCCAAAATTTACCGCAGGAGGTAGACCACATCCCTACAGAGGACATTCCAAATGGTCTGACACAAAACCAGGTTATCCAGAATTTCCGCCATGTCTATTCGTTTTCCTGTCATCCCCTCCTTCATCACTGACTTCCTTCGCATTCCTTTTCATCTTGCCCATTCATTCAAATACTCTTCATTTTCATAAATCATCTTTCTTCCCTTCTACACTCCTCTTGGAAGCCTCTACGCCTCACTTAATCTTGTTTGAGAAAATAAATGTTGGTCTGGAGAGTGCTGCAGAAAGGGGATGGATGAATCTTAGTTAGTTCCGATGTTTCCAAGGAACTTTATTCCTATTTCACTATCTAAAAGTTTCTTTACTCACTTGCTTATTTTAGAAATTTTATATTTCATATCAAATGGTAGTTTTAGCTTCGGGTAACTAGAAACACCTTGGAACTATCACAAAATTAGGTATTATCATTCTAAACCCCTTACCATGAAATAACAATAACCTGCTTTATATTGATTGCACAAAAATCTGAGCCCTTCAAATGTCTCCTTTACAACTTCCGTTCGCTCTGATAAAATTTTAGCGTCCTTTTACTTTTAGCACGCATATGAAAAACATTTACTCTTGTCGCCATTTTTATACGTTGGGGCTCATCATTCCAGTACATAGAGCTGAACTAGATATGACCCATCAATACGTCACGATAATCTATTTTCTTCCTCTTACTCCATCTGGAGCCGCACAAACAAATTGGATTACCCGAGTCTCTGATATCTTTGTCACACGCCTCCAAGCTCTACCACAAAACTGTAAGATGATGTCTCACCTTAGGAAAAATCCTTCAAAATCATTCCGAGCCTCTTTTCCATTCTATTAAATAGTATATAATTTGCTCCCAAGCTACGATTAAATTCCTACATATTTTTTATCGTGATCAGAGAAAATCATTAATGTTGAAATAAAGACAGGACACAAAGTTTGTTAGCTAGTTTTGACAACAAAACTTTGCCTCAACCATATTCGAGTCACCTAAAATTCCACTTGAAACCCTCCGTGTATCGAATAGTGATATCAAAGACCATACTCTTCTACTTTTAGACTGAGTTATGCTCAACGGATTTTAATGTAGTATCAAAGTTTTGATAAGCAACGAAACCTTACAAATCACTGTGTAATTCTGCTTTTGCAAATAACAGGATTTCATTGTCGAATATTTTGCAGATTCGTGTAGACTTCCTCGTTGTGTGGCTGCCCCTGTAGATCAATAGTGCCACTCATCTCATTTTGCCAATGCCAATATCTGGATACCATATCCCTGATTGCCAGCCACGCTTATACTCGCTTACAGCGCTCCACTTAAATAGTTACTGTATATTGCTAATCCTAGGTTCACGATCCATTTTCTTTTGTACCCACGTAATTTTGTGGGTTAGTGTATTTGCATGCAATTTAGTGGCACCTTTTCCCTTGCTACTGAGAATAGTAGAATCAACATCACGAGTTCCATGGAGTCAGACATGGCTCCTGTAAACTGTATATATCTTTTGATTGTCCTTTTAGAAGTTATAGTAATTTTATTAACAGAATACGTGTTACAGTCATTCCTTATCTCGGTAAGAAATTCTGGGTGTTCTATAACGGTCCCACTCTCATCTTTCTGTTCATAGTCGGCGTGCCACCAGTCAAGAAAGAACAGATTTGCGCACAAGGAATAATTTTGGAAATTCAGAATTTGAATTCAATAATTTTACTTAAACCCCGGCACTGCAACTATGACAGTATTATATATTCACACACACACACACACAACACACACACACACACACACACACACACACACACACACATATATATATATATATATATATATATATATATATATATATATATATATATATATATATATATTAATTTGTACTAATTTACTTGTTTTATTAACTGCTACTCAGCCTCATCGCTGAAAATAGAAATGAAAATAGAAAGCGCTTTCGTGTATTTTTCACACCTCCTCAGGTTCAAGTGATGCAAAAATTCATTATTTGTTACAAAGACACCTCTGTGGCAGCAATACACAAACATAAAAACTATCGTATTACTATTTACAAACTGTCTAAAAATGTTGTTTACAAGTAGCTCATCCAGTTTGTACATCCGGGGACTACTGTTGATCAAATCTACTCGATTTTTCTTTACTATACATGATTCAACAATATTTCGTTTTGTGATGTCTTTACAGAACATGATCTCTTTCGCTTCTTTCCAGTTCATGGTGTGGTTGTACTCATTCATATGTTGAAACAAACTGCTTGTGCTTGCATTATTCCCCGTTCTGACATTATATATATATATATATATATATATATATATATATATATCTATATATATATATATATATATATATATATATATGTGTGTGTGTGTGTGTGTATATATATATATATATATATATATATATATATATATATATATATATGTTGTTTTAATCTTTGTCGTAAGAGTAATTTTAATATGGAAAACCTCCTTGTTTTACAAAAATTCATTATTTGTTATAAAGACACCTCTGTGGCAGCAATACATAAACATAAAAACTATCGTATTACCATTTAAAAACTGTCTAAAAATGTTTACATGTCAATGTCATCTTAACTTCTCGATTCTTTCTTCACATTTTGGGCTGCTTGTGACTACGAAACCTCAGATCCAAAGAAGAATAATATGATTCATCTTTAGATCTGAGGCTTCGTGGCTACAAGCGCATCCAAAATACGAACATGAAATCGAGAATTTTAGATGAAATTGTGCTTATTACAACTAAAAACGTATTTGGTTAAAGAATTAACGTATATGAAATTTACAATATTAAGTCAATATTCTATTACGGGGTAATTCATGAAATTCACGAAAGACATAGAAATATAAAATATGGGGGATAGAGAAAACCAAAAAGATTAATCGCTTTATTATTTAATAAACATCGAGCTTGCAAGAGAGGACAAAGTAGACATATACTACTCAGAAAATACACAGACCACGACATATAACCTGATAATGGCTTTTGCCGAGTATACTTTCACCATTCCAAATTTCCATAGCAGATGATCTTGCAATCAGAAGTGGGTGAAAGTGGGAAACACTCAAAGACGACTATGATGGACGCAAGACTATATAATGGCAACAGCCACTTCTCTGTCAGATGTGGATCCACAGAAAAGCGAGAAAACAGTTACGTCAAGTTTATTTTGATAAATCAGCGAGAAAACAGTTAGGTCAAGTTTATTTTAATAAATCATGAGTAAATCTTCCTGACATAAATAGTTTCTTACCACGAGCAGTTCAATATACCTATACAGAAAATTCAGTCTATAACCACCTGTTTCCGTGCAGTGGCAAGCGGTGCTTCCAGAATATTGCCTCCCGATCAGGGCCAATGGCTTCAGAGTGTATAGCTGACTAGAATCCTTGACAAAGGAAGGAGGAAATGTACACTAATAGCAAATGAGCCTCTCTTCCTTTGAGACAGACGACACTCCTCTTTCATTCTTTTAGGATTCCTGAATATGATTCAGTAGCACCGCCGCTGCTCTTCCCGAAGAACATCAACCAAATACCTTGGAGTTCTACAGCCCCACATCCTCTTGTCCTGCTGTCAGAGCTACATCCAGGAATGAAAATTATTACAAACGCTCGCTGAAACGGCACTGCTGTCTCTCCCTACCCTCCTGATCGCCTTCGTACCCCGGCCCCAGCAGGGAGGACAAACCGGTTAGCAGGGGGCGGGTGGCTGTCATGTCTCCCCTACTGTCACCCGGGGGAAGAAAAACAAGGTCCACTCGGATATTATCATCAAAGATTATTCATTAACAGGAAATTCTCTTATCTTGTGTGAAAGAGTGTTCAATGATGTTTTTGAGAGAGAGAGAGAGAGAGAGAGAGAGAGAGAGAGAGAGAGAGAGAGAGAGAGAAGCCTTTTGCAACAGCAAACAATATCTAATAAATGAACGGAAGATTCCCAATATATAATTAGGGCTATATGAACCCGTTTTCAGAAAAATAAATCGAAAATATAAGAATGATGAATGCGATTCATTTCATTAAACACAAAATGCTCTCAACAAACTAAGCACATTATTGCTAAACAGCATACACAGAAACGCCCAATCAGACATGTATAATTGGGGAAAAAAGCTGATAAAAAGAACGAGAGACGCTATAACATAACATACCGAACCGATACAATAAGCTCATGGCGTCCTCCCTTACGAAAGACATGCACGCAATGGATTCACCAATTTCCTCGAGGTGCCTATGAAGTAACATAACAATTATGCCTTTAAGTGAACACTTGCATATGCAGTACAACAAGGAGTTTATCTAGGAGAGGAAACGCGGCACTCTGTCACTAATGCATCTCAAGTCGCAATAGATAATAGTAATTACCTCTGGTACCTCTGACAATTGCGGCATTACCAACGTTTAAGCAGAGGGTAGATTAGATGGTGTCTTCTTCGTAGATTTGTGTGGACTCATGAAAAATATAATTAGAGTGTAGAGGAACCCAGCACAAGGTTCGAAGAAAGGTATTGTAGCGCTTTTATAAATAATTACAATCGACTACTCAATATTATTGTGGACCTTTAATCATATTCCACAGTCTCGACATTGGGAAAATTCGTCTCAGTGAACATTATATTTGATATGTTTGGGGTTACATTATAATGGTAAACAACACTAAATACGTCACATACAATTTGTAGTTTAATCACTTCGATGAATGTGTAAGTCACTATTGATGCAATTCCACTTTAATAATTATTATCAAAACCACCAGTTTACAGGAGAATGTACAAATGATACAATTATTTGTAGCATTAACATAATACGTTAAAGGAATCAAAACTTCGTATACGTGAAAATGTGTATGTTAACACATTTACAGTATTTCGCTAGTTTTAACAAGTTTATGACAGTAATTCTAGCTCTATGGTCATGAGGAAAATGTTATTTAGTATTACCAAGTGTTGAGGCGCCACGATACCGACTTTATTGAAATCCTACCTATCCCTTAATGCAAACATTTCCCGAGCAAGCTTTAACGAACATCAAAGCAAAAGCACTGTCTTCAGGTAAGACGTCTCCTGGGATGGAGACAGCGCTGAGGAAATAAACGTAATGAGTATTTCGTTTGGCCTTCTCCTCGTACTCAGAATTCCACAGAAATCATCTTGATTACTTTTGGCACAGCCAGAACATCTCCCCCTGATTCAGGATGTCTCCACAAAGGAATGCAAGGTTACACAGACTGGGGTTAATTTAAGTTCGTGTGCTGAAATAGAAACATACCACTATCAAAGACAATGATATTGAGTAGCAAGACAAAACAAATTAAATTCATTGGCAATGATACTAATTCCAAAAACAAACACGCCGCTGCATAAGAAGATAGTGAGATGATTCATTCCAAACACACGCCAAAGAGATGCTAATTGCGACCAAAAACATACAACAATCACGGAAAGTCAAGGTGGATAGAATTATACTGAATTCCAGGCAGAAACACTCCGTTTATACACAATGTCACAGACTTTAGGCTTCCGGACATTTCATTCCAGACATGAACCCACTAAACTCAAGTAATGAATTTGGGACACCTACACGCCACACTCAACGGTGATGATTGCAATACAACTCCAATACAAACATAATACATTTTACTAATAATGATAATGAGTTCCGTTTAGCTGCTTCGTAATGATGCAGATTTTGTTCTAGTTGTGCCCAAGTAAACTTGAAAACGAAGCTGTTTAGATCTGACGACAAAAAGTCATTGAAAAAGAAACAAAAGTGTCGGTGTAATGGAAATAAGGATAAAGCAAAAATTAGGAATGGAGAAAATAAAAACGCAAAACAGAAATACACACGTAATGATGCACTTAATGTTTTAGTGCTTATATTATATTCATTCATGTGTGTATGTGCAAAGAAACGCAGATACGAGATGTACACAAAAGCAGATGTATGAACGAACTATTAAGCAGGATGTGGATACTGGTGAGGATCACGTGACGACACCTTATCCCGCTAGTCCTCCGTCCAACTGGAAGACGAGTCAAAGAAATAAGTGGATCAGGAGAAGGGGAAATGGATACGAAAAAAACAGCGCAGATATAGTCAGCAGAAAAGGTGAAGGAAAACTATTATTTTCGTACAAGTTTCATAATAATAATAATAATAATAATAATAATAATAATAATAATAATAATATCCGAGTGGATCTTGTTTGTCCTCCGCCGGGTGAGAGTAGGGGTGATATGACACAGCCACCCACCCTCTGCGAACTGGTTTGCCCACGCCGGGTGGGGGCGGGGCAGGTATGGGAAAAGGAGCAAAGGGGAGACATCCACATGCATGCCTGTTTGTCCGCCCCAGGTGGAAACAGGGTAGGTACAGGAGGGTAGGCACGACAGCAGCGCCGAGTTCCAGCGCTCGTAACGCGTGCCGACAAACTTTTAATATAATAATAATAAACAGGGAACATTATAGAAGTCATATGACATACAGTGATGGAAAGATGATCAAAAATTAATGTTGCGCCCACATGAATAAACTTGCAAATGGACCATTTAGACTTGTTTTGCTGTGACAGCTAAAGAGGTCAATAGAAATGCATGAACACGCAGATCTTGGCTGGAGGTAGACGTGGTTTTTTTTACCCTTCGATGAAAAAGCTTCCGTGAGAAATTTTGAAGTGCCAGTATAGATCTGCCTTTTAAGTAATACATGAATGTATGTTCACTTCTTGTTAAGCTTTGATGATGGTATTTGGATTTATTACTCTTTTTTGCCTTTCGAGTTCTTGGCTCCTGTAGGGTAATAATCTTCCTAAGAACTGACTTTAGCAATTATTTATGAGCTCTATAAAAAGATGATGAAACCCTTTAAACACGAAATATTAATTTTGATTGCACTACAGATTTACTGCCTTCCGAAAAATAGCTTTGCAACAGTTTTCAGTGAATAACTTGTTATTGACTAATTTACAGGAGAGAGCGTTCTTCCTCTTCGTTTCTTTACAATAACTTGATTTTACACTAATTACCAAACTCCATGATCCTTACGACTTCTAAAATGAAATATCAATGCCTGGTTTATGAATTAGATGGGCTGCCGTTTTGTGATTGAAATGGCTTCGTTTCCAATCTATCAGCGCAATTTGGTGACTTGCTTATTACAATTTGAGTAAGATTCTAAACTTCATCTTCCATTTTTGTCTGCTCTCTTTTTCTCTTCCAAATTTTGCAAGTTATATTCGTACAATATTTTACCCAACCTGTCATTCTTTATTCCTTCCACAGGACCAAACCATCCCAAACACTCCAGTCCATCCTTTCACCTTTAACCTTTTTACTTCTAAGGATTTCCAAGTTCTCATTCTTTCAATTCTTCTTACCTCACGTATACTCCACAAGGAATTCAGAACCATATTTTCAACCTTTTTCCTTCACTGAGACACTGACACATCCTGCTTCTTCCTGACTTCACCTACGAGTATACTTTGGCTTGCTCCTCCCCTATACCACCTTCTTCAGTTATATCAAACAAATGCCTATCCTCATCAACTGCTCCTTTTTCATTTATATTATGCACTTTAACATTGACTGTTCCATCGTTTTGTTTCCAACTACCCTTACAACCCTCGTTGCGAACAAAACTATGGAACAATCAATGTTAAAGTACATAATATAAATGAAAGGAAAGCACTTGATGAGGATAGACATTTGTTTGATATAACTGAAGAAGGTGGTATAGGAGAGGAGCAAGCCAAAGTACAATCAAAGTACAATCGTGGAGAAAGTCAGGAAGAAGCAGGGTATGTGCAGATGATCTGGAAGCTATCAGTTGTTCGAACTTGTATCCCTATATATATATAATATATATATATATATATATATATATATATATATATATATATATATATATATATATATATATCGTAGGTGTTTCTTATTTTATTAAGATATTTTGGTCACGAAGAGGGGATATTAAGAAAATATATGTGACCATTGGGAGCTCAAAGTCAGATTTAATGATAATCAGGAAAGAGGGGCGAAAAGAAAACGCAAACAAACAAACATGTGACACTACGTCCTATTACCTCTCTCTCTCTCTCTCTCTCTCTCTCTCTCTCTCTCTCTCTTCTATCTCTCAGAGGTTTGGTTTCCTTTTTCATTTATTTTTCTTCTATTACTTTTTTACGTAATGTTTGGCTACAAATTTTCAATTCTGTTGGTATTCCATTCCTCCACACCAAAATTCTCATGAAGTGAGGCTTTTAATTGTCTGTACTTATTATTAAGAGAAAATCTTTAAACTTCTGCTGAGCGATATCCTTTTGAACGGTTTATGAGTAAAAACAGACTTGACATAAAATCTAACACGGTAAAAATCAGTTAAATATAGCAGTTATTTTCCATCTAAAAAAATGTACTTTTATATTCCAGTTGACAATAGCTCATGTGATTAAATAAATGAATCACCACAAGCCTATCGACCTTGAAATCTCGACAAATGAAAACAAAAGCCCTATTTAGTAATATACAATGACCAACTCACAGCCAACGTTGAAATGCCTGGGAGCGCTGATCCTTTCTATGGAGCAATCAAGAAGCAAACGTTACAATAGTGATAAACGATGAATATTCAGGGCTTATCTGTCCGGCGAAGAGCAAGGAATCATTCATCAATGACTTGATAAGGAATCGCCTAAAAAAATAAAATGTTTTTTCGTGATAACGTGCTTTATCAAAACCATTCCTCAGACATCTGGAGCAGATCGTGTCGTCGATGGCGTGGAACTGATCCATTTCAGGGAGAGCACCAACTGATAATGTAGATTTTTTTCAGACAGATGTTAAGACAGGTCCTTCAAGACCCGTCAATCTTCTTGCGAGAGAATAAGACAACCACTAAACGGTTCAGAAAGGTCCGTCAAAACGAGATAAACAATATGCTGGGTTTCATTTCAAGAGTAAACGATCCGATATATAAATTGCAATATGTAGCTTACCACTGGGGAAAAAATAGAATTACCCAAAACGAAGAAAGGAACAATGTATTATGCAGATACAATAAGTAAAAAACAACATATAAAACAGAACTAAAACGACTCATCCCAATTTATTTTTATACTATTATACCATAGAATATTAACGTTAATATAATTAGATACCTACGCAATTCACGTGTGGGTTTTAAGCCTATCTGTCTAAATGATATTAGACGGGAACTCTAATCGAGCATGGGACCTCAACCTTTTCTTAGCAGATAGGCCTACTGATCTTAAATATCAACACCATTCCTTCGTGGGGTATTAGACTTACTATTATTACGTATCACGTTAATTCTCGTGAGCCATCTTAACCACCCTATTATTGGGCAACAAAAGCCTCTAAAGACGCAAGCTCATTTATAGAACAGCGCGTCTATGTATTTTGGATCCTGTAAAATTTTTCTAATCCAGTCTAAGCTTTAACCATTTATAACCTGGTCCGATTTCTAATCCAGTCTCTAAGCTTTAACTATTTATAACCTGACAATGGAATTTTCTGTCCATATAACATACATGCCTTGGCAACTGAGTGGTAAGCACAAAAGCGACAGAAGTGCCACCGATTTTAGCTTTACTGATGCACAGATAATTTACCTCATTCAGATTTAAATGATCCCTTTCGTCAAAAATAATTTTTTCACTACTCTTTAGCTGCTCTCTGCTGCTCTCGCTTAATCTGTGATGTACTACTATGAGATTCAGGGCCTCTGTAACACGATTTTTTTGCAATAACTTTTTATCTTTGCATTTCATAAATATAACGCTTATTCAGAATACACATTATATCTACACACAAATTTTGACTGTATTCTGCATTACGTAGGTTGAATAAAGTTGGTACTTATAATGTAAAAGTGACTTTTTTTGAAGACAGGACAACTTACTCAGAGAAAAGGTTTCGAACGCACTCGTTACGTAACTTATGACAGCATTTCTTCCCTCTTTCTCGATGGATGATTGGCCATACGTAACGAAGGCTAGACCTCTGGCAACAATGACATAAAAATTTAAATACAAGCAAAGCAGTACACCTTTATGAACTCCACTGATAATTGTCCTAATGAACAAACCAACAAAATATGTTAATAAATACAAAAACACTTCGATTATTAGTCTGACTCCCAAAATAAGTGTCCTAAGAAATTACAGTCTACTTTATAGGTCACAATCAGATTGACATGATGTAGGGAATAGTTGGTAATTTTCAAAAACATAGTAGACAAGCTTGATTTGATAACTGCTATATCCAATGTCAAGCAATTTTTATTTATTGGCTATCTACCTATTTACTGAGAAAAAATTGCCGGTACCGTATTTTGGCGTTAAACCTTCACCAAAAATTTTCGTCAGAATGATGACTTCATGAGACTCCACCCACTTTGGCCTCGTTATAATTCAGGATAACACTGAAGGCTATCATAGGCACTGTTGGATTAGAAAATTTAATTTCTGGCTATAAAAGCTCATTTCTCGAGTAGTTGTAAGAAGTGCTAATTGATCCTCAAGGATCCCAGCAGTTGGCCTAAACGTTTAATTCATGTATATTGCTGCTATCATTACAGTAGTATTAATACGCTAGCACAGATACCCAACCCACTTCATTGTATCGTTCCGGCATTCATAAAGTCTTTATATCCAACATGGTCGTACGGCCTAAAGAAGAAGAAAAAAAAATTATATCGGATGATCCGTGGTCTGCTGGAGATTTTAGCACATATAAGCTTGTATATACTTTGGATAAAAATCTTATTTTAACAAAAATAGTTATATAAAGACTGTTTACATACAATCATTTTCTTTCTCTCTCTCTTGGTGGCATAGTGAATAGTTAATGGAAATGTTCAAAATCCTGAATGACATTACAAGTATTATAATCACGTTACGCTAAATATAAATCAGACCATAAACATTGGATTAAAACTAGAAACTGAATAATTACCTAGTCAGGCTATAGTAAGTATGGCCACGGGCTTCCTCTTCACTGTATAAAGTTGCAAACCGTAAGACAAATGCAGTTTTGCAACCACGGGGACAATTCCAAATCCTGTTAGCCATTCTTGACTGCTATGGGTTTCAGAGCCGATGGAACAAGGTGAATGAGTTTCTGTCTGGTGGATGGGCGGGGCAACATTTCGTAAAACAGTGTTTACCTTGCTTACGTAATAAATGTTTTTCGACTCTTGGCTCGTAATCATTGGCCATGTCGTCGGCTAGATAATTTTTACTCTATAAAAATTAAAACTATCGGGTTTAGGTTATTGATAATGCTGACAAAATTTGTGTGTGGTTGTAAAATATACATATGTCAACTTTCAGCTACATTCAATGCTTTGAAAAGGAGCAAAGTCCAAAAAACCGTGTTACAGAGGCCCTGAATCTCATAGTAGTCCACGTAACCCGAATCTTTTTCGAGAACGAACCAGGAGCAAGATATTCCATCTTTTCCTTGTCATTTTCAAGACAGTTTATGGATTTGGAAACAAAGCACCTTAGACCTATCTAAAAAGATTTCGTGAATGGAGCAGAAGAAACTAAGGTATTGTTCATAAGCCAGCATTTGGAAAGTACCCAACTTAGATCTTTCGACATCTTTAATGGCGGGGGATGTCCACCCAAGTAGAAAAAAATCTTCACTATAAAACCCACTGACCATTTCTGGAAAAAAAAAATCCTCAAATTTTTATACAGAATTACAACCAATCCAACTATAACAAATCCAGGACTTAAAGGCATGAAAGCTCTTTTTCGATCTGGTGGGTGGTGGTCAATATCTGTTCTGAGTTGGTTGGGTCTATTGACTGGTCCCATCCTGCCTACTAGGCAGTTAGTAGAGGAACTGACAAAAGAACACCTCGATCCAGGGCCGTATTTCTAAACTACCACCTTCCCTCTACGATGAAGAGGCTGCTCGTGAATCTTTTCGAGGAGCGGTATTATAAAAACATAGGCGAAGCGCTTTCATGAAGAGGAACTGTACGGGACGGGTGATATGCCGGAGGTGGTAAACAAACATTTCATTCGGATCGGCAGACGGCTGTTCTACTTCTATACCACTGTATGCCTAAATATATATATATATATATATATATATATATATATATATATATATATATATATGAGTATATCTTAGTTTAACCAGACCACTGAGCTGATTAACAGCTCTCCTAGGCGCTGGCCCGAAGGATTAGATATTTTTACGTGGCTAGGAACCAGTTGGTCACCTAGCAACGGGACCTACAGTTTATCGTGGGATCCAAACCACACTATATCGAGAAATGAATTTCTATCACCAGAGATAAATTCCTCTGATTCTGCATTGGCAGAGCAGGGAATCGAACTTCGGACCACCGGATTGGCAGCCGAATTCGAAAACCACTCGTCCAGCGTGGAACTCTATATATATGTAAACTTTATCACTTACACAATTGTTTTGGCCATTAATACAATTACACAGCAGAGTCCAGCTGTCTTTACTGCTAAGCCTGCCTTCTGATTACATCACGACCATTCCTTGAAGCTGATTGGTTGGAGATAGTTTCAAAAAGTTCGTTAATCTGTGGTTCTTTTCATATTCATTTATTTTGTAATGGTTATTTTGCCGAACTAAAATACGTTGTGCTGATTACAATATAATCCAAGAAAAGGCGAAAGACGATTCTGTTACAACTGTGAAGTTCATACACATCCGGCAGCAAGGAAATTGGGAACGTGAGGTCTTTTAAGTAGAAAGTCAGTCTTTTACAAGAATGCAAATAAAACCATTTGCATTGAAGTACTGGAAAAAATGGACAAAAATATTTGCCATGTGTTATACATTCCAATACTTACATTAGTTATTTTGTTTGTTTGTCTGGTGTTTTTACATTGCATGAAACCAGTGGTTATTCAGCAACGGGACCAACGGCTTTATGTGACTTCCGAACCACGTCGAGAGTGAACTTCTATCACCAGAAATAAACATCTCTAACTCCTCAATGGAATGCCCGAGAATCGAACTCGCGGCCACTAAGGTAGCAGGCCAACAACATACAGACCACGCCACTGAGGTGCTCTCACATTAGTTATGCGGTTCTCTTTTAATTTCACTAAAAATAAACGAAGAGGTTAGCGAAGTGGTGGTAAAGGCTACATCTCCGTTTCCAATAATAGCTTTGCGGCACAATAATACCATGTCAGCAGCGAAGAGCTTCTTCGTCGAAGATGTCAGTTTAAAAATACGGCCCAATGTCTCCGGTGAAGTGTAAACAGCTTATTTACCTGGTTGATCCAGTCAGTTGTTAGAAGTATGCTAGTCTCAAAATTTAAGCGACGCACGTGTGTCAGTGGAAGAATCTCGATGGCGAAATCCTAAATAAGTCAAATGAATTATAATTCTATTGATCAAAACTACTTCTCGAAAACGCTGATAGTTCTAGAGCTGATTCCAACTCCAACTGGAAGGAAAGGGTTTTTATTATTTGAAAAACCTGGCTTCGCTCCGGTCTCTTATTTATTTGTAACTACAAAATGAATGACGTCAGTTTTTATTCACCTACTGAAATGATACCCACTGACAATTTGAGGTTGTAATGGAAAATCAAAATGAAAATAAAATTCTATGTCAACAGTCTCAAACAGCTGTGAATCACCGAGGGTAGCATCCGAGTCAGAAGAACCAGAAAAAGTCGACCATGTAAAAGAGGAAATGTAGAACAGCAACAAATTTGTGAATGTTACTATGATGAATCACAAATTTTCGAGCATATTTCATCAAAAGTGGACGCATAATGACAAGTATATGTTACAAACATAAACTAAAACACATGGCAAGACTGACATTACCTAAGGAATGGTCCCACCTCTCCAGGGTTTGGAAATACCTAGAGAATCAAGTCATGAATTTACCTTGTTATTAAAGGTAATGATGTCAGTACTCACATCTGAAAGGGTTAACTGTGACAGATCGGGCTTGATAAGAGAGAGAGAGAGAGAGAGAGAGAGAGAGAGAGAGCGAGAGAGATACAATACGACCGTAATGGTTCTGCAGTTTCAATTTACTTATGGCGGGATTCTATTCTCTAAAGTAAACGTAGCGTTTCCTTACTCGCAGAGATCAAAAGAGGCGAATTCCAAGATTCCCTTGCATAGTAACGCTTTCTCGTCCAAGAATAAACAACAGACTTTAAGAAACGACATCCATTCATGGGAGGAAAGGCGGTGCGACATACCAGTGTTCTTGTGTAGCAGACTGAACAACTACTCACACTATGACACAAACTGAACAACTTACTCACATTATGACACAAGAAAAGAGTAAATTATGAGTACCATTCAAGTTTTAGACGCAAAGAGTTTAAATTTCTCAAATAGTGAAAAAAGTAAATGAAAATTCCGCCGAAGATTCTTCAGCGCAATCGAGTTTTCTGTAGTGTATACTGCTGCATGAGCCGTGGCCTATGAAGCAATGAGGCACAGGCCGGTGTTGGCTTGTCCAACGTGTTGCCAGATGCACAATATTGGCTAACTTTAACCTTCAAAAAAATAAAAACTGCTGATGCTAGAGAGCTGCAATTTGGTATGCTTGATGATTGGATGGTGGTTGATCAACACACTAATTTGCAGCCCTCTTTCCTCGGTTAGATTTTAAGATCTGAGGGCGGACAGAAAAACTACGGACGGACAGGAAAAGCCGTCACAATAGTATTCTTTTACAGAAAACTAAAATAACGAAAAATTATCATAAAAAAATACCTCATACATTTAGCGCCAAAAATTATTACTAGGGGTATAATTCACAAGACAAAGCTTAAGAAATCCAAAACGAGACTCCATATATGCTATGAACAGCAACTGCTTAAGAAACTGATAGTATATTCGCCACCACAAGAAATTTGAAGCAGGTCTAAGAAACCACAAATCCACCACAGTCTCTCTTCTTTCCAAAACTGGCTCTGGGTTTCTAATATTAAGGAGATAGAGAGAGAGAGAGAGAGAGAGAGAGAATTTTCCACCTCTGCAAAATGACGTCTGCAATAGTTCTTGCAAAGATACAATAAAAGGACATCTGTCTTGAAGGAAGCGAATGTCCAGAGTCCGACGATAAGGAAAGGACCAAGATGAAACACAAGGAAATTCTAAACAAAGACGACTATTTCTTACTTCCAGGAATGCCACCTACAGGAGGACATTAATCGCAATGCTTCTCGGAAAAACTCAATGAAAAAGCATAATTCTCATTCTCCAAGAGTACAATTATATCTTGACCTTTTTTCCCTTATTTGCAGTAATCTTTTGCAATTTCTTTTTGACCTTGCTCTTATCTTTTCTCTTGCTTTTTCTGTCTTAAAATCTACAACTTTAGGTCTATTTTATTTTCGTTATTCATCTCATCAAATTAACAGCATTCTCCTACAAGGCAAATTGTATTTCTCTCTATCAAAGACATCCTCACACTTCCTCCCCATTCAACAATATTGACTACATCAAAAACATGTTGGATTAATTCCAGTCAACACCTTTAGCCTTAACATATCTGTTGAAAATTAGACTTGTTCCATCAAGCAAATGCTCATGGTATAAACGCAGCTTAGTCGCTTCACCAGGACCAAGTCTCTGTAGCACATACCTTAACAAGACCAATGGAAGATAAAATAGGTTATCCAGTCACCCTCCAGGTAAAACCACTTTCTTCGGCAGTCTCAGAGATCACGGTAGCTAAATCGTGGGGCCAATGAAACATCATCGGGCACCGGGCATGTGCCCGCCAATGGTGTTCACCGCCCACTTTCTCTTTAGAAAGCAATGACTTGCGCCGTTGCAAGGAACGTTCATTAGACTGTAAATCGTCCTCCTGGGTGACATACAAATAACTTCAATGAGAAAGCAGACCCTTCCTCTCCTTTGCCCGTAGCTTTGCACCCATTCTTTCACCCGGCTGTATCATCTTAGAAACTGTGAGGACAGGTATTCTGTTAATAAGCATCATACTTTTGAGGCCGTTTATTGTCAGAAAGAATTTTTAATCATTACGAGTAAAAAAAATAGTAGTTTCCTTAATAAATTATATACCCATTAAGGCTACCTAAAATCAGTAGCAGTTTCATTCACCTCACAGAGTCTGACATACTGCTTCTCCCGAGTAGTTTCTTAGTCAACATTCTGTCCTGACAACAGAAAACGCATCACACATTGAAAGTAAATTGTCATCATATACTTCTCGCCATCAAGATAAACATATGTATGAAAAACTATAAACTCATTTAAAAGCTTCTGACAAGTAAAAAGTTAACAAAACTGCAAGAGCTCAAATTCCTGAATATTACAGGACATAAAGCCTTTCAAACGCCTAAGTTTTCGGAAGCATTATTATTTACAATTAAAACCTCCTGATGCCTTCCAACACCTGTGTACTGAAACACAAGCTACGCGCTATCGCCTATCACAGAACTAAGAGTGAAATAGTACTGACGGATTTCTGTTCCAACTGTCCTGGATTATCCATATGACTCGGTTCATGACAAAGTTATTCTTCCTGGAAATCTTCAGCAACTGATTCTGACTTATCTCACAAGTCCACGAAAACGACAAAACTAGAGAGAAGCTCTTCCAATTTAGGATTAATGCCCCAAACATCGAAGGGCCCTCAGTCAAAGAGGAACTGTCTGTCGCACTGCGTTTTCTCTGATGCTACTATGCAGCAGCAGCAGGCAAAATGGGTCATCAAAGTGAGCACCAAATGTTTATCGTGAGATATAAACTACGTTCCTTTACTGGTGTCTACTTGGATTGACCGAAACGTTTACATCTATCAGACAGAGAAAATCACTCTTTGCTTAACTAGGAAAACCCTAGTTTATTGCATTCAAATTACTGGGATATAGAACCTCAAGCACCATGCAATGGCTGCATCGATGGAGATTGCAATGAATTACTTCTTGCCACATCCA
>NC_087211.1:25442968-25457968 GCF_015104395.2 Macrobrachium nipponense | reverse complement strand
ATTCATTTGTGAACTTTGAATTCTAGTGCCTCGTCACGACATTGCTTATGACTGGTGTCTGATGAAAACTTAAGATGGAGAGGAAGAGATTTTTAAATCTACTCTTGAAGTCTTTGGTAGTTGTCTAATGAATAAGTCTAATGAATAAGCAAACATATCTTTGATGAATGAGAGATTCAGTTAGGCTTACTCTTTTAGTTTTGTTTTTTATCGGTAGCCAGTGAATACCACGGATAGGGAGGGAAACGGTTTCAATGCTGCATGCATTTTTTTCTTCAAAACCTAAAGAATACGTTTTATTGGGAGATACTTTATTAACATCGGCCTAATCGTTCCATCACTCCTATACGCCACCTCCGCTCTCTTCTACATCTCAGGCGACTAGATCCGACTTCTCAGTTCTCACTACGAACTCCTCGTGAAAGCACCACTAATGATAACGGTTATTTTAAAATTCCCCGCACCGACAACGGACGTCTTAAAATGCATGTTTATAAATTATTTTCTGTTCAAAGAAACTTTATCTTTCATTCCACAAAATATGTGCATACACTCGTGTTACACCCTGAAGCCGTCAAAGAGCAACCCTTGATTAAAGGAGTAGGTTTTTCTTGAAAGAAAAAAAAAAACATATGAAATAGACTTAAACGAGAACGTCACCTTTCATATTTCTTATCCTTTCAGCTACTTATAATATGCTTATTGTAGTAGGTCTAGTAGGTATACATGTGAAACTAATTTGAATTAATTTCTATTTAGAAGAAATGAATAGTTACAAAAAAATCAACCTAAGAAAGCTTTAAGGAAAGTAAGCCTTTCTTAATGTATTCGTCAGTTTTGACTCCCACAGCTTTCCAAGGTGTCCAAATGAAACAGGATGATATGCAAGGAATTCGATAAAAAATAAGACTGAATTATATTCGTTTGATTTTCTTATGATTGCTTTTTGATTTTGAATAGCTAGGTCTGAGTTAATTATGTTAAGCAATTATGAAAAGGATAAGAAGTAAGGCGAACATGGCTAATAAAACAAGAATAACGGGAATAGTCAAATCAAGCAGTTATTATATATATATATATATATATATATATATATATATATATATATGTATGTATGTATGTATGTATATATATATATATATATAATATATATATATTGTCGATTTATATTCATTAATATTACGTATCCGAGAAAGTATACTGCTGAAAATAGACCTAGGCAAATCATGTGGGAAAATCAGAAGTCCAATTTAGGCCCACTAAATGTGTCATGCAAATTATTTTATTGATCAAAGGACAAAATTAGTTTAACTAAACACAGTTTTCAAAGAATGTTAACGCCTTGATGTATTATTTATCGGCTGTAGGAGACGAAATGACAGCACCCCAGTGCAGTACGATACGTTGAGTCAAGACTCTAGCGACAGCAAAGCCAACCTCAAATCAAAATCTTCGGTATGCTGTCACGAAGTTAGAGTTGAGAATAAAATTAGAAATCGTGGACCCATCGGTATATATTTTCCTTACTTTGCAAAATAATTATCTTTAATACATGGAATAAGTCTACTCAATTCTAATGTAATTTATTTCAAGTATAGCACCTTTGATAGGAAATGTTATTTATTGTGAAGTAAATAATCTGGCACCTGCATATGGCAATATGTCCATAACGAACAATGAATTAAGAAACTACGCCAATTCTTCGTTGGCCGTCTGTACATAGATACAACACTAATATCATTTTTATCAAACCTTCATCTACCTATTTCTCTAGTACTTGAAGAACATTATGTTAAATTATATGTATACATTAGGAGACTGCCATCGTCTACCGTTATCATAAAGTTAACTTCTATTTGATTCTACCATATCTGGAACCAATGCCTTTGCCAACGCAACGCATTGAGGACGTTAGTTAAAGAAAAGACTTGAAGCGGAGATCCATCAATGTAATACGGAATCTTCTTTGACTTTGTGTAACCACCATTCCATGAAGTCGTCTTCGTTGTCACAGCAAGATCCTACATCAAGAAGCAAGGTAGCAGAAGTCGGGTTATTTTACATCCATGCGGTAAACCTGACACAACTATACACGCAATCACACAAAGCCACAAACGCGCTCGTAAACACACACACACGCACGTATACACACTTTGAATAAAAGATCAATCATACAACCATCTGCCTCAACCATTCCCTGTGGCCGTTATCTCAATCAATCAAATTACTTTCACAGTAGCGCTCATAACAGTTACACTCAAAAAAGGTGAAAAACCTAGGAACGGATAAAAAACAGAAAAAATAATATTCATTTACACAAAAGTACATATATATATATATATATATATATATATATATATATGTATATATATATATATATATACATATATATATATATATATATATATACATATATATATATATATATATATATATGTATATATGTATATATATATATATATATATATATATATATATATATATATATATATATATATATATATATATATATATATAATATATATATATATTTCCACATAAAGGAATGGGTATAAATACTAAGCGTATAGACAGAAAATGAAAAGTCTATTTATATTTATGGATAAACAGACACAGGTGCGTAATAAGAAAGGCCTCCAAATGATGACCGAGATTCTCCGTCGGATTCTTCACCCGATGCATGAGGATCAAAGGACTACTACTACTACTACTACTACTACTACTGCTGCTGCTGCTGCTGCTGCTGCAGCAGCACTACTACTACTACTACTACTACTACTGCTGCTGCTGCTGCTGCTGCTGCTGCTGCTGCTGCTGCTCCTCAACGCAAGGGGAAAAATGAGTCATGGAAAAAAAACGGTTCAATAGTAGCAAGACTAGGGCTATAAAAAATAATTAATTTCTAAGAAAAGGTGAATAATTAATCAGAACACAGAAGGCTAAGGTGAACCGAAAACAGAACAAAGAGAAATGATCGCAGGAACAAAAAAGAAAAATGTAAAATTCCCAAATCATGCGTGGAAGGATCGACCAGGGGCAGATAAACAAAGAAAGCGGAGAGTAACATGAAATGCTGTTCCAGGGTATTCTCCAGAAGGCAGTCTAGGAATCTGACACCATGCTAGATTTTTATCCTAGGACAATGCAAGGTATAATAAGAAGGAACAATGGGTATACAGAAGCTACGGACGTAACTGAAACCACAAATATAAGAACGAGGTATAGGGTTATGGAAGACGACGTAGCTCATACCACAATCCATGGAAGGCAGCAAGGTTGACCGCAAATCCCTCACATGGTTCTCCTGTCTTATTTTTTCAGGAAACTCTTTCGCTTACAAATGAAGTTCATACCTATAAATCACTCATTAAAACCATAACCCCAACTTGCTGGCATAGCAGGGACGCAAACTGATCCTCAGGACGCAAGTTTAGAAATTCCAGTTTTACTGGATAATGGAAACGACTATACTCGGTTTTTTTCCATCTGTCCAGCCGCCTGAGGTGTTTGTGTATGGTAACACTGCGTCCGGGGCTTTAGATAGTCACATTCAGCTTACATTCAACAATAATAACAATATCCTATTTCGAATATTAACGGTGTAATTCGCATACAGTAAATTATTAAAACGCTTTTCAGTTGCAAATGTACACCCAAATATCCTTTTTTTTACCTAAAATTTACACATAGCGTAACTATTTAAAGCCCGGGAAGCAGTGTTACCATGTGAAAACACCAAAGGCGGATGGACAGATGAAAAAAAAACAGGGTATAGTATTCTGACTGACTGGGTGACATCATATTTTAGGCAGACTTGCCAAGCATTGGGGGCAACTATGGCCATTCGGCGCTTCAAATCAAACATTAATGTAGCTAAAATTCATCAAAACTATAAATTAAGAAGAAAAAAAAATAAAGAAATATATAAGGACTGGTATTCTGATTAAGATTGTCCGAGTTGCAAAAAGTTAAGTATATCATAGCCTTGCCACGGCGCTGACTAAGTTTTCCTAGGGCTGGCAAGAATGATTAGATATTTTTACGTGGCTAAGCACCAACTAGTTACCAAGCAACGGGACCTACAACTTATTGTGGGATCCGAACCACATCAAGCAATGAGTTTCTATCACCAGAAATAAATTCCTCTGATTTCGTGTTGGCAGAGCGAGGAATCGAACCCAGATCCTGAGATCGCTAGTCGAACACGTAAGCGACTCGTCCAACGAGAAACTCCATGTCGCAAAAATCGCACACAAACACACTTTGCTCCTCCTTTCGTTTCCCTTTATGCCGATAAATCTTTGCTTTCTCCTATCCATCTGTTAACAGAAACACTTATTGAGAGGTTACGCTTTGCCCTAAATTAATATACATAAATTCAGATTCTATCCGGCCTCTCTGACGACTGTGAGTGGTCGTCTACTTTGAATATTCGAAAAGAATTTACAGTTGCTTGAGCCTGTGATCTTCCAACTGCGTCTTATGATATAATTTCAGGCACATTTAATTATCAATCACTAACCAGTGAGCTGGGTTTCAAAGTGCAGTCATCACAGGTCATTTTATGCGGATTATCAAAATAAACACAGGGACAGATTTTGTCGCATTTATCAATTAGAAAGGCGAATGGGAACAAAATTACTCTCCGTCAGGCAAAACATCTACATCACACTTTCCCGACAATGCTTTGAGGGGAGGTCTAACCCTTTCAGTGATTTTGTATTTTCATTTATAATACGAATACTGCTAACAATATAACCTTGTTATAATTAACATTTCTGATAGCAATAGGAAAGCATTATTTCGATGTTAACCAAAATGTTTATAAGACGCTCCCCGGATACTGCATCACTAGAAGGCTACCCTTCCAGACATGCTATTTTCGTATATAATAACAGTAATGCTAATACTAAAAATAACTGAAATAGCTTTTACTTTGAAGTTATAAACTGTAAAAAAAAAAAAAAAAAAAAAAAAAAAAAAACACCGCAAATATCATGAAATATGCACACATTGATTTGAGAACCAAACTGATCACTATATATACTACACACTACACACAATTATAGTATATTTATATAATATATATATATATATATATATATATATATATATATATATATATATATTATATATATATATATATATATATATATATATATTATATTAATATATATATATATATGTGTGTGTATGTATATATATAGATTAATGTCCAGAAACTCAAATTTGTAATAATAAGCAAGGTTATTCTGAAAGGCCAGCATTCGACCAAAACATCTGAAACAATCAATTGAAAAGATCAAAGCACTTTGGAAGAAGGAAATGGGAGACTGATCCCTAATGACGGAGCTCGTTACTGATCTTGTTTTTTTCAGCTGCACATAACCTTAATTTTTTTCTTTTTTCTTTTTGTTCAATTGTCTCTTCAACTCATCTCTTGTATTTACCTTTTACCTTGAAAATATAAATCAAACGAAAGAGCCTCGTGCTTCTTTCTCATATTATTCCTGTAGCCTCAGATGTATTTATTGTTACAAGCTATGAAATGACATAGAAGTGTGTGTGTGGCGTGCTCGCTCGCTACACTTAATAGCTTGTAACAATAAATACAACTGAGGCTACAGGAACAAAATGAGAAGGAAGTACGAAGCTCTTTCGTTTAACTTCACCATATTTTCAAAGAACATTTTAAGTATAAGATAAGAGCTGGAAAGGTAATAAAAAAGTAATTGTAGTTGAAAAAAAATCAGTTATGGAAAAAAAAAATACAAACGATATTAGTGTCTAATCCATAGTTTTTGAGGTTGCTGAGGTGAATATTGACACTTCCTATGCCCATTAAGTCCAAGTTTAGCCCCAGTAGGAAGGGGGGGGGGCGGCTAGGTTGGTTAGAAGGGGGTGACATGTCAGAATAAAAAAAAAATGACAGATGCCACAATGCCCTCTTAACTTCTTGAATTCCTTGCTCTTTTTTGGATACGCTTGTCACTACAAAGCCTGAGGATCCAAGTTCAAAGAAATTTAAAGAAGAAATTGTGATGACCGGTCCTGGGAAACGAACCCAGGTCCAATAATCACAAAAAGGTCACATCGTAATGACAAACGTATCCAAAAAAAGAGCAAAGAACTCAAGAAGTTAAGAAGGCTTTGTGGCTA
The DNA here is from genome assembly GCF_015104395.2 of Macrobrachium nipponense. NCBI lineage: Eukaryota > Metazoa > Arthropoda > Malacostraca > Decapoda > Palaemonidae > Macrobrachium > Macrobrachium nipponense. The sequence continues at coordinate 25,451,809 of NC_087211.1, read as the reverse complement.
TTACAACTCCATATGTATTCGGTAAAAAAGTGACCAGTAGATTCTACATGTATATATATAATACAGACACACACACACACACACACACACACACATATATATATATATATATATATATATATATATATATATATATATATATATATATATATATATATATATATATATTGTCAGTTTTCTACTAATTCTTTAAATTCTCTATCTCAGTTATATATAAAATCATCTTTTCTACATTTATAAAGCTCTTTCATAGTTTCCAATTTTTCCCTCTTTAATTATCTCTCTCTCTCTCTCTCTCTCTCTCTCTCACCACACACGCACATACCGACTCGCTTCGCTCTTTTGATGCGCCAAAGTACCTTACTCATATATAATTTAATAACTCTATCACATCAAAAAAACAAGCGACTGCACAGAATGGTGTCTTTGTTCGATCTTCTGGACTTGACGTCGCTAATTGCAATTTACGACAGTTTCTCTGCTACAGATGATATCCTTTTTATGGCCACGGATATTATTAAGAGCGGGTCTTTCAGCACCTCGAACAGAGATCTAGGAAATGAATGACCTACCTACATGATGAAAGTCAAACATTTCCGGAGGAACAAGAAGCAGGAAAACTGAAAAAAAACTGGGAAAGGGAATTTACGGAGAGAATTCTAAAGCTTCGTAGCTGTGGAAAAGAAGATAAGTTCAGGGGTGCAGGGGATTTTATTTTTTACCCATACAAGTTATACTTGAGCGGATGTTACTTCAAGGGTGATAGATAGCTGCATGGCTGTTTAGCCTTACGAAGGATTGTTTCCTCTCTTTTGAGAGCAATAACTAAAAAAAAACTTTTCAAGTCCAATATTCATTGGGATTGGCAACTAAAAACCCTAATGAATCCCAGACTTAAATGAGACGGGATACAGTGGGATGGGAGGAATGTTATAGGACTGAAGATTACCATCAGTCACAGAAAACGAAAAAAGGAATAAAGGTAAAAAGTTTCGTAGCAGAAAAAAAAAAAAAAAAAAAAAAAACTGAATCTCATTCCCCATCTGGCAGCTCCCTAACTGCTGTCCATTCTCCAGCCTAGGCACAGAGATAGACACGTCTAGCAGCCGCCTAACTACTGCAAATTCCCCAGTCAAGGAGAAGGATGGGAACGTCCAGCAGTGGCTTTACAGTGATGCTCAAATTTCATGCGACATGATTCCTTTTGTATCGTCCAGATTCTCAGACTCGACGTGACGTTGCCAAGTAGTGCTAGACTTTTTTTTTTTTTTTTACCGCCGAAAAGTTTGCGAATTCACAGCTAGAGCTATTTTCCTTATGGTTTTAAATATGATCCCTTTTATGCATTAGTTTAATTCGTAATCTGTGTGTTTTAACTGATTTTTTTTTCATGATGCTTAGTTCAAAGTACGGCGTGATAAGGTTAGCGGTGTCATCAATGACATCGTGCTTAACGTGCTCCTCGGGCTGGTCAACGTTAAGTACCTCTGCAGCATTATAACAGTAGACCTAGTAACTCAACAGTCATCATAACAACAGTTTCAAAATAGAAATATGAATTACAACAGGTGTTCTTTGAATGTTGAAGTTTGAGGCTGTGTTCAAAGCTGCCTGGATGTTGCAAAATGATTTATAGGCCTAAAAAAATAATCTAAGCCCTCTCAGATGTAATCTCTGTTACTAATGAATTTATTTGTAAGGATTACCTGTTCTTTGAGGAATAAAAGACGATGATAATGATTTTGATTATATGGAGAGGAAATATCATAAGTATTAATATCAAGGTGTATGGAACAATTGTTTTTGAACTGGCCAAAATTAGTATTTTTTTTATATAAGTCCTTCTGTTCGTCTTTGGTGTACAATCTATTCTTTTATAGGGTAACTTGAAGTGCAGGAATGTACGTATAGATAACCTCATTTGCTTTCGGGCCAGAAATTGTTAATAAGGAGATGTGAATGTTAAGTGTAAAGTAAAGAAATCTAACACACCTAGGCCTAGGAACAATATCTTGGCTTTGAACAATATCTTGGCTTTGACAAAAGAATAATTGCATAGGCGAATATTTGGTAGTATGCTATCATTTTTGAAATATTTAAGAAATATAACAAATATTTATGTATGAAAATCCAAGTATTCGTCTAACGAATATAAAGTAAATGTTTTCAAGATAATTTCATTGTCGCTACTCATTGTAGACCTACTTGTCGATACTCATTGTAGACCTACTTATGTTACACCAGGTGGTTGTTTTTGCACCGACACTAATGGTGCGTCAGACATGCTCCCCTCACATGTTGATATCAGTGGGCGCATTCTACTTTTTGTATATACATATTTACATTTGTTTCAGCGTTGAGGTGTAAAAGCAATAAAATAGGACTATATCAAATTTTCAGCTTGCTTTGGAAGTAACATTAATGTTATGACAATTTTTTTCCTTTTTTTATTTAACATTTGAACTGAGGTTTGATGACAACTTCATTTTGGTAAAATGCTTCAGCAATAAGTGAACGAAAGTTTTGAAAATGTTTCGTGTTTTTTTCTGAAATTTGACTACATGTGACATTTTCTTACAGTTTTAAAATATATGACACATTTCACTCTTATGAAACATATTGTGGCCTTATATTGTATGCAATAATCACGTTTTCGCACTGAAATAATAGATAAATACGGAGCATGCTAGGTTTCCAGGTAGTGAATTTTGAACGAAATCCTAAGGAATCATGTTCCATTCCCTTCAAGCTTTTGGAATATCAAAAGTATTCAAATTTCTGTATCAAAAAGGCTGGAATGTCCAAAAACATAAATTTTGTTGCATTAAGATTCTGGATTGTCCAAATCATTCAAATTCCTGTCACAAAAAGGCTGAATTATCAAATAACATAAATTCTATTTCATGAAAGCTTCTGCCATTCAATTCCTATCACATGAACGCTGAAATGTCCGAAAGCAACGACTCTGTTTCCTTAAAGACTCTGGTATATCTAATTCATTCAAATGCCTGTCAACAAAGACTGAAATGACCGAAAACATATATTGTATATCCCTTAAAGCTTCTGGAATATCCAAACATTCAAATTAATACCACAAAATGCTGAGATAACCCAAAACATATATTTCACTCCCTCAAAGCTTCGGAAATATACAAACCATTCAAAATCCTTCCACCAAAAGTCTGAAATATTAGAAAACAATCAATCTATTTGCAAAAAACATCAGAAATAACAGAAATATAAACTCAGTTTAGAACACACGACCGAAACATCCGAAAGCTACAAAGCCAACCGAGCCGGTGTCTAGCCTTACCAAACCCTGACCATCTTCCTATTAAGGAGACGGTCACAAGATCTGGGGAATAAACCGTTCTGGTCATCTGTCGGAAATCTGAGTGAAGCCAATCAAAGAGGGAATCACGCTTTCCGTGTCCTTCACGCACAATGGAGGACACGATCCTTTTACGTAAGACAATTCATCTGCCGAGTGATCTTGAGATATGTGGAAATTAAACCAGGCAGTTAGTGACAGAGGAAGTAACAACAATCCTCTCCTTCGGTGTAAGAATAGAAGGTCGAATTAAATCTTGCATCAGATTAACCTGGAATTAAGGATTTCACACGGGTTTACTTCCTTGCTCAACTCTTGACTTTTTTTTTCAGTAAAACGTGATGTATTACTTACCTCTGAAGTGTCAACTTTGGCGTCATAACAAAACCTTTTAGTTAACCGATGAACAGGAAATGTTTAGTCTGTTTTTACGATAGGAAAGCGAGATGGGCAATATGCCCAAGTGTCTCGGACTTCATTCTACATGCACAGGCATAAAAACACAGGGACAACGGGCCAAGAACAGGAAGGGGTGGCCGATTCCCTTTGTTAGACCGGTATTTCTAATATTGTTCGCAGAACGATGTTCCACCTTAGAGCACAATAATGTAGCTTTTTGCATACAGTGCAGCCTTCAGTAATAAGGAAAAATTTTTGCACTAAACCAAAGGAAGTGGACATTATAATGTCAACAAATTGAAACATAAATATATTTCAATGGCACATACAAACATATATACATCTATATTGACGTAATCATTACTCCCAGGAAGATTCAGAGATAAAATAGAAAGGGTGACGAACAAGCCCAAGAATACCTTGCTTCTTTGGCTAATGCTTCGGAACTCCTCTCATTTTCAAGGTTAAAATTATATAAACTTTTAAAACACATATTGCTAGGCCTAAAATTATAAAAACTATGAAAAAAAATTAGAAACCAACAACGAAAACTCTGAAAATAATAAATAAATAGTATTTAGAAAACGAAGATAATCAGATAGTACAGGCAACTGTTATGATAAATGAATTTGTTTATATATTTGTTTATTGGCAAACTTTTGCATAAAATTTTTCGAAAAAGTGTTGACACACTACCGGAAGACATTAAGCCCGAAATTTGGGTTGGTATGTAGATGATGTTTTTATTGTTTATAGACACGGCTAGGAAGCCTATCATAGGTTTTTAAGAGATGCTTAATGGTTTTTTGCCCTCTAATAAATTTACAGTGGAAAAGAAAATGGAAAATAGGCTACCCTCTCTGCCCATGGTAGTTAATAGAGACATAGAAAGTAGTGGCTTTCAATTCAGCGGGTATAGGAAGAACACCAACACAAACACTCATAGTCATTACTTCTCATATCATGAACCTAAAGTAAAGCACAACGTTTTAACCAATTTGTTTTTTCGAGCATACCAAATATGTGATCCCCAGTTCATTGACGCAGAAATACATTTCTTAATAAGATAGTTTTACTAAATTGTGTTACCGAAAGTTTTTTTATACCACGGCCTCATTCTAAAGCTAGATCGATGATTTACGCCCCACATGACCTAACTTAAAAGGTAGATGTTAAAGCTTCTCTCGCTCTTCCGTATAGTAATAAAGAGCTTAATAAATTCCCTAGGCAGCTTAAGGGAAAAACGTACGGCTTTAGTTTTCAGATCAACCAAGAAGAAACTCATTAAAAATAAACCGGGAAAGAGAGAACGTAGGGGTATATATATATGTAATACCTTGCCATGAATACTACGTGGGAGAAAGCGGGCGTTCCATTGATAAGAAAAGGGATCAACACGTTGCTGTTCGGAGAAATTTTAAAGGTACAAAAGTTGTTTTTGCATGTAAGGACAGGACTTTGAGACGAGTAGTAGAAAGGTCGCTAATTTCCTTAAACGAGACCTTTACAGGAAATACTGGAATTGCAGATAATACAGCTATTTGTGAAGGGATTTGTAAAAAAGGGAAAATTTCAAACTTTAGGAATTTATGTGCCCCTGATGATGCTGCTTCCACTCGTTTCCTCCACGCAGGCCATTTCTCCAACAAACAACCCAACTAGCATTGTACAAGCAGTTGACAACAGAAACATTCCCCCCACGAGATCAAGACGATTTCTGGAAAGGACGAGAGCAACCACCTGTTCATACATAATAATAGTTAATTAGCTTGTTACCTAATCTTTACCCTTTCAAATGTTATCATATGAAAAGACTGTTTGTGCTCCTACATGCCAGTTCCTCGAGGCGATATATTACATGCTAGTGAACAAGACCACAGCCGATGGTTGAAAGCTGTAAGTTGCTGTACAAGAAATATATATTTTATAAAACTACTGGAGGATTTAATTTCATTGTGGATTGTATCCCCATTTACTTAGAGGTACGACATAGTACCTAGCTTCTACATATATATATATATATATATATATATATATATATATATATATTATATATATAAAATCTATATATATATATATATATGTGTGTGTGTGTGTGTGTGTGTAAAGCTGACTGTCGGACTATGTATGTATGAATATGTGTATGTTCGCTTCAGACGGCGAAACTACTAGACCGAATTAAACCAAAGTCGGACCATATAGCTATATCTAAATTTTACAGCGGATGACTGCACCGGGAGTCGTTTTGATCCGGATATCTGCCCATGGTAATGTCCTTATTACTGTTCGTAGAGAAAAAAAGAAAGAATCAATCTGATGGAACATTTCACGAGGATTCCAAAAGGCTCTTACTTTTCTTCTGCGATGAAAACTAACGATGATATTACGGTTCAAAAAATGACGATCTATGGATGCCCGCCGTCAGGAGCTAGCCGGCTCTCTCTCTCTCTCTCTCTCTCTCTCTCTCTCTCTCTTCTCTCTCTCTCTCATATATATATATATATATATATATATATATATATATATATATATATATAATGTTGCAGGTCCGTTATTACAGCCACTTAGGTTTGAGCTAACAAACTGGCTTACGTATTGCTAACCGTGAATTTTCTAGCATTAGAAATCATGCCGCTAAATGTAAGATCAATACTGATAAGAAACATTTCTCCATTTTTTAACTACCGAACAATTTTCCTACTAAACGACCCTTGAGTCTCTGTTTATCAAACGTTATTCACCCTCCCTAAACGACAATTAATATGTGTCGTCTTCTCCTCTGCACTTGGCCCATGTGTTTTCTGGGTATGCGTCAGTTGTGGTCTCACTTCGTGTTTCCCTCTCTTAAAATGAGGTTATTTATTAGTTTTCCTTTTTTCGCATTGTTTTGAAGACTGTAATTACTGTTTTTAACTTAGCATGTAATTTGAATTTATTATTTTGTATTTTCTATATTTCACAAATCGATGTGTTTAAGCAACACGAGCCGTTTCTTATAATAAATACCTAATTGTACTGCTGACTGCCGTATGCTTTGGACTCCTGTTTGCTGATATATATATATATATATATTACACACAAACATACATTCATGCATACATTTATATATATGTATATATACATAAACTATATACGAGTGGTTCCCAACCGGTGTGCCGCGGCACCAAAGGGTGCCGTGAGATCTTTTGAGGGTGCCGCCAAAATTCTGGGAAAAAAAATTGTACTAACGTCAGTCTCTTTTGGCGGGAGGGAGGGGGCTGCCGTGATAGCGGAGGGTCCTTCTCCACCCCACCTCATCCCACCCGTTCCTCAGTGAGGGTTGTGGACTGACGCATATACCACACGTACAGGACAGGGCGCACTGCGAGTTGCCAGTCGCCACTCGCCAGCATGTCTCGGTACTGATTGGTGACGCAAAGGAGGCAGAAGATATGTATTGCTATTTCGCTGAGTTCGTGAGTCGTTTGTTTATCTTTACTTTTTTTTTATGAATTAATTACGAAGTATTAGTGATGAGTTTCTCTATGTTTTATAACACCGAAAGCAAAATTTTATAATTTTCTCCTGTAATACCGAATGCAAACACATTGTAAATTTGTGATCATTTGCAATTCTTGTGATAAGCTAAAACTGTGTTTGTCGCTTTCTACCTAACTATCAGAAACTAATTTAAGCCTCTAATTTTTTTTTTCCATTTTTTTTTTTCAGAATACGTCTTATCTGACAGAGTCGAGAAAGAAGGATGGATAAATTCGTTGTGAGGAAGCGAAAAGTACAGGAAGATGAATCTCAAGACCAAATGTGGCTTCCAGTATTGGTACTGCTGCGAAGTCAAACATTGAAGGTGTTCCTGGGCCATCTGAATCAAAATGCGAAAAGGGGAAACATATGGTTTTACTTCAAACACTAATGAAGATAATCCGCGCCCTGTGTTTAATTTAATATTAATAGCAGACACCCTTTTGTGTCAGAAGGATATGGCATATTTTTCTCGTTTGTTAGAGGGGCACAGTAAGGTTATCAGTAGCTGACACTGCTCTTGGAGCTTCCTTCAGAGTAGCAGAGCTGATAGCAAAGAAAATGAAGCCTTATACAACTGGTGAAGAAATCATTGGCCCTGCATGCAACATACTTGTAGAAATAATGCTTGGCAAAAAAGCTCAGGAACAGATTTCGAAAGTATCTCTTTCCAATAACACAGTCAGCCGTAGGGTACCTGAAATGTTAACAGATATTAATGAAGAAGTTGTGAAACGGATAAAATCTAAAAGGAAATTCGCATTGTAAGTAGATGAGAGTACTGACATAGCTGACAAATGCCAACTGCTTGGGTTCTGCAAATTCATTGACAAGGATATTGTGGAACAGTTTATGTTTTGCAAAGAATTACAGACTACAACCACTAGAGAGGATATCTTTGCATCTGTAAATTCGTACCTCACTGAACATGGTCATTCAAAGGATTATTTTTGTGGCATATGTACTGATGGTGCACCGTCGATGATAGGGAAGTACAAAGGCTTCTTCACCAGAGCATTGAAAGAAAGCCCATCTATAATTACAACTCGCTGCTTCCTACACAGAGAGGCGTTAGTAGCCAAGACGTATGGAGAAGAGTTGACGGAGGTTTTAAACCAGGCTGTCAAGATGGTTAATTTAATCAAATCCAGGCCACTGAAAAAAGTTTTTCAAAAGATGTGTCGAGAAACGGGTGCGGCTCATATTTCACTGATTTTGCATACTGACATAAGGTGGTTTACAAGAGGTCGTGTACTGAACCGCGTTCTTGAACTCAAAGAAGAATTAAAAGCCTTTTTCCGAGAGGAGAGACATGATATATTCATAAAGCTGCTTTAAAATTATACTTGGTGCTTAAAGCTGTCATATTTGGTAGACATTTTCATGAAGCTGAATGAACTAAATCTCTCAATGCAGGGGAGACTTCAGGGAATTGTAACATCAGTTAACAAGATGAAAGGTTTCCAGAGAAAGCTGAAATCATGGAAGTCGGCTGTTCAGAAAGACGATGAGTCAAACTTCCCTTCTCTTCAACAACCAGGATATAACGGTCTTGGAACTGTTAAAAATCTGATTATTAATCATTTGGAACA
>NC_087211.1:25357968-25437968 GCF_015104395.2 Macrobrachium nipponense | reverse complement strand
CAGGAATTTTAGGAGAGGATCTTTATTATTTATTCATTGGAATGAAACTAAAAAAATTGATGTGTATGTTAAACTGTAAAGAAAAATTATTTATAATAAAATATAGAGTATTTATATTAATTTTCTTTGGTGATACAAGGCTGTATGTAACTGAAGATTTTAAGACCATTAAATTTACGTTAAAAGTTGGGAATATAATGTTTACTTCAGTGTGCGAGGGGAAAATCTTGCACGTGTCCTGAGTAAGCTGGAGGTCGAATCACGTCTTGTTTTTTTAAACAAGTGGTATACACGACCTCTCCATTCTTCATTATATATATATATATATATATATATATATATATATATATATATATATATATATATATATATATATATATATATATACACATACATATATATAAAAAGGAGGAATGTACAGACTTATCATTTTAAACTTCCCTGAAGGCAGAGTCCAAGTGACAATACATCTCAGCTTAAGAATGCTGATGACTCTTTTTTGGGTGGTATGATATTAAAGTTCCTTACCTAAGCATATCAGTGCCATGAGGGCTTGTTCAAGGTGCCTTTGAAAACTGGCTGCAACCAGTTACCGAAGGGTGTGAATTCATGCGTACGTGTGCGCCTCTTCCGTTCATAATGGCATCTTTAGCCAAAACTATGGGGAGACTTACGGAGAGGTCTGTGCAAGAAAGGCAGAGCCACGATGGCGTATGCCGAGGAGTTTCCTTTTGAAAGTGTGTGATATTCCAAGCTGTAATGGGTAAGAGTCAATGTGCTTTAGCCAAAGTTGTGGCTTACTTGTCTGTCTTGATATTTTGTAAAGATGCTCTGTTTCATTTAATCTTTTGACTTTGTCTTTACAATTGTGTGTGCTCACTATCGGAGGGGACTAAGTGTCCTAGTGAGGGGACTGTGTTTTGGAGAAGAGATAATTACTGATTAAGACTATCAAAATATGGGGGGGGGGTGGTCTGTGAGACTTAAACTATGAATTATCATTCTATTAATTATCCTGTAAGAACCTGAATTATTCAATTAGTACTTTGCGCTGAATAAACGTATATTTTTGTAGCTCCGACTCTGATTTGGTGGCCTTAGATAATGGAGTGGAGGTTGAGAGAGAGAGAGAGAGAGAGAGAGAGAGAGAGAGAGAGAGAGAGAGAGGCTATTACCGGTGTCTGAGAGAGAGAGAGAGAGGAGGGACAAAGTGTTACCAGTTCGTCTTCCGCTATGGCTAAACGCTTACCAAATATGAGAAGCACAGGGGTGATGCTCCTGTTGTTAATATGTATATATGATAATATATATATATATGTATATATGTGTGTATATATATATATATATATATATATATATATATATATATATATATACATATACATTATAGACATCAGTCTAACTCAATTCGCCTTAGCGACATTCCTATCTACTGTAATTTTAAAGCTGAAAAGTAATTAACTGCAGTACGTTCTAAAGGGAAAAACCAAGAGAGGAAGTAAAAATAGCACGTGAAAGGTAACTGAACATAAAAATTGGTATACTTTGCCATAGAGATTATTCTCTAAAAAAATATAGGTTATTGAGAGCTTAAATTTTTTTTCACAATGCGACAAGGTAATCAAATTCCATTCCAGCGTGTGTATAGCTTGATGCTTTTATATGACCTGCTGCGTATAAAAAATAAATAAGAGGAAAATATCACCAAATGTAGCTTCTCTACAGACGACGTGTTACATAGTACAAATAGTTTCTACATCGGCCTCTTTGAAGTTTCATGGTTGATCATTCACTTGGGTACTATTCTAAAGCTGGCCTGTTTAAACTTTTCGCAGTACCTTTAAAAATCTAAACAATAACACTGAAGGTATAAATGACGAGGAAGAAATGAAATAGCAAATATTGAAACTTTACTTCTGTAAAAAATATCGAAAATATGTATGTAAGTAAGCGTGCGCGCGAGAATATGCGTTATGTGTTTATGGGTGTATGTCTATGTATATATGTATTATTGTATTATATATATATATATATATATATATATACTATATATATGTATAGGTATATGCATTAAGCTACAAATGCCCTTTAATATCCAATTTGCTCTACCTCGGAATTAATATATTTTCATGTATGTTAACCGAAGGGGTAATTTTTTGGATTTTAAAGGACATTTGTAGCTTAACGCATGTATATGAATCACGGTGATGTGATAAAAAAAATTCATATAGATATATATATATATATATATATATATATATATATATATATATATATATATATATATATATATATCTGTGTGGTTCATAAATATATAGTGTATATATGCATGTATATGTGAGTGTGTGTGTATATATATATATATATATATATATATATATATATATATATATATATATATATGTATATACAACTTTCCAGTTAGATAAGAAAGATACCACAGAAACTCCTCCAAGGACAAATGTTTGCAATCGTGCGAAAGAGCGGGTGGTAGAATCGATAACCGAATGGCATGTTTACAAAGCGTTCACCCGCCACTTCTGAAGGAAAATTACCACTTCTGAGCCCGACATTGCTGCCGACTTGCTCTGGCTGGTGGCAAAAGTTTTTGTGAATAATGATTAAAAAACTAAATACCAATTAGAAGACATACTGTGACGGATGACACAAAACAAAAAGCCTTTAAAGAAAGGCTTCGGCTTTTGAGTATCGTTAATGTTCTCTCGCAGTTCATTAAATTTAAGGGCGGCAGGAAACAACAGAAGAGCCTAGAAAACTCAATAGACGCTGTTTAAAGGCATTGGAAGTGAGCCACAATGAGAAGACAGTGTCGTTTTTGAGTTAAGTTAAATATAAAATTTAGGCCAAAGGCCAAGCACTGGGACCTATGAGGTCATTCAGTGCTGAAATGGAAATTGACAGTAAAAGGTTTGAATGGTGTAACAGGAGGAAAACCTCGCAGTTGCACTGTGAATCAAGTGTTAGGAGAGGGTGGAAAGCAAGATGAAGAAAGAATATATGAAAGGAGGTACGGTAAAAGGAACGAAAGTGTTTGCAGTTAGGGGCCGAAGGCACGCTGCAAAGAACCTTAAGTAGTGCTTCCAGTGCGCCGCATGAGGTCCACTGATGGCACTAGCCCGCCTCAGGGAGTGTTGTTTTTGATTAACGAAGACGACAAACGCGCACAAGGAGGTGTAAGGTTACATCGCCCTAACGATCAACTCTCAAGAAAGCTCTTTACTTTTCACAAATACTATCATAATCAATGTATTAATCAAAGCACGCATTTCACCACTTAAATAACAATCTATAAACAACACCGCGTAAATAACCAATTTCAAACGAAAAGATGAGCAGTTTGAAATGATAAAAGACAAAGAACGCATCCCAAACATCGAGAAATAGCAACAGGCTCTATATCTAACAATTCGAGATTTCCACCAACTATAATTAACACCTTTTCGTTTAATTCAGTAAACTTGACACAATGACCGACTCTTTTCCTTAATATAAAATGCAAGAGACACAGTTGACTTTTTTAATACTTTTACACCGAAGAAAAATATTTTCTATAAGGAACGAGTCTTTGTGAGTAAAATATTTAGCAAAACAAAATAAACTAAAAAAAAAAAGTATTTTGTTGTTTCAAAATTTAAGATACTTGAAAATAAACAAAATTACAATATAACAATTGATAAAAAAAATCATATATACATAAACTCTCCTTGTCTGGTCTACTCAAAATAAAGCAATTTACAATTACATTTATGCCAGACTGACAAGACTAATATACATAATGAGACCCATTAGTATCGCTTCAGCTAAGGAGGTAAGTTGCTGAAAAGATAAGTGCAAAATGCTTCATCATCTATTTCCAATATGCACTTACACAAAATGGAAATAGTACCTCATTTGCATAGAGCTGATCATCAAAGGCGAAACAAAATCTCTTATCTTCTCTGTTTATTTTTCAGGTCTTTTCCTTCTACTTGTTACATTAGTCTGCTTATAATCTTTTTTCCTATGTTTATACACCTTTATATTTCTCTCAGTTAGCTTTTCTCTCCCTTTTTGACTTTTCCTCACCTCTACCGTAGCACATTTTCGGTTGGACCATATTCATATAACGTCTCTCTTTTTATACTGCCCTTCTGGACGTTCCTCTCTTTTCTTTCATCTTCAAAGAATCAAGCGAGTAGGCTTACTGACTAAATTGATGTCATGTACGTACGACGTTATGTAAACGAGCCCAAGAAAGCTTAGCTTCGCAGACGCGTTCCGTTCAAAGCTAGTTGCACAGTATTGCCCTATGCTTAAATGCTATAAGTGGAACACAATCATTACTGTATTAGTATCGAGTCCGACACATAAACTTCGATCCTGTAAATTCTACCTCACGTATGTAGGATATGATCCTCATTGTGTTTAGAGCTCCGATGCTCATGTTTGTTATTATTCTATTATACACGCTTTTTGTATTTTGTATATTAATTACACTTTTAAGTGCTTTCTTGAATGTAGCTTAGCCAATAAAGTCAAGTAAAGAAGATATTGCTTTACCGCCCGTCATCCCCGGACCTCGGCGACGAGAAATGGAACACTACTATTTCCAATACTAAAATACCACCTTTCCCTCTTCCTACAGGTAAGAGTGAAGAATTGTAATATGGGTCATATAGCCAAAGTAGGCCCAAAACTATGCATTCTAACCTGACCCAGAAACAATGGAACTCGGCTTCATTGACGACAAATTTCTGAAGTGAACCACCATTCTACACGACTGGGCATCGAAAATATACTTCTGGTAAGACTCTCACCCTCCACGGAAAGCTTATTAGGCATTCATGTTATAGGGCTACAAGAGTAATAAGGGTGATATCCTATCGTGAATGTTCTTGGTTCACTGAAACTTTTCTTTCTTTCTGTTAGGAACAATCGTTTGCCGATTGTTCCCTTGGTGGATTGTTGCCTCCTTTGTTTTTGTTTTTAATTGCTGGCGAGTTGACGTCTGTTGGATGGCGTCAAACTTCGTCAGTCAGGTTCTGGAGGGCAGAACGACCAGTCAGGTTCAGAGCGGCAGAGAGGCAGAGTCTTGGCAGCAGAGCAGCGGAGAGTATCTGAGGACGAGTTGGTGGCTGTATCAACCCTGTCTTGATCGTCCAGTGGTCGAGGAGGACCTCCATACTGTATCTGAGGACGAGATGGTGCTTGTATCAACTGTCTTGATCGTCCAGCATTCGAGGAGGATGTCCATATTGTCTCCAAGGACGAGGTGGTTGTCGTATCGGCTCTGTCTTGATCGTCCGGCATTTGACTGTTGTCCTCATTGTTTGAGGAAGTGTTCCCGTTTTGCTTTGAGTATCATTATGCCGCTTCAGTGTTTAATTCTCATTTATTATTATGCAGCGGTTTTTACATTTATTGTAATCGTTATTTCACTGCTTTTTCAATGTGTTTGTGTATCATGCTGCCTGATTTTGTATATGTATTTATGTACTGCACTGCTTTTTCATTTATACCGTGGTCCTTTTGTATATATGATGTTGCTTTTGTTATTAGTTATGCTGCTTATGAAATTGTTTGTTGCATTGTACAAGAATCACTTAATTGGATTATTACTGTTGCTGCCTTTATTTAATTCATTGTGTATGTTTATTTTGTTTATCACTGGACCTGACTCACTTGTACATTTTGTATATTTTGTATAAAATTTTAAGGTAATTTTTTTTGGTTTTGTTATGCTCCTCCCTCCTTTGTTTGTCACCTGTCGTCAGTTACTACGGCCCAATTGCTTATTTTTAAGAACCTGTCTATCTCGAGAGTAGAGATCGTAATACTTTCAAATCATAAATAACGGAGACTAGAACATGTGAACAAGTTAAGATACTTAGCAGCTGTAAAGTCAAGAATAAAACGACTGAAATGCAACTACACATGAATCTATATTCATGATTGATATTAATTTACAAAATTTAATTTACAAAATTTAAGATGCAGAACTAAGTCGAATCGCACAACATGAACAGTATACTATATATATATATATTTACACACACACGCGCGCGCACACATACTCACACACACATTATATATATATAATTAACACCATATTTATATATATATAATTAACACCATATTTATATCTCACACTAGGTTCATATTTCCCACGGATGATACTTGTCTGATACTGTGCTCCTCAATTATTTTTAAAATATAACTGTGTACACAGCAGGAATAATAAAGTACTATTTAAGAGATAAAATCAAGATTCTAGTTACACAGTATTTAACGATTTGTTGATGACGTCAGAATGCTAATAACAAAACCAGCAACGTTTACCGGAGAGTCACTTATCTAAACTTCGTAACGATAAAATAACGACCAAAAACCTGATAAGACCGAGTTCGGACACTGAAATAATTAACGTTCATAGCCATCAATGAAACATTATGAAGTCAAATAGGTATGAAAGGTGGTTTTATCTCTCATTTGCGAAGATACTTTGTAGAACTCTTTATATGTATTTCATGATTTTTCGCCAATATCTTTTAAAATTTATTGATAGATCGGTGTGTTACTTGGCAACAGCGTGTTTCACATCATGCCCTGAGTTTTGGTAATAAATTCAAATTCCAAATTCTGTTTTCTCAGGCACTTTCCTCTTGAATTTGATGAGGTAGCCAGCAAACTGATTAGCGCTTTCGGACAGACGAGCTTGGGTTCTTATTACTGAACTTGCCCTGAGTATCTGCTTACAGTAAATTCCCCAATACCCTCGACTTTCTTCTTCGTCTCCACCATTCTTCTCCCTATTCTTCCTTGACGCCATTCCAACCCGTAGCGTATGTCACTTTCTTCATGAATGTGATTGTTTTTATTCTGTTTGCATAATTTTGGGATCAATCATTTCACGTTTATTCTAAATTCACTGTTTTATGTATATAATCTAAAATAATGTATGAAAATCACAGAACAGTTTAAAACCATTTGAGACAATGTACACGATATCATAGATGTATGTCATTTAATAAATAAGTCTTATCCTTCCCTTATTCACCCTCACCCCCCCAGATTCTGTCATTATTATTATATTTATTGCTGATATTTTACTTTTTCATTATTACTGTTAATACTATCAAGTTAAAGTTTTTCTACATTCAATTTTCGTATTTAGACCTCTGGACCTGACTGCTGTAACCATCTAAGCTCTCTAGTTGAAATTTAAGTTATATAATCTGTGCACTAACTGTTATAATTCTCAATGCATTTTTTTTTCTCACCAATGTCATTACTGTTATTGCCAGTATTATGATTACTATCCTTTATGCTACCTCAGCTATTATTATTATTATTATTATTATTATTATTATTATTATTATTATTATTATTATTATTATTATTATTATTATTATTATTAAAATACTACTTATTCTAAGACCAGCAATTTCCTTACAGACGACATTCATATGTAAAGTTAAACAATCATACATATTTTGTTTGTCTGTTAAAATTACGTCATAAGCCACTGGTCACTAATGCCGACAGAAAACAACATAAAAAATCTAATTGCGTAAGAGGCACATACGCATACGTGATCATTCAAAACGAAACTACTGTAGTAAGGTCATCTAAATGAAGAATCCTGAAAAATAATTGACGATAATCGTAAAAAATATTCCTTGTAGGAAAAAAAATGAATCCTTCCGCAGAATCTATGCCAGACAATGATGCTAATCCTTCTCAGTCTGGGAAAGGAATCGCCTCCCTAGGACTCCACAGCTGGGGCATTCAACAAAGAAATAACTCCGTTAAAAAGTCATTGGAGGGACATTCAACAAAGAAATAACTCCAATAAAAAGTCATCGCATAACAGCTGATGTTAACTAACCAGAAGGAAGCAAAGGGTCATACGGGTATGATCATACTATATAAAAGCCGGCATCACGCTCGACCTGCTCCCCTGGGGTACTGCTCACCTATGACAAACATAAACCTGCGGACTCTAAAGTCTAGGCCATTTTTCTCTTGTTTATGCCTACCAGACTGACTTTCCTCTTATTCTCACGGTTATTCCTTGCAAGAATTTCCTAAATTCAATTTTATTTTTCTGACAGCTTGATTATCTTATACTTCGATGGTCTATCTTTTTTCTGGTATCATCCATTATTTGTACTCCAAAATATCTATACAAATAAACCACTCATCAATATCCTCTGTTCCCTCTTAGTTTTTATTGACCCTCGCTCACATTTATTTTCAAATTACAAACAATTTCAAAATCTTTCCCTAGTTTCAAATCTTTTGAGTTTCAGTCATGATCACGACGCCTCAATAGAAGAAGTCTTCTAAGGGAAAAAAGAATATTAAGACTTCATTATCGTCACTATCATTATCACAATCGTTACTTAGATACTGATGCCTTATGGAGGAAATTCATTCATCCCATTGATTTTTCTTTCCTACAATCAGTCCTCCTATATCCCTCTCCCTATTCATTTTTATTATACATTATATATTACGATTTTCTCTTCATAATTCTTATATTATCATTATAACCCTTAAATCATTGGCTTGAAGATATTTAATGCTGAAATTCGAAAACACTCCTTTTCTGAAGGTAAAATTGAGGTGTAATGAAAGTTATAATTTTTGAAAGAAGTCGGAACATACAACCTGCCTCTGTGAACTCTCGAGCGAGACTAAGAGTTTCCAACCCTGTGATTGGCTTATCAACTGTCAATAGCCAATCCCAAGCGCCGCGTCGTAATGAAATGGCCTAGACATCAGATGCACGGTTGATCGGCTAATGTGAATCTATTATAGCAACCCCATGAACTGTTTAACCATTCTCCAACCTTTTATATACCCTCAATACGTTCTGTTAATTGGCTTGCTCATTCTTACACTAAAGATGTCACTTCAAGAGTGTAGCCTCAGGTTACTTCTTTTATTCTCTCTGTACTGCCTTCAAAGTAGATCGGCTTTTATTCGACCCTATACCTCCTTTACCACTTGCCTTCTGTTTCTTTCTTACTTCTTGACTACGCTTCCTTCCTCACTTTTGCAAGTAAGTTACCTGTTATAATTATTCTCCAACATTCTCCAAACTCAGACACGCAGGGATTCAGACTTTCCCTAAACATCATTTTTCACTCTTGTACTTTTCAGTTCAAGGACAAGGTACACTCACTATTATAATTCTTTCCAAACAGTTCTTGAACTAACATGCTGATGCTCTCCACCCGCTCAGTCTTCCTTGAAATATAGGCGTTATCCTTTCCATAGCTCTACATTATTTAACTATTCCATTTACAACCTTTCTGTCTTTCACATTCCAACACACACGGTCCTTATATCACTGCCTTAATCACTTCCAAAACTTCCCGTTTTCTCTGTTGAAGCAAATCAGTTATCATTCATTTCTTTTCTTTACCACATTCTCATGCAATCAAATAATAAATATGACCAAGTTTTTTTTTCTTTTGCAATACTGAGAGTAAACCTAAAGCCCCAGGCCATCTGCAGATGGCAAAAATGCTACTACTTCATCCCAACATTCCACAGAGATGTAATGTATCGTTGTCATTGGTCTCAGAAGAGGCTCATTGCTTTTAGACCTGGCAATCCTCTACTTTTAAATATAAAATGCATAAATATCTATACATACGCACACATATGCATGTGTATAAAATATATACATACAAATATATCTATCTATCTATCTATATCAATCTATCTATCTATCATCTATCTATAAATATATATATATATATATATATATATTATATATATATATATATATAGATAGAGATAGATAGATAGATAGATAGATAGATAGATATAGTTGTATGTATGTATATATATATATTATATATATATATATATATATATATATATATATATATATATATATATATTATATACAGACCGGCAGACAGACAGAAAACATCTCATGGACTAGTTGTAATGTCTCTTGCCACAAGTGCAGGTGGGGCGGGTTCAATTCGCAAGTGAAGAAGAAACCTTGAAGGATGTGCTGTTGAGTTCCGCTGTGACGGTGTTGACCTAAGCAGTGAATGATATACATGGCAGCTAGCCAACTGTGATGGCCGTAACTCGGTGGAGAAGAGCATAAGGCCAGCAACATCATCCCAGATAGTTACCAGAAATACCCCTTTCGTAGGGAAAGAGCCATATATGAGGAATATAAACATTACATATATCATACACACACATATATAATATATATAAATATATATGTAAATACATGCATGGGTACCATGCCATTTACCAGTCGATCCTGCTGTGAACAGGTACAATTGTCTTGTGAGGTCAAGAGAACGCATAGTAGACTAGCAACTTCATCCTTCCAGACAGCGCAGAGCCGATGAAGCTCCGCCCTTCTGATACCACCTCTTCTAAAGGAGAAAAAGCTATTTGGGGAAGATGTTATATGCATATTATATATAGGTGCGTGTGATAGCGGGTTTGTATACGTATAGACCTGCATAGAAAGAGAAATCATTTTAATGCTGGGAGGCACGGTCTCAGAATGCTACACATATCCCTCTCCTCATAAATGCTTTTATGTATGCCAAAACCGCTACTTTTTTTCGATAGCACTTACGCTTTTATTGGCAAGTTGAAGGAGTTTTACCCACGGATCAACCAGCAGTTCTCCAGATGTTCGAATTAACCTTTGCAACCTTCGAGCAATCTCTGAACTTAAAGACAGACGTTAACATAGGCAGATTACTCATAGCTGTTTGCGGCAAGTGAACCCAAGGCTAGGACATTGGTCTATGGTTGTCATAAATTTCCATCGAAGCTATACATCTTGTTTTCTTGACGCTTTAATTTCTACTTTCTATAAATATTTCCTTAAGAAAAAAAAAACCACTTGATTTCATGAGCCACTTATTGTTCTAGGATATCTTCAATCAAAGCAATTACCGGTCGACAAAACCAGATGATGGTTTTATTCATTCTGCGAATAAGCAGCTCTACACTGCCTTATTTCATTTTCTTTTGCAGAGCAAGAATGACTACGGGAGAGTCAGTTCTAATACTACTCAACTTTAATTAGAGAGAGAGAGAGAGAGAGAGAGAGAGAGAGAGAGAGACGCATATCAAAAGCATGCCAAGTCGCCGGAATTGAAATATCTGAAAGGCGCTGGAAATGCCACCCATTTGTACCGACTTTGTGCATGATGAACGTCATCAAAAGGCACACGACACAACAAATTCTATTAAGCACCGAACCCAAAATACCTTAGCATGATAAGCGCGTGCTAATTTTAGCAATCCATTCGTGTGATGCTGATACTGAGCTATGACATAATAATACCATATTTTAAACAGGAAGTACATTTTTTATTACTTTCAAGTCAATTTGTCTGGCATCGCTTGCTGGGAAATCTCTGCCTTACTTTTGAAACAGCCCGTTTGGCATCGCGTGTGAGACTGCATAATTAGCAACGTCTTCAGAACTATCTATTTAGTACTATTGTGAAGTAATTTTTTTTATTACACTGAAATTTGCCGATAGCTTTGGGAAATACTCAGTGACTACTTGAATCACCGCCTCGTCTATTGACGATCAATATCCGTCGGATGTTTTGATATTATAAAACTTTTCAAAGCATTTTTTTTTAAGCCTACCTCATTCACTTATTAATGCCAACCTAAGTTCACTTAAGCCAAAAAAACACGCCGGTATAACAGAATAATATACAAAACAATGGGATTGGAATACGAATCCCCCTTACAAACAAAGCGGCAGCATTAATGTATTGAGTGGAAAACAGTGCTGGATAAGCCCCGCCCACTCACAACGATTCTTGCTTTACATACATTGCAAGGTCTCCATGTATCTATCCTCCTAGACATGCACACGTACCTTCACACACAAAAATTTATTTTATATATATATATATATATATATATATATATATATATTATATATATATCTAATAAAAGGAGCCCATAAAAACACCAAAATAGAGAAAAGTACTATATTTCAGAGACTGCTGTCTCCCTCTTCAGGTAGATGAAGTGGGAGACAGCAGTCTCTGAAATATAGTACTTTTTCTCTATTTTGGTGTTTTTATGGGCTCCTTTTATTAGATGGAACTCTGTTGTTACAGAACATTTCTACCAGTCATATATATATATATATATATATATATATATATATATATGTATATATATATATATATATATATATATATTATAATTTATTTATATGTATCTATAATTCTACAAGTGACACTACTTTGCAGCCCTCTATGGTGATTTTTGGAAAACAACACTGAGAAACAGGGAGAGACTGGTCAAGGCACTCCCTGTTAATTAAAATTTGACAATTAAAATTCGTCAGATTCAGTGCTCTCACTTTCTAAGCCTCTCCAAAGCGCCTACCTTTACCTGTTTTTTATGACTTTACAGGCAGAAGCCTCATCTCCTCAGACAGAATCCTTCCTTCCAAGGCGGCCACGTGAATTACCTGTAGCAGAAACTAATGGGAATCGCCTTCGACAGGCAAAACAACTGAATTGCCCAGAGTGGCCAGCACCGGCTGGAACCAGAGGTCATATAAGGCCAACCCGCGGTCACCAAGGAGAGAAGCAGACAGACTACTGACCAAGTGACACACCACTGTGTACAAACTTGTGTTTTGGCTTAACAAGTGATTGTGGTACTTTCTGCATATATTGCAGAAGGGGTATGCAAACTGCTGTGAATACATTTAATTAATTTAGACCTGGAATTTCTCTCCTTCCATTACTTGAAATATAATTCTGTTAAAAATGATGGCTGTACTAAAAAAAATTAACATTGTACAGGGTTTTTTCTATTTTTCTAATCATTCGCTTTTCTAGCTCAGCGTTGACAGACAATAGCTGGCCAATGTTCACATTGGAAAAAGGACAGCTGGGTTGCAGGAATAATAACAGGCATAAAATATTCAGCGGGGAAATCCATGATTCAGGCAGGGGTCTCCCACCTGGTGTTCGGTCTGCTTATAATCTGTGGTCAGGTTTGGGAGGGGACTGTTATCTGGAATTTTGTCTGGAATGCTGATATTACTGTTTTGACCACTTTGCTGTTCATTTTCAGGACGAGTTCGCAAAGGAACTGGATAAATGGGACGAGTAAGGTGGTATTTAGTGGTCCTACACTGGGGGCTGAATTCTCATTGGCTCAGCCAGTTTTGGCCGGAGCCTACTGTCACACTGCAATGGTCGCGGTTTTTCTCCCATGTAAGCAGCTGGAAATCCTTCCATCCTGCAGACTTCCCTGATTGGGTGGCTCATTCTGGGGGCCACTCACTGCTGTCCTCCTGGCAGGGGAGGGAAGAGAAACGTCTCCTGTGTGATATTCATGCTGGGCTTTTCCTTCCCTACTTGCAACGCTTCCAAGAGGCGCAGGCGGCGGTGGTCTGCAGTCTGATCGATAAGTTCCATGTTCAGTATGATATCTGTCCTTCAGATCCTCTGGTTGTGGGCACCCCTGACATGGTTCTAGATGGCTCCTTTTTGAAAATGGCAGGAAATCCTCTTGGAAAAGGGCAAAGTGATCATCCCGATGTATGAGCCGTGGCATTCTCGGATGGGGTATGAGTAACAGTAGAAAACATTAGTCTTCTTAAGGGATCCTGCAGATGGGCAGGTAGATTATTGCACATGACCAGGCTGATAGTCTTCTTAAAAGTAGAAGATAACAAGGTGAATCTTCTTATTCTGGTTGGTGGGGTGACATTCTCCTCGATGATGTTTTTGAGGGCCTGTTTATCTATATTTTCAATTAAAATTTCATTTATAGAAAAGCTTAATCAACTCAAGGCAGCCAGGTCTGGGTTCTTGCTGAGACCATCTGTATATGCTCCTTCTGATCATCTTTTCAATCTCTCTTGGAATGGGCAGCACATTCCAGCTCCCTGTGCATGTCGTTCCAGGAGGAGCAGTGCAAGAGGGCTCTCCTGACGTAGACGCTGATGGTGGATGATCATTTATACCTCTCGGGGCACTCACTCTCGCCATTCATACACATGCCCAGGTTCATCGGTTTTGTATAGACCTTTGAACTGAATGAATCCTCCCTCTGGTCAATGAGGATGTCGAAGAAGGGCAGTTGTGGGCGTGGAAAGCTTGCCTCAGGTCTTCAATTTCTTCGAGGGGTTTGGAGCAAAAGTGTCACTGATGTAGCACACATACATCCTCAGCTTAGAGATGCTTTCGAAGACCCACTGCTCCACGGTGCCCACATAGAAATTAGTGAAGAGGACTCCGAGGGGAGAACCCATCGCCACCCTATCGATCTGGGTGTACAACCGGCCTCAGTGGTTGAAGAAGGGGACCTTCTTGGTGCATATTTCCAGGAGGGTGCAAAGGACGAGCTGAGGAATACTCAGGGATGGAGTGGTGGGGTACCTATACACCCAGTCCAGGATCAGGATCATCTGTATGGTCTCACCGACAGAGACATTGGTGAAGAGGCTCCACATCTATTGAAGCAATGCATCCTCCATGGGGCGTCGATCTCAGGGCCTCCAGGAACTCTGCTGATGACTTCAAACTGTGGCTGTCTGGGACGCACGGGGTCAGGATGGCATTCAGCATCTAAGCCAGCTTGCTTCTGCATTTTATGTTTCCATTTAATACCCCAAATCAATAATCTCCCATGATGGATGGTAGGTAAAGGGCATTAGAGGCAGCATTGACGGTTCCCAGTTAGATGTGTCATCTCCAAAGGAAGAAATTTCAATCCACCAATATTCATACCAATATATACATATTGTACTTCCACAATGGTCCCACAGATGAAAAATGTAAGATTTTCACATTGTGACGTTAGGCAGTTGTTTCAATGGGAACAGTCATCTGCCCTTCATGGGTTGTTGCCTTCGTAACTAAACTATTAGTGTTTATTTTTCTTTGCATGGCAATTTGACGACTGTCGTCTTGCCTTTGACAGCAACAGTCTGATTTGGTACAGCAGCGAGTCAGGTTCCCAACAGCATAGCAGGATAGTTACTTGATTTGAACAACAGGTACTGGTTACCTGTTGTCTTCAGCAGTTGGAGGATGTAGTCATCGGTGGAGCAGTTTGTTTTCTAGTGAGACAACCAACCTGTTGTCTCTTTGACTTAGCAGTAGTCATCTGTGTTTTGGGATGTGTTCCCATCAACAGTCATGGGCTGTTTCTATGACTACGGCCATCACCTCTTTGACAGCGGGGTCTGTTTCTACGTCTCTGCGGAGATTGCCTGTGTGTGTGTGTGTGTGTGTGTGTGTGTGTGTGTGTGTGTGTGTGTGTGTGTGTGTGTGTGTGTGTGTGTGTGCCGCTGCCTGAAGAATTTGTATTGGCGCTTGGTTATAATTATGATTGTTATTTATGCTGTCTGGCCAGTGATTATGTATTATTGGTGCTGCGTGGTTTTGATTTTATTTATGCTGTTTAGTGATTTATTGCTGTTTTATGTGCTATTTGTATGATGTTCATTGCTTTGGCTTATGCACATTATATTGTACTATTGCTATGCTTGTTGATGTAGCTGTTTGTTGATTTAACTTATGTTATTTTGTTAGTGTTGCTATTTTACTCTGTTTTACTGCAAAATAACTTGACTGTGCTACATCTCTTTTATTTTTGGATTTTATTGTTCACTGATTCCTGTTATGTAATTTATGATTTATATTTATTTTCACCAAACTCCGTCTCACTTGTACATTTTGTAGACCACTGTCATGTAGATATTATGTAAATAATAAACTTATTTTAAGGTTATTTTTTTGGTTTTGTTTAGCTCCTTCCTCCTTTCTTTGTCTCAATTCCTGCCCTTCATTCCAGTCCTTTTGGATCTTAAAATCCTGAAGGACCGAGTGCAGTCCGTTACAACATGAAAATAAAAGGCGATACCAAGACTTCTGACTTTTATTCTAAAGTCCTCTTCACGGTATTGACCTGTTTTAAGAATACATCTAACAAGAGAGAGCAACATGGGTTCACTAATAATAAAACACATTAACCATCTGTTTCAGTATATATAAAACTTACTTTAAAACATAACATACCTAATGGTAATATGCAATTACAAAAATCTCAATACAAGCTGTACCCTACTGTAATTTTAGTATACTGCACATATTCTAACTTTATGAATAAATTGAAAATCATGCTCAATATATACAATCCAAAGACAAAAAACCACCATCCTAAAAAAATAATAATAATAATAATAATAATAATAAAAAAGGAATGCTGACGTTAACATTTACCCACACACCACTACCCACCAATGACTGCTCTAATAGAGCAACAGCAGCAGGTGACAAACCCTTTCTTCCACACAACAGTACCCATCTCAATGACCAACAACACCGACAACAGACACAAACCTTTCCAACGACATTGGTGCCCATCTAATCCATCAATAACAACATCAACTGTGGGATAACCTTTCAACCTATCAGTGCTGCGAATCTAAAACAAAACACGGTCAATCTAAACCGCAACACTAACTAACATATCCTTTCAGCCGCACAATGCTTTTCTCAAAGTCATGGAAACAGAAACAGCGACAGACTCTATCCCCCACGATAAGCTTTCCCTCTTAACAGCAACAGTGATGTGCGCTTGGAGTCAAAGATTGCTGCCCACCAAAGAAAAAAATATAATATAAAAATGAGCAACAGAAACAAACACTTCCAAACACTTAGCATAAGTGCAGCCCCATTTCCATGCTAAAAAGCACTGAAGTGATGAAAAATAAAAGCATATTTTAACCCTTAACATCTCAATCATTTATTTTATTTCATAAAGCTAAAACAAAAACAACACCGCAGATTGACAAGGAACACTACGAGCTTTGTCAGATGGAAATTTGCAAATAACAATAGCAAAGTCAAATTGATCAGTCCTTTCTAAAGATGCCAGAGTGTGGCCCGGGACGAACTGCACCGGTCCCCCTACCCCCCCCTCTCGTAGTTACGCCCCTGTACACTCTCATTATTGCCCATCTAACGAGCAACGGTGCCATTACTGTTTCAGCCACAGAATGGTTACCATTAATTGCACAAACAACTATAGCACATCATTTGACCGCACAAAGCTGCCAATCGAAATCAAGAAAAACAATCACACACATATATGCTTGCCACCACACAACGCAGTGACATCATTTTGCCTACATCACGCTGTCCATCTAGCAAAGCAATAACAGAGCAAAAACGACATAATCATTCACCTACATAATCTAGCCCATCTTAACAGCAACACTATCATATACTCCTTTGCCCTCATAATGGTACAGATCTACACCAGCAATAATGACATACCTTTTCACCCACACAATGCTACCTATCAAAAGAGAAATAAAACCCGAAATAGTGACATACCTTCTCACCCACACAATCCTACTCGTCTAAAACAGCAATAAAAACAATTATATTAAAACATTCCATTTCACCCACACAATGCTGCCACCTACAACAGCAATAACAGTGACATAACTCACACAAAATACTCCTGTCAATTGAAGCACCAAAAGTGGCTTATCCTTTCATCCACACAATGTAGTCCATCTACAACAGTAAAAACAAAGATATAATGACACCCTTTCACCGCACAAGCTTGCCCATCTAAATAGCAACACTAACATAACCTTTCACTAAAAAGAACACTGCTCACTCACCAGCAATAACGTCAGCCTATCCAAAACAGTAAAAACAAGGATCAGTGACAAATTCTCTCGTCTGCTAAATGCTACCCACCTCAAGAGCAACGAGTGACATGTTTTCATCCACACAATGCTGCCCATCTAAGACAGCAAAAACAATAAAAAAGTGACTTAACCTCTTATCCACACAATGCAGTTCATCAAAAAAGCAACCGTTACATAATATCTCACCCAGACAGAGATACCCATCTAAATGGAAAAGTGACGAATCCTTTCAAACATACAGTGTTTTCCGTCTAAACAACGACAGTGACATATTCGTTCACCAGCACAATGCTGGCCATCCAAACAGCATCTGTGACATACCCTGTCACTCACACTATGCTGCCCATCTAAAACAGCATCGGTGTCATTCTCTTTCACCCACGTAAGTAACCCGGCATTTCTAAAACAGCCAGAATAATAACAGCAACAGCAGTGACATTTCACACGCACAATCATATTTCCAAAGGAACAAGATCTCCACGCAAGGGACATAAGTGATCATATATTGAATTGAATATACAATTTAGGCCAGAGGCCAAGCATTGGGACTTATGAGGTCATTCAAAGCTGAAATGGAAATTGACAGTAAAAGGTTTGAAAGGTGTCACAGGAGGAAAACCTTACAGTTGCACTACGAATCAAGTGTTAGGAGAGGGCGGAGAGTAAGATGAAGAAAGACAATATGAAAGGAGGTACAGTAAGAGGAACGAAAGTGGTTGAAGCTAGGGGCCGAAGGCACGCTGCAAAGGACCTTAAGTAATGCCTACAGTGCACTGCATGAGGTCCACTGACGGCACTACCCCCCTACGGGGAGTGATGATATATTGTGAAAGAAAGACTTGCCTTTACAGAGCATGACTGATACCAGCAAAAAGGGGAAGTAGTTGGATGAGAGTGAATAGAGAAAAAAGAGAAAGAGTTGTGCCATCCCAGTCTCTCAAAGGAGATTAAAAGGATTAACGGGGAGGGTGCAGAATCATCAGAAGATTAAATGTTTCGTTTCTTGATTTGCAGGAAAATTCCCCAGACTGTAGCAGTTAATTTATTGAGGAGAGACATGAGCGGCAGAAATTACGAGGAACTTTCTTCAAAGGTTAAAGGAAATACATATTCCGTTAGAAAGAGAGCGAGAGCGAGAGAGGTAATAATCTGTTGTCTTAACCACCAGTTACTAACTCAGAGAGAGAGAGAGAGAGAGAGAGAGAGAGAGAGAGAGAGAGAGAGGTTTACCAGTTCCCAAATGAACTAAAAACAGCACTCATAAGAACAAAACAAAGCGATGGAATACTTGCTTTTATTACTTAAAAATCTGTGATCATTCTTCTTTCAAGACTTCATAATACATTTATAATGCAAGACATTGTGGCATTTTTCAAACTAGCTATTTCCTTTAAACATGATTGCTAGTTTTTGCACGGACGATTTCTGTTTGATTGCTTTGCATCTGATTTTGGTTTGATTTGATGTATCTGTCTGTAAGTTTTGAAACTTTTTTAAGCACAATTTGAGAATAACCTAAGGGGTCAAAATGTCCTTGAAATAAAACTTCTCTCAACTTCATCAGCATTTGAGAATAAAGCGAGGCCTCTCAGAACCAACAATAATTATCATTATTATTACCTATAAATTTATTGTTCTTTTACTTAACTTCGAGTGCTAATGTTAGCCGCTTCCCATTTTGAAGATTTCGTATCACCTGCAGAAAACGATGGAATTCTTCATATTCAGTTTCTTAGCTTTTACAGCTCTAAAGGCTTTGTATTTGTAAGCAAGGTATCTTTTAACATCAGGGTACTGATTACTGATATTTCAGCGCTGTTTTCAGCTTCAATTGGAATTGAGCTGACGTTTTGAGAACACAAACGAGTGTAGTCAGTCCCCCAAAATACTTACCTAGATACAGAGAGCGAAACACAGAGTCTTTAAAGGACAGAAGTCACGCAAGAACGAGATGGCAGGAGCGAGAGCAGCAACAAGAGGAATTACAAAAGAAAGAGGGGGAAAAATAATAATCAGCGGCCGCAGTAGAACCTGAGAGAGAGAGAGAGAGAGAGAGAGAGAGAGAGAGAGAGAGAGAGAGAGTTACAAGGATTAGGATGTCTCAAAGACCTGTTAGTCCATCTGAGGAGACATCGTAGGGGCAGGTTTTACAGTTCATTCAGTGTCCTAATGATTCTGTCTAGCTTTTTTTTTTTTTAAACTCTTCCACACTGTTGCTGTTTACAACTTCTGGTGGCAGTTTATTCCATGTGTTACATATTTGTATGCAAAGCGGTTCCTACAATGAGATGTGTTGCATCTCTTCAATTCTACTTTCCATCCATTATTTCTTGTCTGGTTTTCGTTTAACGTAAATAGGTTACTGTCTACTTTTGTTTTGCCTTTCAGTATTTTGAATGTCCCTATTAGTTGCCCTCGCAATTGCCGTGTTATTAAGTCATAAATGTTCAGGCTCTCTATTCGTCTTAGATAACCTATTTGCCTGAAGGATGGAATTAACTTTGTGGCTCTTGCTTGTACCCCTTCTAGTCTATTTATGTCCTTTCTTTGTGTTGGCGACCAAAACTGTACTGCATATTCAACATGTTGTTTAACTAACGATGTGTAGAGCTGCAGCACCGTTTCCTTGTTTCTGTATTTGAACTGCCTCTTTATGTATCCCACTCGTTTCTGTGCCTTCTTTTCAGCTTTATGCATTGTTTTGTGGATTTTAAATCCTTGGCAATAATGACTCTAAGGTCCTCTTCTTGTTCTACACTATTTATGTCATTCTCAAGTAGCAAATAGTTGGTATGAGGGCCGTTTGTTCCTATTTGTAACACTTTAAATTTATCCAGGTTAAAAGGAATTTGCCATCTTTTTTTTACCACTCTCCTAATTTTCTTAGATCATTTCTTACACTTTCCACTGCGTCTGGGTCTGCTGCATTTACACCTAGTTTGGTGTCATCTGCAAATTTGGTTATCCTGCTAGTTAAGGCTACATTAATTTCATTAATGTAAATAAAAAACAAGAGCGGGCCAAGGACAGAACCCTGGGGGAACTCCGCTTGTCACATCTGCCCATTCTGATTCTTCACCATTTATTACGACTCTGTTTTCTACTAGTTTCCCAGTTTTCAATCCAGTCTGCTATTTCTCATAAATTCCTAAAGCTCTGACTAATGTCGTCAGTTTCTTGCGTGGAACTTTGTCAAAGGCCTTTAGGAAATCTAAGTCGAGTATAACTACTTGTCTGAACTGTATTGGGTGCTTAACAAGAAGTTGTTTCTATCAATGTGATTCACAATTTGATCTGCAATTATGACTCTTCTCTTGGACTGTTTTTGTCAACTGGAGGCGCATTACCTAGTTAAAAATCCTTTTGGACGCGAGGCGGTGCTTTCAACGTGGTACGGTCGTTAGCAAAATCCTTATGGTGCCCGTCGTATGCACTTTTATGGTAGAGTTTATATAGGCGAGGAATTATCTCATCTTTTAGCTCTTTAATTTCTCTTGGATGAATCCCATCCGGGCCAGGAGATTTGAGCTTTTTGAATTTACCCATTTTGTTTTTAATACCCTTTCTGTAAATATTATTTTGTCCATAGGTTCTCCCCTTCATATTTAATAGCAGGTCCAGAGATTGAGGTGGTCTTCAATTGTGAAAACACTTGTAAAAAACTTAATCAGTAACTTTGCTTTTTCCAAGTCTGAGTTCAGCAGGTTACCTCTAGTGTCCATTAGGAGACCTATGCTATTTTTGATTGGTTTCCTACCATTAACATGCGCAAAGAATTCTTTTGGGTTTTCCTTATAAACTGATGCAACGCTCTTATCCTCATTTACCTTTCCATTTCTTATTACTCTGTCCACCAAAGAGAGAGAGAATAATTACCGGCAGAGAGAGAGAGAGAGAGAGAGAGAGAGAGAGAGAGAATAATCAACGGTTGCAGTAAAAGTTGAGAGAGAAAGATTGGCTGTAAAACGTAAACTAGTATTAGAAATGGAAGTAACTTACTTTTCATATTAAATAAAGCATAAACATATTAGTCTATAAACTCTAGGCATTTAGGGATTATAATTCCTTTCGTCTTCTTCCCGTAATATCACTCAAAGAGATTGTAGAAAAGGTCAGAAGTTTCCATCCGGGATCCTTCTGGCGATGCTATAATATCTAGTCTTCTTCAGAAAGATTAATCTCATTCATACGGAATTTTACAAAGTTTGAATCAGATCGGCAGGGGGCCATTTTACACTTGGGGCGACATCCGCCGAAAGTTCTCCAAGGATCAGCATTATATCCGATACTTTTCTTTTGGAATAGAAAGTTCATCCCAGAATAGAAAGTTTAGGCCAAAGGCCAAACACTGAGACCTATGAGGTCATTCAACGCTGGAAAGGAAATTAAGAGTAGGAAGGTTTGTAAGGTGTAACAGGAGGAAAACCTCGCTTTTGCATTTTGAAATAATTATTACTAGGAAAGCAATATGGAAGAAAGATAATATGAATGGAGGTACAATAAAAGGAACGAAAGGGGTTGCAACTAGGGGCCGAAGGAACGTTGCGAAGAACCTTTAGTAATGCCTACAGTGCACCGCGTGAGGTGCACTGACGGCACTAACCCCATACGGAGCTTTTGATCTGGGGAAGGTTGCTGCACTATATTTTTCGATGATTATTATATGGCGATTTGTTACATGTTCTCTTTTTATAACACTATATATATATATATATATATATATATATATATATATATATATATACATACATATATATATATATATATATATATATATGTGTGTGTGTGTGTGTATGTATATATATATATATATATATATATATATATATATATATATATATATGTATGTGTGTGTGTGTGTGTGTGTGTGTGTGTGTGTCCTCTCCCTCCGTTCCTCCTAACATTGGGTGGCTTCAGAATAAGCAAGATTATGGTCACCGCCATATTCACACTTAAACTACAGAACAGAGGTTGAACCTCCAACGAAAACAAGAACATTAAACAGGAAGCAATTGGTAGCGACTTATTTCGCGCTTCCCGGTTATGAATATCAAGGCCCTTCCTTTCCATAAATTCTTCCACTTCATCTATCACGTCATTGCTAATTCTTCCTTTTTTCGTTAACCATACGCTTAGGATAATTATGCATTTGCATACGTGCATATGAAAATGCATATGTTAACGATTCTTTAGCTAAGTAAATATTTCTAATCTTTTTATAATTATGTCATATTCTTGTATATCTCGGTATTATAGTAAAAAAAATAGTATAGGCTACCTGTTATAGTACTTAAAAGTCACAATCTACGTAAATCTTGTCATATAATAATCAACAGGACAATATACAGTGACACCTAAACAGCTCAATAGACTGTGGATAGCAGAGCTGTGACTTGCTGGTCAGCGGACGCCTGAAAACTGTACCAGACATATTCGTGTATCATCCATGTGACGCACCAGAGTGCAGTGGCGTGCCATGCACCGGCTGTCACTATCAGGCTCCAGTCCAACTGTCCTCTCAGTGTTTCCTGTCGTGCAATTCGAGTAAGTGTGTGCATTCTGTATCCCTCGTCTTCCCACTGAAAAGGTAACTTTTATATTCCTCTATTTTTATACTACAATGTGACTGAATACGGTTTGTTGCGCTTTGCTGTGGGATAATTGTACGGTAGATTATCTTAATGTAGGCCTGTAGCCTATACTTTTATACAATTTGAACAATGCATTATTAAAATAAACGTAACCAATTTTTTTTTTAATCGGGAACTAGGAAAGCTAAAGTTTATTATCAAGTAAATTATTTTGTCAATACTGTACATTGTCCTTTAATTTAATCCTTTATGAAAAGGCTTGAGTCGGCGATACCTTTGGTGGGACAATACACTTTTAGGGAGAGCTATGTATAAGTTAAAATTATTACTACCTATTTAAAAGTGCTTATTTAAGCGCATGTTTTAACAGTTTTTACTGCATATTTGCTTCTATATTCAGCCATTTTTGAGTGCATAATTATCCTAAGCCTACTGTACTCCTTCCTTTTGCCATGTCCGAACCATCTCAACACGATGTTCAGTCCCTTCACTTAAGATAATCTTTGAATAACCTTTGACTGAACAGTTGGATGAATTGGGTAATAAAGGGACATTTATGAGAGAAAAACAAAGCATTTAATAACAAGCACAGTGACATGTTTCTTTCTATGGCTTTTTATTGTATTGAGAGATGGAGTAATGTGAAAAATCAGATGCAAATGCAAAGTTTTCGAATAAGAATGAGGCTGTATGTATCGGAGAATACATGTGAGGAACCGTAAGATTGTTTGGGAAATTGGAAACAGTCGGGAAGCTGCAGCAACGAAGAATGGAAGCTGTTAATTAGTGTAAATTTCTAGAAACAATAATAATAATAATAATAATAATAATAATAATAATAATAATAATAATAATAATATCGTTGGATAAGACAACAAAAGTAATATAAGATGAACACTGAACGTAGTACTGTGTAAGCAAAAGATAAGATACTTACAATGTCAAATGCCTTCTCGTGATCAACAAAAACCATCAAAAAGGGATTTTCAAATTCCATACTCTGCTGCACCAGAAGTCATACCATAAATACTTGATTTGTGCAACTTCTTGCTTTTCTAAAATCAGCTTGATCATCTGAAAGCTAGCGATTTATTTCCTTCAAAAGCTTGGTACCACATCTCTTCATTTGGCAACCACAAAAATGCTGATTTTCCTCTTCTTATATCATCCCCCCATTTAATTTCATCCTTTTCTCTTTGACCGCCGCCCCCCCCCCTCAAATATATATATATATATATATATATATATATATATATATATATATATATATATATATATATATATATATATATACAGACAAGGCCACAGGAAAAATAAAAGCAGCTCGTACGCCTTCTTTTATTTTTCCTGTGGCCTTGGCTGAATATATTGTCATGCGCTATTTAGTGACTTATAAGCATATATATATATATATATATATATATATATATATATATATATATATATATATATATATATATATAAAGAACAATCTTTGAAAACAAGCAAAATAAAGGAAGACCTTACTTGCCTTTCTTGCTGGTCCCTGGTATTAGAGCGAAGTCTGGAGGTCACCACCAAGGCCCCTGCGCACTTTGACACCTTGCCACACTTCATGGTCTCCTTAAGGTCCCGTTCTGGCACCAACTAACCCTCTATTCTCTCCAGAATCTCTTTATTCCATTAGGCAACGACTCATCCTGCTCACTCTCAGTTAGTCCAACGTTCTTACGTTTCATTAATGCATCGTTCGCTTCTGTTTTTACGTCGACATTGTCTTGTTTTAGCATCATATATTGTCCTCATTTCTCGGAAGCAATGCAATAATGAGAAGGGGTAGCTAGCTAGCTTCTTGAATTGGATTACTCTCCCCTGCTGCTGCAGCAGTCGAGAAAGTTATTAGTACTTGGTAGGTTCGGGTCTTTTGAACTAGCAGAGTCACACCTTATCTGATCTTTCTTTTTTGTCCGGGGGACGGGCAGTGCCACACAATACAAGTGCTAATCTAGTCATGTCCGGACTTGATGTTTGTGCGCTAAACTGAAGTCGCAACAACTACGGCCCACGTCACCTCCAGACTTAAGGTTCTGGATTAAGGATTCGAGGATATTTGTATGGTGCTCTGCTACGCAATGCTCACTCCTTTCCCCTAATTCTCGGCCTCATTGTGACTCTTTGCTGCTCATAAGACAAGTAAGGCTTATTTACACGCCAGTGGCAACAAGAAGCCAGAGATACTTGAGCTTAATTGTAGTATCAGTTTAATATCTGAAATATTTGCAGATTATCAAAACGGTTTGAAATCTACTACGAAACTGCAAGGATCACTTACCAGGAAAAGAGAGGCAGAACCGGGAAAATATCCCTGAATCCATTTAGTCTATTTATCTGATAACGATGTCCGATGATGAGATTAACATTGCACTGAGAAGAGAGAGCGCGCAAATAAACTGATAACCACAGTTGCTATCTGTGACGACGTGATCAACACTCATTTTTGAGAACTCAGCTGTGAACAAGCAACACTCACTCACTACTTTGACGTCCTTATCTTCAGCTGACAGTCTGCTTTCGTCTACGAGAGGACGCGCACCTTCTGCATCTGCGTGAAGTGAGTCCCGTGTTTGCAAGACCAAAGTGAAAACAATTATCATTCCAAGTACTCGGGACAAGGGAGAATTTTATTCATCTATTTAACCTCTGATCCCGTTAAACGAGCAACGGAAAATTCAATCATGGTTCGTGTGGTCCTGCCTGGAAACAACGCGGTAATATTGATAATATCACTTTTCACGGTACTAGTCAACATATTTTGACTATTTATACATAAAATGTGCGTTGTATGAATATGTACACATATTTACATACAAATACACACACATATATATATATATATATATATATATATATATATATATATATATATATATATTAGCAATGGAAAATTCTTTTATACAGTATCAAACAATAGCTTGCATACTCGGCAAATATTCGTTTCTTGCTTATATTTTCTATTTATCTTGTCAAGGATCACTGTGTTATTCATAAAGAAACGTATATCGAGGAATATATTTCGATAAAAAAAATTGTATACAGCGTTAATCTTAGCCTGTGTAAGAAGCCACACATGTAAAGAAAGAACAACGTTTACCAGACAGACACAACCCATCTGTTAAATGCCACATGGTCCTAGATTCCACCTCTTCCTTTAAAAGCATAAAACGACAAATACTGCATAATGAGTAAGAACGTTTAATAGCTCTGCAATTCAGCCAACTCAAAATTTTTTGCGAACAAAATTAAAAAACTTTAATTAATAAGACTATCTACGCGCTTTTTAAAACACCCTGGTAATAGGATGCACCTTGACTAAAAATAAATCCCAGCATCCTTTAGATGCCGAATGTTTCTTTCTCTGACTTCCTCTCCCTGTCCTTTTGAATTTAAAAGGCCTCCGCCACAGAATAGCGCTTTCACACCAACACCAACCCGTGATACGGCCCTCACACCAACACCAACCCGTGATACGGCCCTCACACCAACACCAACCCGTGATACGGCCCTCACACCAACACCAACCCGTGATACGGCCCTCACACCAACACCAACCCGTGGTACGGCCCTCACACCAACACCAACCCGTGGTACGGCCCTCACACCAACACCAACCCGTGGTACGGCCCTCACACCAACACCAACCCGTGATACGGCCCTCACACCAACACCAACCCGTGATACGGCCCTCACACCAACACCAACCCATGATACGGCCCTCACACCAACACCAACCCATGATACGGCCCTCACACCAACAACAACCCGTGATACGGCCCTCACATGATACGGCCCACACACCAACACCAACCCATGATACGGCCCTCACACCAACACCAACCTATGATACGGCCCTCACACCAACACCAACCTATGATACGGCCGGCCCTCACACCAACACCAACCCATGATACGGCCCTCACACACCAACCCATTTTGATACGGCCATCACACCAAAAACCGGCCCTCAAACACCAAACACCCAACCTAAAAAGAAACGGCCCTCACAACCAACACCAACCACCATTTTGATTACGGGCCCTACCACCAAACACCAACCTATGATACGGCCCCTCACAAGCCAACACCAACCCATGATCCTAAGGCCGGCCCTACACCAAACACCAACCCATGTTGATACGGCCCTCACAAACAACCAACCAACCATGATACGGCCCATCACCCACCAACACCAACCATGATTACGGCCATCACACCAAAACCGGGCCCATCACACCCAACACCCAAACCATGAAATACCGGCCCTCACCCACCAACACCCAACCCATGATACGGCCCCAACCACCAACACCCCAAAAAACATACGATACCGGCCCTCACACCAACACCAACCTAAACCTGAAATACGGCCGGCCCTCCAATACAACCAACACCAATCCCATGATACGGCCCTCCATTCAACCAACACCAACCCATGGTACAGCCCCATCAGAGCGGAGACGTCACCACGCAGGGTAGACCGACGCCGTGCCTGTAATACCCCATGATACATAACCACAAGTCATTATTTCCTTTCATCTCCTGAAATATTGAATATTAAGTCAATGGTCCTTGTTCGCTTGTTCCATGTTAATAGGTAATTATTTTCTGTCAATCACTTATTTTGTACACATTAGAATGCTGGAATTTCTCTCTTAAAGTGAACATTACTTTGCTGCTGTATACAATCTACAGTTGAATACAGCCTCGTTAGGTCAACATATAATAAAAAAAAAAGTTTTTTTCGTTTAATACACATGCGACCAAAATGTTACTAGTTCAGTATTTTAAAACTGTCATTATTATTAATTGAAGTAATTCTTAACAAGGGCAAATCTCTTCAAATCTTCCTGGCAGCTCATGTCAGCACAGAAGTGAAACAGAAAGATATTCATCCTCAAATTTTCGCTTCTACATACTGAGACTAACAACAAAGAAAGGCTAAATAGATATACAAAATACTGTTTTGTTCTATTTATGAAGTAAAATGCTCATTAAATTTTATAGCCCATAAAAACTTTTGATTATGAGTAACCAATGAATGCCAAAACTGCGTTAAAAAGTGTAGCGAAAAAAATCGATGAGGAAATGAAGTGAAGAGTGGAGCAGTGTGGTCAAGAGTTCCAGCTACTTCCAATAAACAGACTTTAGTTACTGAAAAGGAAAACGTTTGAATGACCATCCGAGAGTCCCAACGGAAATACACTTGAGGTAGGTAAGTGTGGCAAACGAACGGACAAAAAGATGAACTCCATTCTCAGGTTCATGAGAGCAAACATGACCGAGAAATGATCTTGGAAGTAACGGAGAGGAGAGGCATCAAATTAGTTTTCCTTGACCAATGTGCAAATACTATACGTAGGCGTTATGTAACGAAGCAATATTTTCAATTTAGTTTCTATGGCACAGATGAATGCAAGGTGTTTTTAGTTCGTCCATTAATAATAATAATAATAATAATTATAATAATAAATTAACTATAGCCACCATGGAGCCATCAACACTATTTCATTTTTATTTTTACAAAAAATTATCATTGAACCCTGAAGGCCCTTGGCTCCAAGGTTAAATGACGATCCAGTTCTAGTACCTTTTGCTATTTGACCCGAGAGCTCTGATGACGTAACAACGAAATCGCCTCAAGTGGCAACAGAAAGCTGTGGTCACAGGATATGAAATCTACTGAACCATAACGAGTGCTAAGTACTGCGTATCACAGTTAACATCCTGTAAGGATTCCCTAGGCAGCCACCTAAATATATTGTGTTCTACGGACAAAAAATCAAAACTAACAAAATGTAACAATTGGTGATCACGACTTTGGAATGATTTTTTTTTTTTTTTTTTTTTTTTTTGGGGGGGTGGCCTGAATCGAACCTATGTCAGTCAGAATTATTTTTATTATATATATATATATATATATATATATATATATATATATATATATATATATAATATATATATATAATCTTTCTGAAAGAGGGAGAGAACGTACTCTCCGAAACCTTAAATAGAAAAAACTTTCCATTTTTTCCAAATTTTAGTGGGCTTCCTGCAGCATATTTCAGTGCACGGATACAATGTTTAGAACTTTGCCTATATATATAATTAATATAAAATTATATAGAGATAATATATATTATATATATATATAATATATATACGTGTGTGTGTGTATATGTGTGTGTGTGTGTAATAACACAATGCTCTCTAGTTGCTTTTACGTTGCATGGAACCAGTGGTTATTCAGCAACGGGACAACGGCTTTACATGACTTAAGAACCACGCCGAGAATGAACTTCTATCACCAGAAATACACGTCTCTAACTCCTCAATGGAATGCCCGAGAATCGAACTCGCGGTCACCGAGGTGACAGGGCAAGTCTATACCGATCACGCCACTGTGGCGCTTACAATGCTCTCTCAGCTTCTCGATTTCTTCGCGCTGTTTGGATACACTTGTCGCTACAAAGCCAGAGATACAATTGCAAGAATGTGGAGCAATTCCGATGTGTTCGTAGCTGGATTCGAACCCGCATCCGGAGTTTCAGATCAGGTGTGTGAAGTGATCTTCTCGTACTCCGGATGCAGGGCGTCATCGTCGATTTATATTCTGGTATGAGGATTTTAGGCTTTGCAGTGACAAGCATATCGAAAA
Source organism: Macrobrachium nipponense (assembly GCF_015104395.2). Taxonomy (NCBI): domain Eukaryota; kingdom Metazoa; phylum Arthropoda; class Malacostraca; order Decapoda; family Palaemonidae; genus Macrobrachium; species Macrobrachium nipponense. Next base: position 25,407,961 of record NC_087211.1, on the reverse strand, counting down.
AGTGTGAAAAAATCCAGATGATAAGGGAAAGGGAGCATTGTGTTTATTACAATTACTCACACATTTGTGTATAATATAAAACTATAAAGATACACACACACACACACACACACACATATATATATATATATATATATATATATATATATATATATATTATATATATATATATGTACATATAAATTTCTACCTCACATCAGGATCGAACCCCAATCTTTAAATTGAAAGTCCGGGGACATTGGTATTAACCCGGCCTTTCATCTAAGACTGGGGGTATGGATCTGGATGTCTCAGAAAAAAAAAAAAAAAAAAAAAAAAAAATTATATATATTATATATATATATATAGATAGTACTATATATAGATCTATATATATATATATATCTATAATACTATATATATATATATATATAAATATATATATTTATGAGTCATGTCACGTTACCGTGATTCATATACTACATACATCGAACTACAAATGTCCCTTAATATCTAATTTGCTCTACCTGGGAATTAATAGTTTTTATGAATATGTTAACCGAAGGGGATTTTTTTTCTAAGTCGATAAGAAATTTCTTATCAACTAAAAAAATCTCCTTTGGTTAAAATATATTAATTCTAAGGATAGCCAATTAGATATTAAAGGACATTTGTAGCTCGATGTGATATACATATATGTATGTATGTATGATATATATATATATATATATATATATATATATATATATATATATATATATATATATGCGCTTAAAAATCACAGTAGACGCACGTGCCTTCATTAAATAAGCGAATACCATAGGAAAATGCCAGGCATAAATCCAAGAGCTTTCGTCTTTACCAATACATCGTAAAGGAACGAATGAAATACAATATTGGAAAGAAAGTTACCAGGTAAACAAAAGGATCACGAATGCTAGATGGTTAATTGTCAAAAGGGTAAAAATCAAAGAGATAATCGAGGATTATCGGATGGATTATCGGATATCACAAGGTCACAAACTTTTAGTCAATACAGTCCAAAAACATGTATAAATCTGAATATATTAATTTTATTGCTTATATTTATCTACAACCTTTTTCATTATGAAGGCATCGAGTTTAAATAAACCAAGAATTAAATTTAGAACACTTCCATTACTTGAGTTGATGAAACAAGATTCAATGATATTCCATTTAACTGTGTCATTACATGGGATTAAAGCTCTTGCTTGATTCCAGTTATAATAGGATGATCTAAATCTCTCATATGTACGAATAATGCATTCGATATTTGTCCAGTCCTCACAGAATATTAGTGCTGTTTGAGTAGTTGTGAAAGGTGTTTTCTGATTTATCCGTAATATATTTTATCATACTTTCTACAAGGAATTTCATATTTGCAGCCGGGAACATCGCTTATTATATATATACTCGTATATACATACATACACACATATATATCTTGTATGTACGCATATATCTGATAATTCAAGGTTCTATCTCTCTATGAAATTAAGATAGAGCCCGGTGATCAATTAATTTGCGAAAACAGCTCAAGATCGTACCCCAAGATGTCTCAGAAATACCAATCCTAAAGAGAACTCTAGCCGTAAACCTTTCGTTTTTCAAGAAGACCTACACAATTTATCATGAAGAACTTGTAATTCTTCGTTTTCCAACACAAGTTCTCATTTTACTTGAACTTCTTTCGAGCTTTCAGAGGGAGAATCTCGAGAGGCTACGCTCAAGGTATACCTTGGCCACGCTATTGTTGAGAGGTTCCTGCCCAATTTTTAACCATGGGTTTCTTTTCCAGAGATGGATATCGCAGGCCTCAAAGCAGAGATGTTGGCCCACCCAGGCTCATACCGAAGCGGCTTCATCATTTTGATCAATTACGAGAATAAGAAAGACGCCTACCAGAAGGAGATCATCGACGCCCTGGGCAAGGACAACATCCGGTGTCTCCAGTTCATAGAGGACTACATCATGGTCGTAAGCCTCAAGGTCAACGACGTCAGAGACACCATCCTCGTCAGTCTCCGGAACCACACATTCGGCCTCCAAGAGCCGACGAAGTACATCGTGGACTCGGTCTTCCCTATCCCGGCCTACATCGAGATCCTGATCACGGACATCCTGCAGGGCTTGGCGGCCGCGCACATCCAGGAGATCCGAAAGGGATTCGCAGAGTTGTTTACCGAAATCACCCACATCGAGATGGACTTCATCGAGTGGGACGGCGTGACGACCAACGGCGGGGACATCATGGTCAAGGGGAATACCAGGAACCTCGAGAGCACTTTGGATAAAATTGGCAAGGGCAAGAGGGCTCTCCTGGGCAAAATCGAAGGTCGTGTCACTATCAAGAAATTCAGCTCTTTATCACAGCCTAAAGAAAAAGTGGGCAACGTCAAAATTTTATGGGAACCGCAACCTGTTAAAAGAGAAACGTTTTAGGGGAACATGAGGGCGTTATAGTTGACGAGTTAACATGAATTCTAAGTGTTTTGAAAATACAATTTGAAACTGAAATGACAAACATTACAATAATTTATAAAGGCGTAACTCTCCTTCTTAAAATATTCCAAACTGGGAACATAGCTTATTTTTCCAAGCACGATTACTTGGCATTAGTAAATAAGATACCATTTTATACAAGAATTTTTGCAATAAAAAATCTAACTTTTATAACTAAGCAATTGATTTACCTTAGCTACAACTTTTTCCTGGGTTTAACTGTATCTGGAGTATCATAATAGGAGGAGATGACTGTATAACAACAGAATGGCACTTGAAAAACTGCAAAGAGAATCTAATGTTTTTTCCATTGTTTCGATACCATTAGGGTCTGGAGAGTCAGGAAATGCCAGGTGACCCCTTGTCAACATTGCGGAATTTTTTTTAAACGACCTACAATAAAATAATCGTTTTTCGCACATTTTTTAGATTGGCTCTAATATATTGTACATTTCTTTTAATGAAATGTGTTTACCAGATAGCTCATAAACATTCAGAATGTGTTTGATATGCGTTAGAAGTTATAATTATGAATTTAGTCATTCCAAGAACTACAGATTGTAAATTTTCTTTTTCAGATTTTAAGATAAGGTGAATTTATGAAGACACTTGTTGTATAAGGATTACTTTGAAGAACTTTAGATAAGGTTGGTTTATCAGTGTTTTTATGAATTATCAGTTGTTTGTTCTTTAGTTTAAATATTAGCATGTGGTTAAATACATCGCTGATATAGGCTACATTTGTATACCTTTCTCTTTTATAACGTATTTACGATATAAGATAGTGAATTATCACCATTCAGTTTTGCATGAGCAACAAATTTCAGAAAAAAAAAACAATTCTTTTCCAAGATGAAGGATTGTTTTTTTTTTAAAGATCATCCCTTTTGTAGTAAAGCCACTGCAACTGATATTAAGAAAACATCAACAAATAGAATTATCAAGGCAAGCAGAAAGAGAGGTGATGAATTGTATCACAGCTTGGATCCAGATACAACAGTGGGATCTCACAAAGACTGTATATCAACTTATACATCTTCTCTGCATATCGCCCGATACTTAAACATCAGAAGCAATCACCCATTACCCCAACTTCCCCTAAGAGAAAGAAAAGAAAAGAAACAAGGCAATTCATATCTAAAGAACATTTTATATTTTGTGGAAATGACTGTCCAATTACACCTGATCCGCGCCATCCTGAAAGATGGGACAAGGCATCGTTAGACCGCACATCAGACCTTGGTGATACACGATACACACAAACCTTTTACAGAAGCTATATTAAATGTTTGTAAATTGCGTAATGATCAGTGGGGCTATGAAGTTGAACTTAAACTAAGTGGAGCAACAACAGATCTTCATGCTGCAGATGGACAATACCACCGAAAATGGTATAAAAAATTTGTCAAACCAAAATACTGTAAGACAGAGAGCTCTTCTTCAGATATGACTGACATGGATAATACTGCTGTACTACATGCTTGTATAACTTAAATGAAAAAAAGACTATTCCCAAACATGGAATTCAGTTAATCTTCATCAAGTTTATATTGCCCATGGTGGAAAGCTTAAGCGTCATCAGTTTATGAACACTATTATGGATATTTTAGAAAACAAGTACATAGTGCTGTCTGCTTATAGTTACGCTAGTATTTTTATTCATATATCATCTACAAGTCATCTCATAAAACTGTCAAAAGATGAAGACTATGCGATGTTCAAACAGCTGTAAAAACTATTGCTTCCACCATTGTAAATGAATGCAAAGAGAATCTACCTGATAAAGATTGCTACAAAAGTCGTCTCAATAATGATAAAGCTTGAGCACCAGTCAGTGAAACCTTGTCTTGTGTACTACAAAATATAGCTAAAAGTTTAGACAACGATGCACTGCCTTCAATAATGATAGGAAACATCATCAGCAGCATTGTTACAAACACATATACTCCACTGCAGGTGGCCCTTGGGGTATCGCTGCGCACTCCCTCTATGATTGATCCAATGGCTAATTTCAAGGTCTGTGCACCATACCATGAAGTCATTCACTTCAAAGCATCGGCTGCTGCTGCAACTGCGAAAAAGAATTCTGAGGAGGGGTTATTCAATGAAACTGATGGCCTGATACAGTTCATGTCAGAAGTTTTTTGCTAATATTAATTCACCAAATGGTCTTAGACTACACTTGCTATTGGACTTAGCTACATTATGTGGGAGCAAACAAGCAACTGACAAACATAGATCATTTCAGGATGATGTGATACCTAGGCTGCCAGTGAATGAAATAAAAGAAGAACCTGTAGCAGATATTGAATGCTGCCTGTATGGTGGACCACAGAAACCTTCTATGCCTGATGTAGTTGCCAAGAAACCTGGTTTACCCCAGTCTTTAGTAGTCAAACGCAATGTAAGTCCAAGACGTGCAAGGATACTTGATCATGGGATTTTCCAACAAGTAGTTACTAAGGGTGTTCCAGATTTTGGAGGGTATAACACTAAAGTTACAAGGGCCCAAGGACACTCTGCGACCGGCCACTGTAACATGGTGTCAGCCACTTTTGGACATGAAGCCAGCTGATCCCAGTTCTATGCTTACTATAATAAAAAAAATGCCTAGATCTGAGTAAAAAATGTAATCAAGATTATGTCATTATCACAAATGATTTGCAACTGTACAAGGAAGTAGCTAAGCTGAAATTCCACTCTCCCACTCTTTAGGTAAAATCATTAGCAGGCTTGGTGGAATGCATATGATTATGAGCTTTGTTGGTTGTGTAGGTAATTTAATGGCTGGAAGTGGACTTGAGGATATTCTTGGATCAGCATTTGGTGGTGTTTCAAAGATGCTTACTGGAAAGAAATTCCCAAATAATGTTAGATCCCTGCGCATGGTAGTAGAAGAAATACTGCATCCCATCATATGTACAACATCTACTTATGGGGACTTTATGGCAGATCTTGAAGCCTGTTCTGCCAAGAGCAAAACAGTAAAACTTTGGGTGGACAATGTAATTAAGCTTGTTATGATCATGATGATATTTGTACGAGCAGAGCGAGAAGGGGACTGGCTGCTGCTCCTATGGTTTGTCGAATCTATGTTACCATATTTTTATGCAGCTAAACAAATAAACTATGCCAGAAATGCACTACTTTACTTACGTGAAATGCAAAGGCTTCTTGAAAGATGAGCATGTCACTTGTCATAATGCAGGTTTATGGAATGGAATGTGGTCTGACATGTTTATAGAGATTACATTCATGAGATATGGCCACGGTCCATCAGGCATTATTGGTAACACATTGAATCCACAAAGCATCAAGAGATGGGCTATGAGTCTGCACACTTGCAGTCAACTAATAAATGATATTGCTTCAGTTATTGAGAAGAATCCAAAGGGACCAAAGACTGTCCATAAAGAAGAGAGTGAAAGTAGGATTAAATATGACACAAATGACAGGTTGAAATTACGTGAAAAATTAATTACTTGTATTGATCCCCTGGATCCCGATTCTCATCCCAATGGAGATTTGTTGAATGTGGAAACTGGAAAAACTAAGCCCTTCCTGTGTCAATGCCTATGACTCAGTAACCATTGGAAAAAGGGAGATGACAAAGTTTGAGGACTCATGGCCAGAAGGATTTTACTCTCCACTATCATCCAAGGTAATGTGTATGAATTCCAATATTAATACTGTCTTTTGCATAGCAGAACTACACGACATGGTATCCATGAATTTATGCTTTCGAAAATTATGTTTATAGTTATTAATTATTTTCTTGATATGCTTAATTTCAGGTGGTTTCCACTGCTGCAGTAACAAAAAAGTGTCCATATTGGTGACATGCCTTTGTATTACAGTGTCCATATTGGTGACATGCCTTTGTATGATACAGAACTGATACACTCCACAGAGAGATAGGTTTAAGTGCAACTCGCAATGTTGATTTCAGTGATGTCATAGCACATGAACTTGCTCCAATACCCACATCATTGTTCACAGAGTCTGGTGAAATGTCTATTCCCCCAAATAAAGCCACTTTGAAAAACAAACTAAAAGTTGAACAGTCTGGGCGACTATTAAAGCCAGCAGTAGTTGTGATAGATGGCTGTGCTATCATGTGGGGAACAACTTGGCCCAATGCAGGTACTGTTAGTAACTATTGTAATGCTTATTGCTCATACATACTTTTAAGACTTGATAAGAGTGATGTATATCTTATTTTTGATCGATACAATGAAGACAGTATTAAAAGGGTGCAAGAGAGTCAAGAGCCAAGTCAAGTAGTAGAAAATACAAACTTAGTGTGATCAGCCCTCTCTCTAGTCAAAGTGTGACACTCTCTGTTACCAAAAACAAAATTCAGGTCATTCAGTACATTATTCAGAGACTGACGGAGAAAGTTGTAGAAAGAATTCACAAAAATAAGCTAGTGGTCACTAGGTTTTCTCCAATCCCCACTCTTATTCAAAATGGTCAAGAGGACAACATGAGGACCTTCACAGCACCCAAGAAGAAGCTGTGTTATAATAATCCACCAGCTCCTCTATTTAATAAAGGCTGGAGTTGATAATATCATTATAGTATGTGATGATACAGATGTTTTTGTACTCAAATTACATCATTACCACAAGCATAATCTAAATTGACAGTAATGATGGAAGCTACTTCTGGGGGACGTAATTAAATAAATATCAAAGCTACTGTGGAAAAACACAACCCCATAGTTTCAAACATTTTAGCAGCACATGCTTTATGTGGTTGTGACATAACATCACAATTACATCGAATAGGAAAGGCAGCTGTTGTGAATGTTTTAAGGCAAGGTTGCCAGATTGCTGGCCTTGGTGATATAAATGCAAACTTGTCAGATGTAATACATCAAGCAACTACATTTTTATCACGCTGCTACGGCATACTGTCAAAAGCATCTGACACTATGTCTGACATTAGATACGCGGTATGGCAGGAAAAATGTTCTGCCAATAAAGTTGTAGGAGCTCCCCAGTTAAAGACACTGCCTCCAACAGCAGCCACATTTAGATACCATGTCTACCGATGTCACCTACAGGCTGCCCGATGGAAATGTGCTGATGAAGCCAATCCACCCCTTATGGACCCGACTGACTATGGGTGGGAATCTGACCCTACTCATACTTTTCTAGTGCCAGTTACCACACCCAAAGGAGTATCATGTGCTCCAGAATATTTTCTGCAGCTTATTAAATGTTCTTGTGCTATTGAAGGGAATACATGTGGAAGTGTAAATTGCAGTTGCGTGAAGGCATCTCTAGGATGTAGTACATTGTTTTGTCAATGTAAAAGTTCAATCGAGTGTTTGAACCGATTCACTAAACTGAAGAAAGATAGAAGTGAAGGAGAAGAAAGAAATGAAGAAGGGGCTATTCTTAGAAACATTTTATATGATAGCTAGCTAAATGCAGTATGAATTGTTCAGTTTGTGCAGTGTAATAATGAAAACTATTTAGATGTTTAATTAATTTTCCACGAGTTTATTTCTGAATATTAGTAATTTTCTTCTCAATTATGGCCATGTTTTTTTTTCAAATAACAATCAATAAAACTATTTGTGTGTTCGAAAGAAGAGATTAATAAAGATGTCAGACAGAAGTATAAACATGTACAGATTTTTTGTCACGTAAATACCTCAAACTTACTTAATGCATAGATAATTTTCCCCAAAGGTGAAAGAGTGTCACCCGGCAGTTTTTTAATCTTACACCTTATAGTATTAGAAAATGCAAAAAAACATTTGATTCTCAACATTACCACTTCATGTGGAATTTTCAGTAGACTATAACACGAGTTTATGCAAATATTTGGGGGAATGAAAGAAAGTCAATCTGAGCAGCACATTTTTTATAAACATATGCATTTAAAGGTGGCAAGTGTTGTAGGTGAATTTTTAAAATAAGTATTTTTACAATAAGCGTAATCATTAAATGGCTGAGTAAGATGGCGCGCACGGGATGTCAGAGTACGCGCGACTATGGGAGGGTAAGAGAACTGATCACTTCACTATACTCCGTTTTTTTTCCATCTGTCCACCCGCCTGTGGTGTTTGCGTATGGTAACAGTTACACTATGTGTAAGTTTTAGGTAAATAAAAGGATATCTTGGTGTACATTTGCATCTGAAAAGTGTTTTAATAATTTACTGTATGCGAATTACACCGTTAATATTCGAAATAGGATATTGTTATTGTTGTTGAATGTAAGCTGAATTAACTATCTAAAGCCCGGGACGCAGTGTTACCATACGCAAACACCACAGGCTTGTGGATATATGGGAAAAAACCGAGTATAGTTACTCTAACAGCCTTGGTTTTTCGCCAAGTGTGTGTTCGGGTTACAAGTTCCAAATTCCTTATTCATTTTGTGAACAAGAAACTGGAGACAATACCTTACCATTTGAGTAAGGAGGAATTTGCAGATATGACGTTTATTTATGGGTCTTGCAACAATGAACTCCACTGTTATAAAAAAAGATAATCTGTGATTAGGCCGATGTGAATAAAGTACCTCCAAATCACATGGATTCTTTAGATACTGAACAAAATGTGAAATATGCAAGTATCACCGAAACCTTCTCCCTCTCCGTCAATGGTATTCACTGGACTCCGATGAAGAAAAGAAAGCAAGCAAAATGGAATCTCCCCTCCCTCAAAGATAAGCCTATTCATGACATGACACACAGATCAAAGATTTAAAATGTATTTTCAAAAGTCTCTCGTTCTCCATCAAAAGTATTCATCACACACACCAGTTGAAAGGAAAAATATATCAAAGAAAATGCCTTCGTCTCTGTCAGATGTAATAGAAAGAATAGGAACATTATGGAAAATTCACTTTCTTCATTCTTTCCTGAACAAGGTAGTATATTCATTCAGTAATCGAAAGAGGTAAAAAAAGCTGACGATGTTCAAAGTGCAGTATCCTCCCTACCTGCATTTCCTCATCATCATGATTACTTCCATTATCACTCATTCAGCATAGGCCTAGTCCTGACTCCTGATTCAAAAATTCTATGACATTTACTCTACTTGATATGTAAAGCTCATCATTAAATTAGATTACAGTGAAGTCTGTTCACAGGTGATTTACTAAGAGAAGGGAGTGTAACGTTACATTTTTCACAAACCTGCGAGAAAAAAATAACACAATTAAAAGACCAGGAGTCCAGTTGCTTAACGCACGTCATCAACCCTCCCCACTAACCCCCTTTATCCCTGACCACTAAGACAACCCGTACGCTATCTTGGCCGAGAGCAGCGTTAAAGGAAAAACGGTTGTTTCAAAAATTTGCCTCACTGATAAACAAAGCCTTACAATGCATGTTTATTGCATTGTCTGCTTAGAATAATTTTTTCTTTCATTTCTCGAAATATTTGCATAAACTCGTGTTACACCGGTGGCCACAGTTACACCCTGTCCGCTGGGCGCTGGTTCGAACCCACAAGAGGGCAAAATTATTATGAACTAAAAAAATTCCCCTTTGGTTAACATATATGAAAATATATTAATTCCAAGGTAGAGCAAATTGGATATTAAAGGACATTTGTAGCTTAGTGCATGTATATGAATCATTGTGATAAGATAAAACTTCATTATATAAACTGACTGGGTGAACCAGGCAATTCACAAACTGCCTGAAAAAATCAATCACTTTACAAATTGTCTGGATTTAGATATTAACTGTAACATATATACATATATAATTTTCGTTAAAAGCAATTGCTTTAGAGGCATCAATAAGTTTCTTGCAGGTATCTTCATACCGACGAAGTTTTTTTTCTGATTCTCGTTCGTCAATTTCTGGTGAAAAATATGCAGACTTCCTTCTTCCATTTATTGAATTTTGCCGCGACAGCTGTTTCGCCTTATGGCATTATCAAGCGACTACTGACTTACAATCTGGCCTTTCAGCCTATTTATTTCATCGTGTGGGAAGTATGACCTTGAGGTATGGGTACTGGTTGGTCTCGGGATTAACAGCTTAACCATTAAGGGTGTTGTTTCGGATACAAAAACATAAGGACATATATATTATGACAATAAAAGTGAAAGTGTAAACAGTGGTTACATAAATATTCAAAATATAATGCCATGTGCTAGTGTTTCCTTAAATGTATGTTTAAAAGCATCGCTATTCAAAAACCAACCTTGAACATCCAACAAGAATCGGACCATATACTCCCCTCCAGCAGGAGAAGGAATACGGGGACCAGACAGCACGCCCCAACCCACCGAGAACATAGCGCCCCTTAGAAGACATGAGAGGGCCCAGCGAAAGCCAAGTAATATGCTCACTCAGGTGCTGAGCCCCACCCAACACGAATCTGCACCCGTTAATCAACATAGACTATTTGGACACACACACACATGCTCACTAAAATTTAATATCATACACATTTATGTATAAACAGAAATTAGCTGATTTGTACCTTTAGTATGCATAAAATATATTTTATTTCCTGTATTTAGATTTCTATATTCATCTTTATTCCGGTATGTAATTTTGTATTTAAAACCAACTTGTAAGATATTAAATTTTAAACATACATTTATGGAGACACTATAGTTCGACAGATCTAAACTGAGAGATTGTTTTCTTCTTTGGGTAAGAACCCTATTGTCACATCTACCAGTATCCAGTTTTGAATACCTTGCTTTATAACACATAAATCAATAAATGGGCAGTTTAAAGTTTTTAGCATGTTTTGCGGAACGTAAGCGTTCACATATTGTGATTATAATTTTATTGGTAAATAAAATGAGAAATCGCATTTATAAACGTGACAGATGATTTTGAAAGACGCTGCCACTTTTCTTGTTACCTTTGACAGGCGATATGCAGGTGGGCAAAGCCTATTAAACCATGGAGTTCAAAGGATTCATCTCTTACAGCTACCCTTTGGATAAGCCCCACCGCCTGGTCTAGCTGAGAACTCTAGCGCCAAAAGAATGACCTCTTGCTTTAGGTTATCGAGAACAATACTCAGTAGTGAAATTAATTCATTCCTACAGAAAGCACGCTATGAAACGGGCAAATGCAGTTACGCATTCCGAAAACTTGCAAACAGGCGATGCTGCAAAGGATGTTTGCTAGTGAGCCAAGATCATCTAACGACAAAGATTCTTCGAAATGTACATTTTGTATAGAATCATATTATTACAATTCCTGTGATAATTATTGTAAATAAATTATTTCTCTCCCAATGAGGAGTTTATGGGCAACAACCTTATAAAAAGTAAAAATTGTTACATGCATTAGAGTTGTTATAATAAATCTTTTTTTTACTAATGTGTTTTTATATCTGTATGTCATATATTTTCCAGAGGAAAATGTCATTAGAAATAATGAAAGGTAATGCCAGATTTTTTTTACTTTAAATGAAAAACATTTTCAAATAAAATGCCATGCAATATATGCAAAACTTACAAAGTAAAAATTATGAAATCAAGAGAATATTACAGCCTCAAAAGTAATAACCAAATAGGATGGAGACAAATGAAATTGTAGTCAAGAGAGAATAGTGCAGAATACTGTGTGGTTTTAAAGACAAAATATGCTATGAAAAAGAAAATGAAATTTAAGTAAATCATAACTTGATGAATGAAAATGAGGTGAAAACCTAAAATAAAGAGCAATGAAATGAAAAATATTAGAAACTTGTTTAGGAAATGGATAGTATGGGAGACGGAAAATTCAGTTAATAAAAAAAGAATAAATCGAAGTTACTCTACTGACAAGATTATAAGAAAATGTCATAAGACATAATGAATGGTAATTACCAATTATTTTTTTACTTTTAATGAAAAAGATCATCAAATAAAATATGTAATATATCCAACATTCAAAGGTATAAGTCATAACAAATATAACAATCAAGTTTACGGATTAGGATTTATACGGTCAGTTTCATTCAGTACTGTCCCAAATACTATTGCCTCGCTGGGAGATGGCTGAGGACTTGAGAAGGGGAAGATTTATAGGTTAAGAGAGAAGTGGCAACAGGGTTTTTCTCAAGGAGGTAATCTATTAGTTTAGATCTGTCGAACTATAGCACATGGCATTATATTTTTAATATTTATTTAACCACCGTTTAAACTTTCACTTTTATTGTCATAATATATATGTCCTTATGTTCTTTGTATCCGAAACAACACCCTTAATGGTTTAGTTGTTAATCCCTAGACCAACCAGTAACCCATACCTAAAGGTCATACTTCCCACACGATGAAATAAATAGGCCGAAAGGCCAGATTGTAAGTCAGTAGTCGCTTGATAATGCCATAAGGCGAAAAAGCTGTCGCGACAAAATTCAATAAATGGAAGAAGGAAGTCTGCGTATTTTTCACCAGAAATTGACGAACGAGAATCAGAAAAAACTTCGGCGGTATGAAGGTACCTGCAAGAAACAATTGCTTTTAACGAAAATTTTTCAAGAGAAAAACTATGCCCTAAAAGTATATATATATATATATATATATATATATATATATATATATATATATATATATATATATATATATATGAGAGAGAGACTAACATTTAAGTCTCATTTCCCCGGTGAAGTGAATTAGCACAGATTACCCTAAGGTCCAGGTCACTATGAAAAAACGGTGACACATTTGACATGACTATTCCCTAACTCTCTACTTTCTTGGGTGGAAATGACCTTTTAAAAAAACGAGGGCAGTTTTAAGCAACCAGTGAATGATTTTACTCGAAATATCCAAAGAAGGACCCACCAATGACTCGTTCGTCCACAGCAACAATCTATCTATAATAGTGAACTCCGAATGGACCTTTCTTAGGGCGGGGTAGGTAGGGGAGGCAGGACACATCCACCCTCCTGCAACCTTGTTTGTCCGCCCGGGTTGGGGAGTAGTATGTAGGGGGCGGTTCCAGCACAGCGTAGCGTGCACCATCAAGCTCATAAAAGAAGAAATCAGATCAAGTAAAAGAATTCAGTTCACCAACAAATCTGTGAATTAAAAACAGCAATTTTCTCAGACAAATCGTAAGCAAAAACGCTTAGATGATGCATTAGCCAAAGCTCATGAGCAAGTCAGTACATTTCTGAAAAACAGAGCAGAACTTATTACATAATGAGAGTCATTTCAACTGCAAAAATCATTATCATATCAACTTGAATTTGTTCTGATTGCTTACTGAAACACCGGTCTTTTAAGTCAGAATTATACAAGTAAAAAATGCGCCAAAGTTTCTTCGGTGCAATCGAGTTTTCTGTACAACGTATAATGCTGTATGAAACTATCAGCCACGGTCCAAGAAATTTTCAGTCACAGCCAGTGGTGGTCTGTTATTGACACTTATAGCGGTGTCAGACACACGATCATGGCTAAATTTAACCTTAAATAAAATAAAAACTACTGAGGCTAGAGGGCTGCAATTTGCTGTTTGATGACTGGAGGGGGGATGATCAACATACAAACTTGCAGAACCTCTAGCCTCAGTAGTTCTTAAGATCTGAGGGAGGTCGGACAGAGAAAAAGCCATCTCAATAGTTTTCTTGCACAGAAAACTAAAATGAAATGCCCTTCCCTAAAAATTTCTCATGGACAAAGAGTGAACATATTTCTAATGAACATCTCTACACTTCATAATCTTGATTTCTTAGTGCATAGCATTCTAAAAATGCTGATAATGAAACCATTTTCAATCTAGGCACTCTACAAAATAAAAGCTACAATGAACTTTCCAGATGCTACACAAAAAAAGGACGCAATTTTAAATCATATGCGAATCTCACACAAAGCTCTATTTACGGAATTCCAAAAGACATGTACTAATAACAAAGCTTCAAACCAAGGGATTATAACAATATGCGAATCTAAAAAAGTTCAACCACTGTCTTTCAGGAATATCAGTATCTTAAAATGTAGCACACGCACGAAATAAAAATAAAATCATAGAAAAATCCAACGCTTTGTTGTCATTGAAAATACATTCAAAATCACAGCTGGGAGTTGTAGAACCACAACTCACAAGTAGTATTACATCATGATCCCTACAGAGTCCTTCCTTTTCAACTCTGTTTTCCACCAGACAGCTGCCCGCTATATACAGCACCTCTCGAATACCGGAATGAAATCCGTTCTTGTTCACATTCCAAAAATATGAAAGGAATTCAAAGAATCCAATCCTTCGCCTCCCTTTCACCGCGGCTCACTTACACAATACCACAGTTCCCTTTGACGAGGACCTTGTCATTATTTCCGATCTTCAAGCTTCATTTGAATAGCTATAACTAAGGCTGCGTACATTTTTACTAAAATATTTTGATACTTCGTAACTGAAGAAAAGTTTCTTATAACTAGAAAGGTTTTTATTCTGGATTGATGTCGGGTACTCCTCTCTCTCTCTCTCTCTCTCTCTCTCTCTCTCTCTCTCTCTCTCTCTCTCTCTCTCTCTCTCTCTTTCCAGATATACTACGCAAGTTATGTTATATAATAAAAGTTTCTCTCTCTCTCTCTCTCTCTCTCGTGTACAAAGGTGTTCGACAAAACAAGTATAGCGTACCTTCGTTATATAATAAAAAGCCTGTTTCTCTCTCTCTCTCTCTCTCTCATGAATCGAGTACTCTGTAATGAATCGAGTACAAAGGTGTCCTACAAAACAAGAATGGTGGTTTCTCCTTGCTTTTTTTGTCTCCTCCTAATACCGTATTCAACGTTATGGTAGTACATTACAAAATGATTAGGTCAGTGAATAGATCTTAGGAGGCAAAAAATAAGCTGGTAAAATGTGTTCAATATTTACCAGATCTTGGTAACAATATAAAAACGCAGTCTAGCCAAACCTAAACAAAAAATAAAACTAATCAAATGCGCTCAAGTGAATAATACTGTACAAATACAACCACCACCTAACTGGTACATTACTATGTTATGACTATTTTTCGCTTCCACAAAAGGCAGTTCTTTCATAAGTTCCTTCACCAACCTAGAACAGAATTAGGTCAGAGACCTAATTACCTGTTAATATCTGAATTATATCAATCACATACATATCGACCAATCAGAAAACACGCGCTGAAACTTACTATATATATATATATATATATATATATATATATATATAATATATATATATATATATATATATATACTATATATATATATATATATATACATATATATATATATATATATATATTATATATATATATATATATATATATATATATATATATGTTAATGTTTTCACCAAAATTGCAAAACTACTAATGAAAGTCAAACGTAAGAACTAAAACAAACACTATAGAAGTTTTCCATCAAGATTACAACTAACACTTGCTTATAGAAAAACCAAGAGGCATTGCGTGACCTACCACTAATTCCGAGAAATGCCCTGGAGAGCAAGGACAAAAAATGGCAAGTCAGGGTCACTATTTTTTGGTCACTATTTTCACACAATTCCGCACCATGATTGCGGCGGGGAAGAACGCATCACAATGCTCTCATTGAAATATAAGAAATGCGGAGTGAATTGTTGCAGACTATTAATAAGGACGTGTGAAAAAAGCTTCGGAGCCTGAGAGGGAGTTCATGTTTGCTGAACCTCGAACACGTAAACAAGTCATAAACAAGTAAAAAAAAAAATGCGCCGAAGTTCCGGTGGTGGCTTCAGTCACGACCCATAAAATCTCTTAGCCTAGGCCCATGAAACTCAGCCACGGTCCGGTGGTGTCCTATGTTAGCACCTTTCGTTCTGTGAGAGGTACGACTATGGCTCATTTTAAACTAAAAACTAACAAGAGTATGCAAGATCAACATACCAATTGGAGCCGTCAAGCCTCAGCAGAGGGTGGAGGGACAGACAGAGCCGCACAAGAATTTTCTTTTACAAAACTAAAAAGATGACTGTATCACTCATCAGAGGATAGCACAGTTCTGCCAGGGGACGAAAGGCCTTCGTCGTGTGTTCATCTTCACAATTAAGTTATCAGAAACATTAGGAAGGGGAAGGAGTTATTGTGTTTTCATTGATGACTATCGAACTCCCCTCCACCCCACGTTTAATGATTGCATAATGTCATAAAAAATTCATGTGAAAGTAATGACCCTGACCTCGATGTTGATCTTTGTGTACATTTTGCATCACGTGTTTATAACTGTACTGGGTAGGTGTCCACCAGTCCCCATTAGTGATTTATTAACCTTCTTTCTCATTATACCGAGTGTGCCAGAAACAACTAGTCGATAACGATTGTGCGCAGCCTTGTATGCAGTACTGGGATCCTTGAAAATCGAAAAAAAGTCTTACTGATGGAGACAGATACCAAAGCGGAAAATGCCTTCATCGATATCAACACGACTGTTCATAATGTGGATGGGTCAACTCAGGGATATTTTCAACTAGATACAGCAAAATCCGTCCATTCGTTCTTAAGTTGCCGATACAGATGAAATGGAATTTGAAGTCTGTGAACAGTGAACGTACACCAAAGCTATTGCAGATGAATCTTATAGGAAGTGGCCATGAATATGCAGATGCCAGCTAGACATGACGACTACAGAGTCGCTTTCCAGCCGGAATGCGAGCTTGCTCTTTGCCGGCAGCCTCTGGGCCTAAGTTATTCTGTAAGTCTTCATGTCTGGTTCACCCCAGCGATTCGCAGCGAGACAACGAGACGTTTGATTAATGAAGTGTTTGTCCTCTTCGACTGTCAGGGGACTAACGGCATTAAGCGTCTTTCTATGATTCTTCTGGTAATAAACTTTGGTAATATAAAATTGTCATTCATCTCCCGATTTCTTTCAGTTGTTTAGATACAGACTCGTCCACTGAATTGTCGGCTCCTTGTAGGAGGGTAATGCCGTCAGTCCACCTCCAGTTGTTGACAGCGAGCTTCGGCCCCTAGTTGCACCTCTTTTGTTTGTTTGTTTGTTTGTTGGTGTTTTTACGTTGCATTGAATCAGTGGTTACTCAGCAACGGGACCAACGGC
Organism: Macrobrachium nipponense; assembly: GCF_015104395.2. NCBI lineage: Eukaryota > Metazoa > Arthropoda > Malacostraca > Decapoda > Palaemonidae > Macrobrachium > Macrobrachium nipponense. Next base: position 25,390,463 of record NC_087211.1, on the reverse strand, counting down.
TTTACGTGACTTTCGAACCACGTCGGGAATGAACTTCTGTCACCAGAAATGCACATGACTCACCCCTCAATGGAATGCCCGAGAATCGAACTCGTGGCCATTCCACCTCTGTTGACCTTTATCTCTACATAAGTGTCCCCTTCCTTTCTTCCATTTTGCTTTCTAACCACTCCTACTTCCTCTTTTTCACTTTCTTTAAGCGCTGAGTGGATAAAAATGTCCCAGTGTTTGGCTGTACAGCCAACTTTTCATAAATCCAACCAGCAAAATTCGCCGGCTTTCATTCGTCATGAACACAAATGTTTCATTCATTTGTCTTATTTCGTTGACTATTCCCCTTTCAAACCAACACCTAGATAGGCACACACTGGGAATATCTAAGAATTAATGATATCTAAATGTGTGTACCTTTATGTGGATCCTCTAAATAAAAAAATTATGACTATATAATACAAGGATTTTTTTCCCTTCTATTCATACCAATAATTCTATAATTTTCTTAATTTTATAAATATAGATATATACACATTTCATAATGTATAATCTATTTTATAAATATATATTATATATATATATATATATATATATATATATATATATATAAAACTGAAAATTTGTTCTCTTTTTGGCCTTATGTCTCTATTGAAATTGCATTTTTCATCTATTTTCCGTATTTTGCATATAATCAATCTAACGAGCAATCGCCCCATGGTAAAAGCGTTAGATGCAAAACGTATAATACACCTAAAAATTACGACCATAACATTTTTACCAAAAATTTATAAAATATTATTGACCATAGACTACTGAATTCCTAAGAATATTACCATTATTATACTGCTGTTCCTGCTTCTACTGTAGTCATCGTCACTTATCATCATCATAATCCTTTTCTTGTACGTCTTATCATCATTATATATATATATATATATATATATATATATATATATATATATATATATATATATATATATATATATACTGCAACCAAAAGAGATTTTTCCACGACAAAGATCCGGTCGATGATGAGTGAAGGAGGCGACCCTCCCACCGATCCTCCTCATCCGGCAAACTTTCATTCGTTGCTTCCGCTAATGACCCACATTTCATAACCGGGAACTTATGTCACCATTTCACATCTCCTAGCAACACCATCTCTTGCTATCCAGTCTTCGCACTCCCATTGTAAGGACTTCTCGGTGTCCTAAGATTTAGCTTTTGTTCGCATAAATACAGCATACTGTTCTATTCATGTTATGGATATGGATACATTAAAAAAATAAATAAATAAATAGAATAAATAAAATATATACAGACATACATATATAATATATATATATATATATATATATATACTATAATATATATATATAGTACATATATATATATATATATGTCTGTCCTCCACCAGTAGGCCCTTTCCCTTTAAAAAGAGAGGGTTAAGTAGGTGACAATGTCAGATTTTAGTATGTTAGTTAGTAGTCCTACTCCACTTTGACTACGATTTATCAGTCGACATTCTATCGGTTGCATAAATCACTCCATTACAGAGCGTGAATCCGCTCAGGTTCTTTATTATAATAAACAAAAAGGATTCAACACCAACAATTGAAACTCGGGATACGAATATAGAAAGAAACTCAAACAGAACAGAAGTTTATTTACAAGCTTATTCACAAAGATAAATGCAGAATGGTTTCTCCTATTTACATAACAAAATTAAATCTGACAATATGTGAAAAGGGGAAAACAGTGCGGCAAGGAAATACTTCTTGCCCAGTTTTGCAGTTGTTGAAATCAGAGCTCGAAGTGAGGGCTTCACAAAAGGGGGTCAGTAGAAACTTCAGACGGCTTCTTAACTTCGTATTGCAGGAAGGAATGCCTTAGTCTTGTAGGACGTTTCTTCTCTGAAAGGGTTGCTCAAAGTCGTGATCTCTCTCTATCTCTCTCTCCGACTACGGACTTCGTTTCCGTCCTTCCGTCCTCTTCCTCTCTTATTCTTCGTCTCTTCCTTCTTCTCGTATCTCCGATGATCGCATCCTCTCTACTTCCTCAGGGCCATATATATATATATATATATATATATATATATATATAATATATAATATATATATATATATATATATATATATATATATCGTATATAATATATATATATATATATCTATATATATATTAATATAATATATATATATATATATATATATATTATATAAGATATATATATATATATATATATATATATATACATATACGTCGATCTCTGGGCGGGGCTGAAAGGGCGGAGCATAACCAGCGAACGTCACCGTCCCTCGACAGGAACTTTTTAGGAGGTTCTCGACGAAATGTTACGTCATATTCAAAACGGGGCGTTTCTAACGACGGCCGCGTGCTGGAGTTTCACAAACACCAGAGTATTCTCGAACAATCATGAGAACAGACGCCACAAACACGTGCGGGAATGCCTCCTTGCTGCAGACCTACTTGAAGAAGATACATTTTCCTTTCCTTTATTAGGTTTCTCACGTGTCAAAAAAGGGACTGTAGTTTGCAAAAGACACGGACTTAAACCTTTTCTTATGACACGTATCGACCTAGAGATCTCACTGTGAGGAAAACGGGAATTATTAGAAACCCCATAACATATTTTCTTGACCATTTGTCATCTTCTGGTTGGTAAAATTTAATAGGAGTTGATATGTTAAGATGATATCAGGATAAGAGAACGAGTGAATCACAGATTGCATCAGCCTTCTGCCAACATTTTTTATTGCACAAAGGTTCTCTCTCTCTCTCTCTCTCTCTCTCTCTCTCTCTCTCTCTCTCTCTCTCTCTCTCTAGGTACCGTGCTTTGTATAAGCTGTCACCCTCATGTTCGTCACGACTTTGCGTTTCCCATTATTGACAACTTGGTTGCTGCTCACTGCTATGCTTATACTCACTTTAAAAAGGCAAAAGGTAAGCATAAGTCAGTCTGTTAATCAAAAGTAAGTCTTAAATTGCAATTTAACACAGCATGTGGTGTCCATAAGCTATATTTCTCTGCAATGTCAATCATTTCGTTTTTCAGTTTATTTCTCTTCACTGTCAATCATTTCGTTTTTCAGTTTATTTCTCTTCACTGTCAATCATTTCGTTTTTCAGTTTATTTCTCTTCACTGTCAATCATTTCGTTTTTCAGTTTATTTCTCTTCACTGTCAATCATTTCGTTCTTCAGTTTATTTCTCTTCACTGTCAATCATTTCGTTCTTCAGTTTATTTCTCTTCACTGTCAATCATTTCGTTCTTCAGTGAAAGCTGCAACACTTCAAGACTTCCCTCAAGTTTAGGTGTAAGATGATGTTTCCGGATTTATGAGGTAGTGCAGAGCCTCTGTTAAATTTTAGGAATAAAACTGGCGTAGATGGATTTAAGGAAGGAACGAAGAAAGGAATATAGAATTTAGGCTAAAGGCCAGGCACTGGGAACCAAGTGGTCATTCAACACTGAAAGGGAAATCGAGAGCAAGAAGTTTAAAGGGACGCTGCAAGGAACCTAAAGTAATACCTACAGTGCACCGCGTAAGGTTCACTGACAGTGTAATCCCACCCCCCTCACCCCCACGTAGACGATAAGGGATTCACAATTCCCTGTTGAGAATGTTCATTTTTGTACAACGTTGGTCACCTGCTTTTCGCTTCTAGGTAACGTTCTCATCATCTTGAATCATCCGACCCGAAACAACTCACGAATTTTCTCAAATCAAATAAAAATGAAACAGAGAAAAAACTTCTTTGAGAATAACGATGGCAAAGTTGGAGAAGATTCTAATGGAAAAGAGCTCATGCTGATGAGATCTAGAGTGTATAAATGTATCAGACACTTCTGCTAAACTTTGTCGAACAGGAGCTAAGACTTAAGGATTTCCTGAAGAGAGTTTTAATGTCTTCTTGTATAAATCGTGAAATGTCAGTCTTGCCAAATTCATATTAACTGTTATATAAACATCACTACATAAGGACACCATCAAAGTAGTTATAATCTTAGATAATAGCAGAGAAATAATGAAGGTATAATTCTAAATGCATCTCTCTCTCTCTCTCTCTCTCTCCTCTCTCTCTCTCTCTGTTGAAATCTTAAACTGGACGACCAAGGACAGCTATAGTAGCTTCACATCAACCGTGCATTTGATGTCCTGGCCCGTCCCTTTCGACGCTCCTGATTGGCTGTTAATAAGCCTATCACGGGGCTGTAAACACTCTCGAGAGTTCACATGGGCAGGATGTGTGTTCCACTTCTCCTGAGGCATACGTTTGAAAGACGCATCCCTCAGGAGAGGAGGTACACACATCCTGTCTATGTGAACTTTCGAGAAAGACTGAGAGTTTCCAGCCCTGTGATTGGCTTATCAACAGCCAATCAGGAGCCTTGTAAGGGACAGGTCTAGACATCAAATGCACGGCTGATGTGAATCTACTAAAGTCATACTACCTAATAATCCCGCTATGGAGGATTATGGGAGTTCCATTTGACAACGTCCTAGAGAGAGAGAGAGAGAGAGAGAGAGAGAGAGAGAGAGAGAGAGAGAGAGAGAGAGGGTAATTGGTGGTTGGATGGTTAACGATTGAATTGGCTGTTGGTGAGTTCTAGGTTGTCTGCTGGTGCAGTTGGTGTTAGTTGTTGGGATCAAAGTTTTGAGGCAGTTTTTAGGCAGAACCTGTGAGGATCAGTATTGTAGGCAGCAGTCTGTGAAAAGTGTTGAAGGCATTGAAAGTCAGTTGAGTTTTGTGTTTTGTTTTGTTTTGTCATTGTTAATATTGTTTGCTTAGAGTTGTTGTGCCTGTGCTGTTGGATTTGTTGTGCTTGTGAGTTCCTGCTGGGTTATATGCGAGTTGTTGTTCACTTTGGAGGCTGTTGTGGTTTCTTGGTGTGGTTGTGAGTCGTTGAGGGCTGTTGTTTGTGAGCTGTTGTGATTCCTTGGTGTTGTTAGTGGGAGTGTGTTGCCTTTTTGTGTTGTTTTTTGTGTTGGTGGTTGTTTCTGCAGTAGTCTTTTGTTGTGGTTGTATTCCTTGTTTATTTGCTGTGTTGTTGAGTTGAGGTTGTAGTCCTTGTTTGTTTGCTGTGTTGTTGAGTTGTGGTTGCATTCCTTGTTTGTTGTTGTGTTGTGGTGTTGTGGTTCTTGGTTGTTGTCTCTGTTGTTGCTAGTGTTCCAGTGACCTCGACCAGCGGACAGCACAGCATAGCCCGGAGTATCTGGAGTTGGGTGAGTACATGTGGTTGTGTGTGTTTTTTTTTTTTTTCTTCTGTGTAGGTAGGTCAATTGTCCTGGGTGTATTCAGTAGAGTAAAGGGGAATGTGACACTGAGGGTTAGTTTGGTAGCCGGATTGATTAAGTTTATGTGGGGAGAATTTTGCCTGCTTGTATTTTATTTTAAGCTTGTGGTCCCGCCACACTGCATGCATTCGTCGACCTAAACAGTGAATAGAGCGCCTCAGTGGCGTGGTTGGTTTGGTGTTTGTTTCTCACCTCGGTGGTCGCGGGTTCGATTCTCGGCCATTCCATTGAGGAGTGAGAGATGTGTATTTCTGGTGATAGAAGTGCACTCTCGACGTGGTTCGGAAGTCACGTAAAGCAGTTGGTCCCGTTGCTGAATAACCACTGGTTTCATGCAACGTAAAAACACCATACAAACAAAAATAAACAGTGAATAAAGTACCTTATTTAATAGATTTAAAAGACGACTGTTGTGGTGGTTGAAAAAGCTGTCGGCTTAATAATGAATGACTATAGTGATACTATAGCAATTATGTTTATCTCTAATTACAGAATTGATAAGGACTGATTCATTTGAAGATTTGCCAATAAACTGTTGAAGCCATATGTGCATTAGCACTTGAACAAAATTTAAGAAAAGGCTGTGCCATAAAATCACACACACACACACACACACACACACATATATATATATATATATGTGGTGTGTGTGTGTGTGTGTGTCTGTGTGTGTGTAGTTTTAATAGCCATAATGCCCTCTTAACTTCTCGAATTCTTAGCACACAAACACACACACACACACACACACACACACACACACACACATATATATATATATATATATATATATATATATATATATATATATATATATATTGACACTTGTACATCCACAAATAATAGGGCACAATTATCGTTTAATTCAGACCCTCTACGTTTTGTTTTATAACCTACACCTCATGGGAATTATATTTTTTTAAATGTTTTTGCTCGGCCAGGATTCGAACCTAGGCCTTTGGTTTATATACAACGATAAACAGCCGACTTTGACCACTCGAACAACGTAAGTCACAGTGAAGCAACACTGACTTTTAACAGGAAATCAGATTTACAAATAAAATATGACCACTGGGCAAAAAAAAAAACACACACACACGCTGAAAATCCGACACTTGACAAGCAAGCAGATTTTTTAAGTTCCACAAACCAGCGGCATGTCAAGTATCTGAAGAGAATTTTTGCACGGTTTTCATACGTGTGAAATAATTTGTCAAATGTTCTGAGAGTGGCAACGTTATTCCAGAAAAAAATAGAAAATAATTATTCTAATTGCCTTTCCTCTTCCCATAATTTCTTGTCGAGGACGCTCTTCGTGAAAAACTTTAGGCTAGGATTAATTATCCTATAAGTGAAGGCCTGGGTCTTAACAAATTTAACATATCTTCTTAGTATATTTCATGAGCTCATCAACAAAGCCATTCCGTTTACTGAAACAAGGTATGAAATGAATGCATCTTTTTTGCAAAGAAGAAAGGAAGGATTAATAAAAAAATTAATTTTAAAAAATATATGACGTGAGTTAAACATACATGCAGTGACATTTCTGTTTCTCAGAAGAGGAGAGAGACAAGAAAGTTCATAAAAAACAAGGGATGAATCTAAGAAACCACTTTAGGGAGAAGGGGCTATTGTTCGACAGTCCAGTAAACACCGAGAGACAGGGGTTTGAGCCAATGGCCCTCAGAATACAAGAAGCATTTGAGCCAATGGACCTCAGAATACAAGAAGCATTTGAGCCAATGGACCTCAGAATACAAGAAGCATTTGAGCCAATGGACCTCAGAATACAAGAAGCATTTGAGCCAATGGACCTCAGAATACAAGAAGCATTTGAGCCAATGGACCTCAGAATACAAGAAGCATTTGAGCCAATGGACCTCAGAATACAAGAAGCATTTGAGCTAATAGACCTCAGAATACAAGAAGCATATGGTGAAATGCAGTTTAAGGTAATGAGATACTGAAAATAGTTGCACATAAAGGATCGAGGAGGAGAGCTAAGTGATGCGAGAGCGGAAGGGACAAGTGTAAGAGTGCTTGTGGAAGTGACTGTCTGTTGATGATGTAAGAAGAGCAAACCAGAGGAAAGGATGAAAAGACAGAAGTTGAAAGGATTACAAGAGAGATGCTGTCCTGCGGTGGTGAAAGTGTGACAGATGTGAATGGCCAAGGTGTGTAAGGCATGCATGGATAAAGGATAAGCCCTAATGGAAAATAAGTGGAATAAATGCTACTCATTAAGATCAGAAGTGATACGAAGGAACTGTAAGCATTACTAAGGAATAAGATGACTTAGTATACTAGGGAATGTGGAAGGTAGATAACAGTTAAGAAGGTGAGACATATAAGGGAAGGATTAGACAAGGGAGAGGGTACATGAATCACTACATTTAGAAGTTTAAAAATAAATTAAAAATACATATGTTGGCCACATCCACGGCCCTGACACAAGAGAAATGTCCAAAGTCACACAAGAGGTTTCTCGTCAGCACATACAGCAGGAGGGGCTCCTCCCAATGCTGCTTCGAAAACAGTTCATGGAAAACTCAACCATGTGAAACAAAACATCACAATACAGACGAAAATGGTGGAATTCCACACACACACACACACACGCACACACACACACACACACACGATCAAAACACCAAAGCTATAATCGTTTACCGCACAGTCATTATACAGACAGGAAGTAGATATCCTTCAAAGAACCATCACCTAAGAAATAGCACTGCAAGAGCCCTCAGCCACTCCAACTTTATAGTTAACCTTGTAACAAAAAAACAAAACAAAACACTGCCTAGGGGTTCCCAAGAAGTCCACGCCCAGCCAGCGTGCTTCAGAGATTTAATTCTCAGATGTGGAATGCAAGACCTTCAAAATAAGCAATTTTGATAATTTCTTATTACAGATTGAGCTGGATTATAGAATATAGGGCAACGGCCAAGCACTGGGACCTATGAGGTCATTCAACGCTGAAAGGAAAATTGACAGTTAAAAGTTCTGAAAGGTGTAACAAAAAGATAACATCGCTGCTGCACTGTGAAACAACCGGACTACCCCCGCTACGGGGAACGTTGACCACTTGATGATTACTCGAACGGTTTGCTACATGTCCATAGCAGTAACATGTTCATCCATCTGCAATTTGTGGACGTATATGACATCATGCCCTTTTTGGGTGACCTTCACAAAGGTAACTAGACTGTCCACCACGAGGGTACCAATGGGTGACTGGAGATTGCTAAAAGCAGTGAGCTTCACACTGAAGCAGCCTCTGCTGAATATTAGGTATATCCTCAGATTGTGTCCTCCAGTCCCGCAGGGGAAGTTTTTGCTGCAGACCATCAGGGTTCTCGCCATAGCTAAAGAGCTGGTCTAATGAAGCTTCAAGGAAATTTTCACAAAAACATCTCAAGTTAAGCTTCTTTATCAATCTTCACTTTCTGTGATTGGTAAAAGTTTGTGGAAATTTTAAAGTTTTGGATTATTATTTCTTGCAAACATTTTTTATTATTATTTTTACAGTGCCCATCAATATACCGGAGTTAGGTTTCACTGTATATACAGAATGGGCCTGATGATATCCACGTTAACACTGAAGCAGCTGTCAGCATTAGAGTAAATGCCGGTTTACCCGGGGATGGTTCACTGGCGCCAGTAACTAGCGGCAAGTAAACTTTCCAGGATAGTAAGCGTTTGCGCGAGGACAGTGTTTTGGGTAGAAGTTGCGACCAAGATGTCTTCTGACAGATGAAGCAATTGATGCTGCTTATGTCATTCTCGCTGGAGAAGTACAGTTGCTCATCAAAAAGAAAAGGAAGAAGCCCAAAATGTGGGCGAGAAAATGGATTCAAAGGAGAGATTTTCAAACTCGCACCAAAAAAAAAAAAAAACAAAAAAAAAAAAAAAAAAAAAAAAAAAAACTTACCAAATTTGTTGATGAGGCTCGGCTTATTGTTACATCCCTTAAGAATGCATCGACTCTCATAAACCAAGACAGTCGAGGATGATAAATATCCTCTAAATCTGCTCCACTTTTCTTAGATTTTTCCACTTTCATTAACTCTTGCCTATAAACACACTTCAGAGTTTTGATTTTCCTTCTTAAAAAATCAAGGTTGGGAATGTTTACTTCCAATTCTAACAGAGCATCTCTTATTTCTTGAAGAGCTACATCCCGCTTATTACGATTCATGTAATCGTTATGTCTAATGTTCCACAAACATTCAAATTCCTCGTATTTAAATATCCAAAAACTTCATTATATCCTCGGTATTCCACTTCTCTGACATGATGATCCTTCTGAAGGCAAGTGACAACTGGGAAAGTTTGCGTTTTGCACGGGGATAGTTACTAGCGCCAGTAGCTCCAGTGTCCGGATAGTGGTCGGTAAAGTAGCCGGAAATCCCGGCTACTTTACCGACCATTATCAGGACACTGGAGCTACTGGAGCTAGTAACTATCCCCGTGCAAAAGCAAAAAAAAAAACTTTTCCCAGTTGTCACTTGCCTCCAGAAGGATCTTCATGTCAGAGAAGTGAATACAGAGGATAATAAGAAGTTTTTGGATAAATACGAGGAATTGAATGTTTGTGGAACATTGGACATAAAACGATTACATGAATCGTAATAAGCGGGATGTAGCTCTTCAAGAAATAAGAGATGCCTCTGTTAGAACTGGAAGTAAACATTCCCAACCTTGATTTTTAAGAAGGAAAATCAAAACTCTGGAGTGTTTATATAGGGCAAGAGTTAATGAAAGTGGAAAAATCTAAGAAAAAAAGTGGAGCAGATTTAGAGGATATTTATCATCCTCGACTGCTAGTTTAAAAGAGCCGATTCATTCTTACGGGATGTAACAATAAGCCGAGCCTCATCACAAATGTTAAGTTTTTTTTTTTTTTTTTTTTTTTTTTTTTTTTTTTTTTTTTTTTTTTTTTTTGTGCGACTTTGAAAATCACACTCTATAAAATACACTTATTAAGCAACAAATAGTTGGAGTGAAATGAAATATCAGTGTTTTGCTCAGTCATTTAGTAAGCCTTCATCACTAAATGTACGCTACTTGACAACGGTCGGCTCCCTCCTGGCGACAACTTCTACCAAAACACTGTCCTCGTGCAAACGCTTACTATCCTGCAAAGTTTATTTGCCGCTAGTACTGGCGCCAGTGAACTATTCCGTGTACACGGGCCTTAACTAAATGGAACAGTCAAGTAGAAATTCTTGTTTTCTCCCCAAAAACTTCCACCTTAATAAGAAGTATAAGAAAGTGCTGCTGTAAGTAATAAATGCCAAATGTGCATTAGAATTTAAGAAGAATTGTAAAAAAAAAAAAAAACTAAGCCCAAACGGTGTGTGTGTTATATATATATATATATATATATATATATATATATATATATATATATATATATATATATATATATTTAACTGTGCCAAGCGTTAGTAATAGGTTTTTTGATGGTCAAAGATCCTACAAGATTTTAACTTATTCACACTGCATGATTTAACAACATAAAAAAAAACATCCAAATTTAGAAACAACGATGATAGGAATTAAATCACAGTGTATTTTATCATTCAGACCGAAACGCTATGAATCTGTTTATACAGCCTTAAAAGACGGAGATGCTTATCAGATCTGCCAAGCTGAAATAATGAACCAGAAAGCAACATCCTGTTGATGCAAAAGTTACTTGGCGCAGGTCAAGCCTTCAAATGGCTGTTATGACAGACGTCCATATTTATGTTTATAAACATGTGGGCAGGATTATGCTGAAGAACATCCTTCGTTTCGTAACATTTTCTCGACGGTACACCGAGTACCCCCTCTGCTTTCCGGAGCCTGTTACATCATCTGCCGCAAAACTGCAATTTCTAAAATAGCAGCCAACCTCCCAAACCACTGTAGGTGCTTGTTTGTCAGTTTTATATCTATTAGCAAGAATTTGCGCTCAGCAGAAGGTGCATTCAAATGAGATTACTCCTCACGCTTTTACGTCTTATAACCATTCTCTTCAGAGCGAGTGAGAGATCAAGGAGATATAGAGAAGAGCGCCACTGCAAGAGAAAGAGAGGACGAAAGCACTCTCAAACACCCGAGCATTAAATCAAACGGATGTTACATTAAAAATGGATATCCTAAATAAATATATATCTCGTGTAGAACTTTACTTTTGATATGACTCCATGTGGGAAATCTTTTCTAACTAAGATTTACTCCTGTATGCAAAGAACCAGTTGTTTGTTACTCAATTTATGTAAAAGGTGGTTAAGCAACGACAAGACCCTGGCGCTTTCTTCATATATAATAATAATAATAATAATAATAATAATAATAATAATAATAATAATATATGAAGGTAGGAGACCTTCTCTCAAACATGTTTTGTTAAAGTATAATAATAATAATAATAATAATAAAGTCTACGGAAATCAGTTACACTGAACATTATCCCTAATGCTTTAATTCATTAGGATGAATTTGATTAGCGTTAAGTTTCATAACACTGATAAACTACTTAACCTCAATGAATTAATCGTTAACAAGAAAGTGTATATACGGGATTATTGTTATAATCGCGCCAGAAATCTGACTCGATACATTCACTGATAACGGTTTGCAAATATCGGATGACTTCAATCTAAACTGAGGATCGAGAAGACAAAAATCAAAGAACTCATGTCACTTTTAAAAGGCTGCTTGGATCAAAGGCATAGGTCCTATAAATCAATTCACTTGAATCCTGGGAAAAAAGCAAAACTAAAAAGATTATGAATACCATCTCTCTACAGGTTATTTTCTATTCAAAATTAATTTTTATGATTAAATTCCTTTGTTTATTTTTCTTGTTTTTGTATTTTGGCAAAGTAACCTCTAGAAATCTTTGTGTCCTAAATAAGCAGCAGGTCATCGTCATATTAATATGATCTTCGTGTAATTGAGACAAACTGTTTCAATTCATTACATATTACATTTGGTAAGAACGTAGAGCATTGTTCTAGTTATCAAGACACTCGCTAACGTCAGTTATGAACAACTTATACTTCATTACATTATACATCAACTTTAACGTCATTCGGTCCGGTAAGACCCCGAAGATGTGTCGCTTCTTGGCTTTCCAGAGGATTCCAAAACATTTCAGTAGGTTTCCAAAATCAAGAACATTTATCATTTATATTCCTTGGTATCTCTAGAGTACCGGACGATACTGCGAGTTCAAGTGTTCAAACACAAAACCTGAAAACCTGATGGAACAAATAGTGATAAATTGTGAAGTGGTGTCAACAGTTAATATTACACGAGAATAAAAACAACCAACATAATTACCTGATATTGAAGAAATTGGGTGCTACGAAATGGGACTCTATATTTTAGTAGAGAGGAGAGAGAGAGAGAGAGAGAGAGAGAGAGAGAGAGAGAGAACGAGAGAAGAGAGAGGCGAGAGAGAGAGAGAGAGGAGAGAAGCAGAGGAGAGAGAGGAGAGATTGTGGCATCTTAAGCCATATGACTTTATGAACATTTCTCTTTTTGAATAACCATTAATTAAGGAGATCCAAGTCGCCATAATAAATAATGGCTAAAGATACTTTTCTGGCAAAAGCAAGATAGGTTAAAAGGGAAAAAAAAGACGAAAGATAGAGTTTATCCGGAGAGGAAACGATACAATAGCTAACAATAGAAAATCATTTGAATGAGCGCTGAATCAAATTCATATAATATTATGACGAAACGAATCCAAAGACATTTCATCTTAATCCATTTTCCTTCCTCATTTTCATTACACAATAAGACCAAATAATGTCTGTTACATAACTTAACAATTATAAGTATTCGAAAAAAATTCCCTTAACTATCATATTTGCTCCCAGTCAGTATATCTACAAACAAAACTAACAAAATCGCATCCTAATTAAAAGCTATGGTCTTTAAAACCAAACTACTCAGATATAAAAAAAAGTATCATGAAAAACTTTATTACTAAATAAATATCGGTACATTCAAGCAACTTGAAAGCTCTCGAAAAAATTTGTCCAAAATCATTTGGTGCTCAAGAATAAAATGTAATTCCACTACTGGAGGAGGATCAGGCTACCAAAAGATATTTTCAATGACCTAGTGTGAGTTACCGACTACACAGATATCAAAAGGATGACTTACAAGTTGTCTTTTCATGTCATTTCAATAAAGAGCAAATATGATGCCACACCTTACTTCACTACAATCTTTGAATGTCTTTCTTCAAATATTTCTTATTGTTTGTATGCATCAAATTTAAATATGATGCTCCTCTGTGTTCCTTATGTAGCATATGGGCGTTTTATTCCGTAGTGGATAGCTAATAATAATAACAATATTTAGGTAAGACCCCCTGATTTAATAAGTCTCATTAAAGATGATCATGCTTCCGCTGAATACATCTTGTAACCAACTTTTCAATTTGTCCTCTGCTGCCTTATTCTTTACTGTGGGACAAAGATGAAACATAAGCTGCCCGACATTCAAGATATTGTCGTGCGCTTGGAGAACAGGCACAAGGTATACGGCTGTCAAAGTTTTATCTTAATACAATAGATAATAATAGACAATGGGGGTGACAGCTCACCTCCAAATCCGGTTGACTGAGAGGAGATCTGATAGTAACTACGCTGCCCTGTCGGTGCATGACATCCTTAGGATTAAGAAACCTGGTTACCAGTTCCAGTGCCCAGTCCGAGGAGGATGCCCCGCTGCCTGCCTTGGTTATGCAGGTGTGCTAAAGACACTGCACCATTTACAAAAGGCTGCCATCAGAGGGCTCTATGAAGAGAATCCCAATCCCAATCGGAGAAGGATGAAGGATGGCGAGTTATGTAGATTTATAGATTTTGGGCATAATGCCAAACACTGGGGCAACTAAGGCCATTCAGCGCTGGAACGGAAATTGTCAGTAAAAGGTTTGAAAGGTGTAACAGGAGGAAAACCTCAAAGCAGTTGCACTATGAAACCAGTTAGGAGAAGGTGGACAGTAAAAGGAATGAAAGTAGTTGCAGCTAGGGGCCGAAGGGACGCTGCAAAGAACCTTAAGTAATGCCTACACTACACCGAATAAGGTGCACCGACAGCACTATCCCACTACGGAGTGAAGGATGACGAGAGCATGCAGCCATCAGACAGTGAATATTCAGACTCCTGATCCAGGCAGTTCGCTCAGCCTGGCCACAACAATCAAACCCGGCCCAATTCAACCTCTCGCTGTCGTATTAGCCGTAAGCCACCCCTCTGGCTAGCGGTTACGTTTTTAATTCTAGGCTCGAGCTCTCTCTATTCAAACAGTTGGTTTCAAGAAATTAGGCAATTCAGGGTATGCCTGACACATCATTGGAAAAGGCGCCGCCATTTGATATAATGAGGAGTACAAACTGTGAGCCGCTCCATTGGAAACGCACCTTTAGGAGATAACTAACAACTAAATATGTAGCAACTAATATCCCTGTTTAGCAAACAAGCTGTTGGCAACGCTGACTGTAAACTAGGTCGCTAAACATGTAATCACGTAACAAAAAGAACGCTTATCAAATACCAAAGAACTCTTATGTAGTGATGTTATTCTATGGATAAGGTGTATTAACCAAAACCAAGTCAAACCATACTCTTACAATTAAACAATCAGAAGCATTATTTCTATCGTCTCAAGCTGGACTCTCTCTCTCTCTCTCTCTCTCTCTCTCTCTCTCTCTCTCTCTCTCTCTCTCTCTCTCTCTCATCAATGTTTTCATACTTTGGACGATGAACTGTAAACTTCCAAAAGAAACCATTTTATAATCGCCTTTTATAAATAAAAGTCTTTTATAGTATCACGTAACGGCATTGCAGGTAATGTGTATACCAGAACACACGGCGGAAGACATTTTCACTCCCGTTATTCCCAACACTTTATTGGCTTAACTAACGCTTCCTTTAATACAATTCCAAATCAAGCGCTCATTCTTACGTATAAGATAAACGCCAGGGTAACATATTATATTATAAATTGTATTTATAACTACTGAAGACCAAATGGAAACAACCATGCAATTCAGTACTTGGTCCGATCCCATTGCATTATTAATTACACTGCAATGACGCACGCTCTTCTCCTGAATCCCGGACATTCACGATGTCAACATCCATACCCAGTGGCGTAAGAAGAGGGGAAAAGCAGGCCCTTGCACTTTTAAAAGTGGAGGGGCCAAAGTATCCCCCCCCCCCCACCACCACTTTTCAGCACAGCCAGAAATTAAAAAATAAATGGACATTTTTCAAGATGGCTGCTGTCAATGAAATTTCGATTTTGTAAGTGTCTTCATGTGTCAGTGTGTTATATCGTTAGTATATCATAATATCTTGTGGAATTCTGATGTTTTTGTTTTTGGTAGTTTATCAGAAGTGTTACAGACGAAAACTATGTAGTCCAAAAACGTAATATGGGACTAGAAAAGAGAAACACTACGATATGTAGGCAAGGCGAACATCGTTGTCATTTCGAGAATTTTATTTGTTCGTTCGTCAGATATGTAAATTGACAGTTATGAAGTTTTTGAAGATCAGCTTGGATTCTTTGAGGTACCATCAATCAATAGTGAAACTCTTTTCAAAGCATTGAGGGATGTGCTCATAAGGCGTAACTTGCCCATTCTGTCTTTGCCGTGGCCAGGCTTATAATATTGCAAGTAATATGCAAAGCCACAGAACTGGACTGGCTACACGAATGTTGGAAAAAGAAAATTCTGCAATCCAAATTTATTGTCTAGCCAACTGTATCGACTTATGTCTGCAAGAGGTGCCCAGAAAATCAAAGTCAGTGCTGGATGCAATGGATTTGGTTGCAAAGATAACTAAATTGGCAAAGTTCTTTCCAAAGAGGTCTCATATTTTTGAGCAAACGCAAATGGGGAAGACTTAATCACCTTCACTAAAACCACTCTGCCAGACCAGATGGACTGTGAGGACATCAGGTTGACTCTACTATCAACTACTTGATCTACTCATTCGGGAACTGGACTCCAGGTATGATCAACCAACAGCTGGCATTCTGGAGAAAGTAGAAACATTATTATTAGATTCTGCAAATCAGAAAAGTCCTGAAATACCAACTGATGTTAAAGAACTCTCACAAAATTATCTGGACTTTGAACGATTGTCCATTCAATTGAAGATGCTCCCTGATGCTCTGAAGAAAGAGGAACAGATGTCCACAATAAATAGCATAAACGAAATAGGCAGTACTCTCAAAGAGGAACCTGTCAAACAAGGTCTGCTTAGTGAAGTGCATAAATTACTTAAGCGCTACTTAACAGTCCCAGCCACATCTGCAACTTCAGAAAGATGTAACTCTGCACTGAAACTAATAAAGAACTACCCAAGAAGCACCATGACACAACAAAGAACCAATAACACATTCATTTGTCATGCACTCAAGCAGAGAACCGATGATCTGGATCTGGTGGAAACAGATAACACATTTGTTATTATAAATGAAGAGCGTGCACCGTCACTTTGGCCCTTTTTAGTGCTGTATCCATCAAAGTATTTGATACTTTGAAATGGTTAATTCTTGTATGTGCCAATTCTATGACAATTGCATCTCAATGTTATTCATATTCTGCAATACTTTTGTATTCTTGTATTTTGTCTGTAGCACAATGTGTAATATGTGATGTTGACATAACTTGCTGCGCTAGTGCCTCACACAAAATACACCTCCTAGTCAAGCAATAATGTGAAGATGTAAGTTTTATCCCGTAGTCTATATATACTATAATGGTAAAGCAGCTGCTGGTTGCATTTGTTTTGTATCTATAAGAAATAATCAACATTTCTGTGATGGATCTTATAATCATGATGATACGTTTTCAGTTCATTTTTTTTTAATGTGCAAAACAATGCATGTAAAATGTTATTCAAACATCATAAATTACTATATTTTTGTATGATTGTATGATCTATGATGATATTACGATATATGCTATCAACTCAAGAGTCTATTAAGTTTTGAAGGGGTCTGGTAATTTCACTTTTTTTTATTATTCCTCTCAGATATTGAGGTCTTGGTTCTTTTTCTTTATTACCATTACCTTCATATGATCATATATGGGTGTGTATAATGCTTGGATAATATAAAATTTGCTTTGATTTAGTTTACATTTTGATATTGCAAACTGATTTGCAGCAATGCATCCTTTAATAAGATTATGCGATTAAGCTGTATTGTGGCCAAACCATTGAAGATTACTTTACGAGTCTAGAAAATAAGATCAATGTTCAATTATTAAACCTTTAAGATTAACATAATACACAATTTGTGCACGTGGTTTAGTTTGAATCAATGATACAATACTCTTACCTGTTGGTTTATTTGAAATAATGTTTTATATGCTCAATAAAGAATTGAAACTTTTCTGATAATTCATGTGTATTTAAATATTGGAATACTTGAGTATATTGGTTTGGCAAAAACTATCTTGCACGGTTGTCTCGTACGACATGGAGGGTATAACATCTATCAAATGTAAGGTAACACAACATCGTAATGACTTTTCACCAGATCTATAATAAGTCCCATCAACATTGCTCTCATTATGTATCATTATATTGTCTTGGTATTACAGTTGCAAGTTTTTTTTTGTTACATGGTTGGATTTTTCGCTGTCCCCTTTTATATAATATTTGTTACAATATATAATGTTAGTAAACTTTTAATATATATACTATATTATATATTATAACCAATATATATATTACTAAGAATATCTATTGTTAAATCAAACAAAAAACGTATAAGCTATAAAATGTTTTAATTAAAATATATTACATCATGAAATCGTTCATATCGATGTAAGTTGTGAAACTGCATAACAATAGACTTGGAATTATAATGCTCTCTCTCTCTCTCTCTCTCTCTCTCTCTCTCTCTCTCTCCTCTCTCTCTCTCTCTCTCTCTCTCTCCTATTAAAACTTCTCACTACAAAAACACAACGGCCGATTTAATAGGATAGATTTCTTCAAATTCCAGTTGGAACATTCATGAACAGAAATAAATATTACCGCTTGTAATTAATATTAGTCTCTTTATTCGTTGCAAAATATGGTATTTGGCCCTATACAACTAAAAGCTGAAAACCTTTTCATTCCTTTTACTGTACCTCCATTTAAATTATCTTTCATCTGACTATCCAACCTTTCTTAACAATCATTTCATGGTGCAACCGCGACTTTTTCCTCCTGATGCACCTTTCAAATCTACCGGCTCTCAATTTCCTTTCCAGCGCTGAATGACCTCATAGGTCCCAGTGCTTGACCTTTGGCCTAAACTCCATATTCCTATACAACTGCAGGGTAAACAAAGGCTTTGTTCTTTAAAGTTAATCTGTTTATGCACTTAGTAGTTTCTTTGCTCTCCATAAAAGAAAGTATGTAATTGGTAAATATCCGTTTTTCTTTACCTGAATATTACTTTCAGTTCTAGTATCTTACCTAACGTTTTTCGATCTAGTTCCATCACTTTGTGATACTCATACTATATAGCCTATTTCAGTTTAATCAATCTTTTTAACTGTTTATATTCGATTTTCATCAGTGTATTTATTTTCGTATTCTATAAGATTTAAACTACTGCAGAAACACACATACATTTCGTATTCTTTTTATGCTTTTAATAGCAGTTCGTGTTTTTCACTTTAAATCTTAGGTAGATTAGCGAACATTTAAGGATCATGGATGTCTTGATATAATCGGAGGATCAAACAGAAAATTGTAGTTTCTACTGATGAGCTGGAGTGTATCGATGAAAGCGAGTTTTAGAAGGATAAAAAAAATCCGAATGCACTGGAAGGGCACCTACTATTATGCAAATATCTTATTAGTAAGAGCCAGTCCACAGGTACGGTGGAAAAGGACAAGAGAGGAAATATCTGTAAGTTATGAAAAAGTGGACAAAGCAAGGAGACAAGCGATCACTGAACATCTTAATCGATTTCCAAGAATGTAATCCCACTATTGTCGACAAAATTCAAGGTGAGATTATCTGCATCCAGATCTTAACGAAAAGGGAAATGCATGCTATGTTTATAGAGGAAATTTCTGAGAGGCGTATCAGCAAGGTACAACTTATTGTGAGGTCCTAGGGAGCCAGAATAAGAATATTTCCTTCCATAATCCTAAGAAGGATATCTGTGAGCTCTGTGGAAATTACAGAAGAGGAAATGCTGAAAAGAAAACAGAACTTCAGGACCAATGTCAAGAGTCCATAAAAGGAAGGAAGCTGTCAGCAGGAAGAAAGATGGAGCTCAACATGATGCTGATCCTTTTCTCAATGCAGCAGCAATTGAACTCCAGCAGGTTATTTAACTCACAAGGTCAACAATTAGCCCCACTCCTCTTATAATCTTACAATCTTTAACTTACAAACAAAGGCTTGTCATTGTTTTACTTGGCATAAAGCACAAGTAAGACGATGATCTCTGAAATTGGTACGTGCTTAAGTATTGATTGACCTTGATAAACTTGATGCTGCCGGAGGTCAGAACTGTAAAACTGTTTGCGGATGGGTGTCCAGGACAAAATAAAAATTCTGTAATCACAGCCACGCTCTTGCATTCAGCATTCAGACTCGGAAGTATTGAAAGTTTACACCTAATTCCCTTCGAGGCCCATCACGGAAAAAACGAAGGTGACTCTGCACACAGTGCCATTAACATTACCCTTGACAATGTTAGTGACCTTTATGTCCCTTCTAAATTAATACGCATTTTTCGACTAGCAAGGAGAAAATATCCTTATTATGTTCATCCAGTCTAGACTTGATTTTCTCGATTTTATGACAATATCAAAAGTACTTCGTATACTATCCATTAGACTAGCCGACTGAGGAAATTCTCTTAATTGGACAGGAACGAGAGATGTAAAGGTGCAAAAGAGTTCTTTGGATAAAGTTTTCTTCAAAACTAGTCACCTAAATGAACACTTCAGATCTGTAACACTGAAGCAGCGAATGCAACCTGGCCCAAACAATTTACTGCTTCATAAACTCTACACTGAACCTCCTAAGATCTCTAAAGGTGAGTTTACACTAGGCTTCACCCCATTGCATGCGTAAGACTCATCACCAACTCCTCCCAAATTCTTGTTAGTCCCACCTATTGGACTGCTCATCAAATCACGCCACACCACTAGCTCGCCCTAAAGAGCA
The DNA here is from genome assembly GCF_015104395.2 of Macrobrachium nipponense. NCBI lineage: Eukaryota > Metazoa > Arthropoda > Malacostraca > Decapoda > Palaemonidae > Macrobrachium > Macrobrachium nipponense. Next base: position 25,369,934 of record NC_087211.1, on the reverse strand, counting down.
GTCCAGTAGGCGAGGCTAACAAGAATTTGGGAGGAGTTGGTGATGAGTCTTATTCGTGCTGCGTAGGGTGAAGCTTATCTATAAACTAACAAGTTCTTCATAGCACTTATATGTACCAAAAAAAAATGTTTAAAAATATACACATACAATATATACAGCTTTGATAGATTTTATCGTGTGTAATCAAGGAAGAGTTTTAATAAGCATTGTCAATAAAGTATGAATTATCTATTATTCTTTTCAATTACATCCATAATGATTTAGGTTTTTGCATATTGTTCTTTAGCATCATGAAATGGTTACCTAAGCAATAATTTCCCAGTCATTTCCAAAATAGCTCTGAAAAAAAGTAGTAAAGTAGTAAAAATAATTTCAATTTCCAAGTTGTGAATGAACAGATAAACTAATAAAACCCATAAATAAAACAGTCTCGATGATGAAGTAATCGAAATAATGCTTTCTACGACAACGTGAAAGATAAGGAAAGAGATTTTCATAAGAAAAAGATGCATATTATCTTTTGCATAACCTTTTACATAACATATTCTGTAAATTCAGATCCTTCTACACACTAACAGATACAACTAAGGCGTAATTAAAGTGTTTTTTAATTGAAAAACTCTTTGTAGACAAAAGAGCGCATTTAATTCAACACCCCCTAGGAATAAGAAAGAGTAGAATTTTTGTAATGTTATTACAGTTAAGAAAATCTACATTCTTCTGATAAACTGTGCCAAATTTATTACTACTACATTTAGTTTTAAACGAGCAGTTAACAGAAACATTAGCCCAAAAACTTAAGATGGTTCTCCTGAAAAAGTGGAAAAAAACTGTGATACGCCACTTCGACTTGGTATTGACTTATAACAGGGATAAAATCAATGCAAATTATTTTAGGTCATTTGTATTTCCTTTACTAGACGACTACTGTTCTCCGGTATGGATGCCTGATTCTGCCAGAGATTTCATCTTGTACACTGAGTCGCTCGTGGTGACAGGTTTCTGTTTCCTGATAGTAGTTATATGACTTGAACCATCGACAGATGGTATCTTGTTTGTCTGTTTTCTTTCAGTTTTTCCCTTTAACTCCCCTGATTTCTTCCTAGTCATCACCATATTTTTTTGGAAACTTCAGTTTCTGGTCAACGGCCATGTGGGATTGTTCCATATGAATCGGGTTCATCTCCTGAGTAATAATAATAATAATAATAAATAATAATAATATAATATATATATATATATATATATATATATATATATATATATATATATATATATTATATATAAAGTTCTCATTCACAAAGAGCGAAAGGTAGGTTTGGCACAATTGTGAGGCTGAGACAGGGTGTGTGATGTCTACCAGTCGTTTGAAAAGTTATCTGGTTTGATAACGCTAGCAGTGGTTAGCAAAAACGCTGGTATTTTCCCATACCTTTTCTATCACTGAGTATTTATTGTTATACCTCGGTGCTAAATTGCACTAAGCCTATATATGTATATATGCAGTACACACATACACACACGACGTGTGTGTACGTGCATATATACATATATAACCTTGCTGCACGTGCATATATGCATACATATACCTACATACATACATACATACATACATACATACACACACACACACACACACACATATATATATCTATATATATATATATATATATATATATATTATATACAAAATATAAATTCTTCCCACGACGAGATAAAAGGATACGATGATGATGATGATGTTTGCTTTATATTTGTTCTTACATTTAATGTTGATATTTTCATGGCAATAAAGCTTTCAAGACAAATTCATATCTGCTGCGAGAAAAAATCACTGTCACTTGGCACGGATATATCTTTGCGTTTTCCCTGAAGAAGTTTGACAATCCTTCCGTCTTCAGCTCCTGAAAGAACGAGAGAAATGTCAACCGCACGACGGGTATAGCACCATGACTCAGTAGCAAGGTTGCCGTTTTGAGGAATTTCGTCTATTAGTGTGGCTTTCTGGTGACATCTGGCAACCCTCCGTGGCTAATGAAATTTATGAAATCCTTTTTTTTCTTCGTCAAAAAATACTTTATATTGAGCTAGTGGCGTGTAGTTTCTAACATCACGGGAAATAATTATACATCGGAAAATACGCATCCTAACTATTAAATCATAAAATAAAGTAAAAAATAAGATGAACGGCCTATGGTAAACACTGCTGAAATCCAATGTTGTGAAGAAAAAACGGCACCATGACTCAGTAGGTGCACTGACTCCAACGGGTCTATTGGCCATCTCCGGGATCCTCCAAGTCGTCCTGAAGTCTTCACAGACATGCTAAAGACAGCATGTGAGCAAAGAGGGTGAATAGTATGATTAAACTAGACTAGAAGACGAAGCAGACTGACTAAGAGAGATTTTCCAGGGGGAAAAGTACTACACCAGGAGAACAGCAGATAACTTCAGTCTACTAATGTTTACTGATGAAAATATGGACAACTTCGCGGAGCAATATGGAATTGAAGTTCCTGCTTTCTGTGATTATGGATTTATTCTGCAACTCTACAGTTTCGACATAATCACGGTTTTAGTACTTCTGTTTTCCGGAAAAATACTTTTACAGGTTTAGGCACCAACTTTTTTAGTTCATGTTTTCATTCTTTCAAAATAAAGGCAATCACCATTCCTGTTTTTAGAGAACTTAGATATACCTCAGACTGGGCCTCTTTTCATATTAAAATTGAATTTTTACTTGAGTGTTTCACAAAAAAACTCATTCCCAAGAAATTTAGTTTTTAGTATTATCAACAAAATGTTAGCAAAGTTTGTTTCCAAACCTACATTGAACTTTAACGTTCCAACATTAACTATGTATCCCCCAATTCCCTTTATTCAGAACTCCGACAATTTACGTTCCAAAGTTAAACAAATTATTGAAAACGAGCTAGGAGTTTTGAAATTAAACCTCATTCCTATGAACCCTAAGAAAATTGGAGGTTTCTTCAGTTATAAGGACATGCTTCAAGAATTCATTAGATCCAACATAATATATTAATTTCGATGCCCAAGATGCCTTGGTAAATTACGTTGGATCCTCTCGAAGACTGTTGCAGGTTCAATATTATAGCCATCTTGGTCTTAGTTATAGGACAGGGTCAAGAATATCCAATCCGGAATTTTCTAATATTAGAAATCACGCATCCAAATGCAAAATTACAGTGGAAAAAACAAGTTTCAATAACAGGCACTACTAAACAAACAGCCTACTTAACGACCCTTGAGCCTTTATTTATTAAGCACCTCTCTCCAGGCTTAACCTCCTCCTTCCTCCTCCTCTCTCTCTCTCTCTCTCTCTCTCTCTCTCTCTCTCTCTCTCTCTCTCTCTCTCTCTCTCTGGCCTAAGTGTTGTCTGGGCATGTACGAACTGTTGTGGTCACTTGGCACTTTTCTTTTCCTTGAATAGGTAGCCTTCCTCATTTACTCAAGTTTAGTTTTTATTTTAAAGTTTTAAATGATTTAATTTTAGCTGATTTTCTGGTAACAATTTGTGCTTTTATATTGTAATTTATTATACAAATAAATTCATTTTAATTGCAACATGAAACGTTTCACATAAATAAAGCATGCTTCTTAAGACTGCTGTCTCCCTGAGACTCCCGAATGTTATATATATATATATATATATATATATATATATATATATATATATATATATATATATATGTATATATATATTACATATAATTTAATATGTAACATATATCATATAATAATTTAACATAACTTATTCAGTTTCTTTCTCCTTTTTCTCTGAAAGCTGATTATGGTTATTTTGCCTCCCCTCAAGGGTTGTTATTATATATAAAGTATATATATATATATATATATATATATATATATATATATATATATATATACCAAAAACCAGGGCCAGGCGACGGCCAGCAAGACACATCAGTGCGAGGGTGGACCCAGGGAAACCAATTAATTTCCAACATATTGCTTTATTTCCGACGTTTCGTAATAATTACTTTATTACATCTTCAGGGATCTGTTGAATAATGAATATATAAAAACTAAAAACGTTACTGTAAAAACTTAAAATTTCATAAGAAAATTAAAATTCAATACATTTAAATTTCATAAGAAAAATTAAAATTCAACACTTTATATCTAAAAAAAAAAAACAGATAAAAAACACACACACATACAAAAGAACCAAAGGCCGCTGACCAACCTTATGTGGAGAGAACAAAAGACAGAATGCTTACAAAGACAGTTAACTTAGGTAGAGTTGAGTAGAGGAGGTTTGAGTATTTAACTGTGGGACTAGTTGTTTAATAAACAATGACTCAAGTATAGGCAATTCGTGAGGAATAGCTGTTTGGCATATTATACTAAAATCACTTCTTTCGACGTAAGTTTTTACAGATTTTGGAATGAGCTCTGATATTAGAATGTTCTGGGTTGGAGAGCCTACAACCAGTGCGAAAGCTAATTCCCCGATGGGAGTCGATTCTGACCCTCAGTAACCTCCTCGTGGATCCGACATATGTCCCCGAGTTATACTTAGGGCAAGTATACTTATACACCACGTTAGAGGACAAAAAAGGGCTTAATCGATACCTTATGGTTAGAACCAATTGTTAACGGATTTTTTGGGAATTAATTTTAAATTGATCGCTCCATAGTGATTATTGATAATTTGTTTTTTTTTACAATTTTAAACTTAATTCTGTTTATTACTCTCCTCCACAGGGCTTTTTCATTACATCGAACTGGGCATTCCTTTCACCAGGAAATTAATTTTCTCTCTGAATATTTTATGAATAACTGCTTCCCTCGTAGCTTATTTTTAAACAACTCCGCATATTTCTTGACAAACAATTCACTGGTGTCATGAAACCTCCAAACAGTGCCCAAGTTAAACGTTTACGCCAAATTTCCTTTTTACACGATGATTCTTTTAGAAAACGTTTTTTACAAAATTATCAATAATCACTATGGAGCGATCAATTTAAAATTAATTCCCAAAAATCCGTTAACAATTGGTTCTTTTTTAACCATAAGGATCGATTATTAAGCCCTTTTTTGTCCTCTAACGTGGTGTATAAGTATACTTGCCCTAAGTGTAACTCTACATAGTTGCTTATGTTAAATTTCTTTATTTGTGTATTTGAGTTAAAGTATATATATTTAATATGACAATTAATAATTATATATGTTATTTACTTCATAGTTATTTATTATGTTTAATAAATGATTATATCGTAAAGTAAATAAGTATATCATACGAAATTGTATATTATAATTATATATATATATACTATGTATATATATAATGAAATATATATATATCATATAATAATATATATATATATAAAATATAAAATACATATATATAAGATATTATTAACCCATAAAAATTTACAATAAAATATTTCAATTATATATATAGTATATTATATATATACATAATATCACAATTTCGTATGATATCCTTATTTACTTGTACGTATATCATTTATTTACCTAATAATAATTATGAGTAAATTAACATAATAATTAGATTGTGCAATTAAATATAAATATATAATCATTTATTAAACTAATAAATAATTATGAAGTAAATAACATATATAATTAATTGTGCATATTAAATATAAATATAATTTAACTCAAATACACAAATAAAGAAATTTAACATAAGCAACTATGTAATTAATTAGCGAGTATTAAAATTAACTGCTATGTATAAACACAATAATCATACATAAAAATTATAAAAATGAAGAAAAACTTCACATAAATATCTGTAAAGTAAATAAATGAGTATAAAAAAATACATAATAAATACAAAACAGATGAATATATATAAAATATTTAATAGAAATGTACCAATATACTATAATAAATAATTATGCAAGAACAAATGTATATAAATAAACAAATAAATATTCATTAAATAAATAAATCGGTATACATAACTGTTACGGCCTCTGAGAGAGGTCCGCTTCAGGTTCGATATGAAATAAATAAAAAAGAAAAAAAAATATTTCAACACCAACAGTTGAAACTGGGGATACGAATATAGAAAGAAACACTAACACAACAAAGGTTTATCTACAAGCTTACTAACATAGGTAAATGCAGAATGGTATCTCCTATTTACATAAAAAGATAGAATCTTACAATGCATGAACTGGGGGAACAGCGAAGCAATTCAAATACTTGCTAGTCAATTTGGCAATTCGGAGCGATGGCTTCCCAAAAGGAAAACGGTGATTGGAGATGTCCTCTTGACTCTGTATTGTAGAAAATAGTCTACTTGTAAGGCAGGAACTCCCCAAAACCTCTAGCAGGGCCTTTTCTTCTCTGAAGTCTGCTCGACGTCAAGGTAACACGGTCGTGCACTCCTGAAGACGACTATACCAGTATCCAACCAACTCCCGAGCAACTTTTCTTCTGATCCTCTATTGGTTCCTTTCTCTCTTATCTCTCACGGATAATCGCTGCTGCTGATGATCTCTCACTGATAATCTCATCTGTGGCTCTTACTGAGGATATCTCTCTGTGACTAACTGGAGTCTCTCTTTTACGATCTCTCTATATCTCCTCCTCCTGCTGCTACTTCGTCCGTCGTATTAATACGGCATTCTGGGGGCGGAGACTACGGGGAACGTCACAGGCTCCAGAAATTTCCGGAACTTCTTAGATGAATCTAGACGAGGTATTGCATCAGAAATCGCGGCATTTCTCACGTCACGACGGCGTCTGACGAGTTCCACACCACTCCTGCCGATTCTAGAACCATCAATAGAACAGGCACCTCCAACACAATGCGCTAACGCCTCCTTGCTGCCGAACTTCTCGAAAATGCGTTCTCCTTTCCTTTATCTTTCTTTGCTATAAAGCAATTACCATCACAATAACCATATATTCAATAACCAATATACAAAATTAGATGTTTATAGAGTAAAATTAATAAAAATAAACAAAAGGTTACCAAAGTAAAAGATTGAATAAATGAAAAATAGTATGCGGTAATTACAAAAATATATAAATATTTTTTACAATAAAATCTACATAAATCTATAAAAAATCTCTATAAAAACATAAAAAAACCTTGCCAATGCACTCACTATATAAATGTGTCTATTCGAGTTGTTAAATCAGGCTATGGGTGTAATGAACACACGCACAGAAATCATAATACTATATAATATATATATATATATATATAGTATATATATATATATATATATATATATATATATATATATATATATATATATATACACATACATACATACATACATACATACATACATATATATATATATATATATATATATATATTATATATATATATATATGTATGTGTTGTGTGCTAATTTTTATCATATCACTGTGAATTACATACAGGTATTAAGCTACGAATGTCGTTTAATATTCAATTTCTGCTACTTCGGGAATATCACCGAGGGGGAATTATAAGTGATAAATGGACTGATACTGGAGTAACTCGAACTCTCGATAGTCTCCTCCACTGAACTGTGTGTGTGTGTTTTGTGCGTGCACATGCTATCCTGCTCATGCCACTGCACTTTAAATAATTTTATATTCAATTGCTTGATCTAAACCATAGAGTAACTGATAAAGAAAATGAATGAGGTGATCGGACTATCCACATAAAAATATACCAGTCTATATGACTGAGAATCTACGAAGCACAATGGGGAAAAATCGGAACAGACTGAACTGCAGGAATAACATCCCAATATCAGGGGATGAACGGAAGTCCCAGCTCCATCTCCTCCGAATTGCTGGTGATCCAGGTCAACCCTTTAATCTAACTAATGGGAGTGAAGGAGCCAGTCCCCAATAACAACGGATGAGTGAGGCATCCACCTAATAAACGAGGATGAGGGAGGCGCCTAAATAGACAGACGGGATCATATAACTATTTCAAAGGGTAGTCTGTTAGCCTTTGGCCTTTCTGTTGTTTGGTTGTCTGTTTAAGAAAGAAAGCTATTGAGAGGCTTTGTCAGTCCGTCCGCACTTTTATTGTCCGCCCTCAAATTTTAAAACTACTGAGGCTAGAGGGCTGCAAATTGTCCCGCCTCAAATCTTAAAAAATATGAGGCTAGAGGGTGGCTGCAAAAAATTGGTCTGCTGATCATCCACCCTCCAATCATCTAACATACCAAATTGCACCCCTCTAACCTCAGTCATTTTTATTTTACTTAAGGATAAGTTAGTCATGATCGTGGCTGAAAGATTCATGGCCAGCGGCTGAGTTGAATGGGCCATGGCTCAGAGTTCCATACAGCACTTTACGCTTGCAGAAAACTCGACTGTGCCGAAGAAACTTCGGCGATCCTTGCATATGTCTGGTTGTGCCTAAAATATGGCAAACTGTTGCCACACTAGAAAAGATAGAGAATTCTTGATATGATTTGGCCACGTGCAGACAGGTATTGGAGAAGGACCGCACGATGAAAAGCGGTGTTGTATTTTATACGTCCACACTTACGCGCATGAAAAATAATATTTCAGTACTAATATCGTTATAGAATTCTTATACAAGAGTTAGCAAATTCTGCCATTATCATTTTATTCTACGGGATTTAAATTTTCCGTTGTCCATCCAACTTTATCGTTTATGCTGACAGGGCAACCCAAGTGTTACATCTACTACTAAAGCCTTCATGTGTAATTCCCCCCCCCCCCCCCCCCACCCCCCCCCACCCCCCCCCCCCACCCCCCCCACCCCCCACCCCCCCCCAAAAAAAAAATAAATAAATCTTTACACTTCACCAGTTCTCAATCACTAATGCAGCAATTTCTAACATTCCAGTTATACAAGTTTTGGTAATCCTACAGTTCTGGAGTCAAAATTCACTGTTCCCGTGCGTGTGTGTATAAGTTTTCTGCAAACAGAAATATATTTGCTCAAAAAATGATTAGTTTATCTACTACAGAAGTAGAAATTTACGATTTTCTCAAAATTCTATGGGTTCATAACCCCTAAGACATGTTTGGTTTATTTACGTTCTCCCATTGCGCGCGCGCCGCGCGCGTGTGTGTGTGTGTGTGTGTTTGCAATCTTTGTTTCTGTAAGCAAATAAATTGCTCATTTTCTCTGTTTTCCACAATTCAATAATTATTTGATAAATCTGTGCGCTGATCTTAACTTTACGAAATGCAGTGAATTTTATGGTTATTAGTTTAAGATGATGTCATTACAAGTTACTGCGCTTTTCACGCAGTAGGTATTTTCGGAATTTCTGAGCGTGGGAACAGGAATCCTTGGAAAAAAAATATCTTAATATTGAACTGAGGAAAACAGGATGTGGAACTTCGGATTTGTGCCCCCAGCTAAAATACTACTTTATACAAAAAAAAAAATTAGGAATAAAAGATAAAGTTCCCATAACCCCCAGTCTCCTGTCAACTCGGTTGACTCCTAGGGCCTCACTGTGACCCAATACCAATATTCACCAGACTTCTGAGACGCCAGGAATTCTCATTGACTCAGCCTATCAATTAGAAAATGCGTTAATTAGGTGTTAAGCGAAATATTAAAATAACTTGAGTAGTTATACGATGTTTCCCGGATGATCAAACTAAATTAATAATAATAATAATCATAATAATAATAACAGCCGTATCAATAGTAATAAAGTTATTAAAATGTCTATTATATGGAGCGGATAATAACATGAGATCATAATAAATGCAGAGAGAGAGAGAGAGAGAAGAGAGAGAGAGAGAGAGAGAGAGAGAGAGAAACTTGCCTTCCTCTAACTGCTTCTTTGTTTGCTAGACCGTCTCTATTCACACAAGAAGCATCCACCGAAAGTGAAAGTGTTTGCTTTCTTCTCTCATGTCTTCATGCTGACCCCTTCTTCATAGCAAAACTGAGGCGCCGAATGTAACTTTCATTTGAAATCTAGGTAAATACTTTCCTAAATGAACGTCGGTCACAGATTCTCATTCTCTTCTCTCTCTCTCTCAAAACCATGATTCCCGTAAAGTTCATGTTATCCATGATTGATTGATGATTGTGGGTTTTCTGGCGTCACAACTACCAGGGTCACCGACGCCGAATACTAAGTGTGATCTTTAAACTTTATTTAAAATCTTGTTTAATATATTATAAGTTATATTTTTTTAAAGAGATACATATAAATTTGATTTAAAAAAAATAAAATATGTTATCCATGAAAACAAAGCCGATTATATCCTACTGAAGAGAGTTGGAGGGTTCAATATATTTTTCATATATTTTTTTTTCATTTATGGCTCCTGTTAAAACATTTATCTTTTTAATACAAAACACTATTATTTACCGTTTAAGTTCGAATCGTGAACTTCCTAACTTGGAATAAGGTACACTCAAAATTTGTGTGATACTCTAAAGTTATAGAAAATATGATTATGTTTCACTCTAACATTAATTTTTTTATTAAATATTTACGTTACAGACAGCATCAATGTTTTAATCTGCCAAAAAACACAACAAATCTAATTTGGATTTTGCTGCATGACACGAAATTAATAATAATAATTTGTTTACTTGTAAGTATTTACATAGCATTTTACTCTTGCGGTGGCGAGGTTGGCTAAGGCTTCACTGCCAGTCCTGGAATTGAGAGGTCGATGGTTCGCGCCTGTCGGCCGCCAATTCTATTATCGCTTAATAAATTCCCCCTCGGTTAAACATATGAAAATATATTAATTCCGAGGTAGAGCGAATTAGATATTAAAGGACATTTGTAGCTCGATATAAGTATTTTACTTAAAACGACAGGAGGGGATTAACAACCTCAAGAGAATGGAAACCAGGAGAGATATCATATAAATGACAGCTCAACAAGAAGAGGTTCCAACAGACTATTGGGCCTTGACCCAGTCTGACCACCTTCACATCTCTTGAGAAAGGGCCACAGTTAGGGCCTGAAAGTAATCGAGTTTTAAGTAAAATGCTATGTAAATACAAGTAAACAAGATATATTCAGTAATCTGGTGGGTTTCTTGTTCCACCCGCAGAAGAAAACAAAGAAGGTTTTATTTTGTTAACAACAACAACAGCAACAACAACAATCAAAAACTTCTTTGTTTTCTTCTGAAGATTGAAAAAGAAACCCACAAAATCACTTTGTAACTTGTTTACTTCTAAGTAAAACTAAATGTAAATACTTAGAAGTAAACAAGTTACAAAGTGATTTTGTGGGTTTCTTTTTCAAACAACAACAACAACAACAACAACAACAATAATAATAATAATAATAATAATAATAATAATAATAATAATAATAATAATAATAATACCAGAATCATTAATATTAAAACTACTAAAACTTATATCATATGGAATAAATAATACCCGCAACGGTGAAGTAACCCTACTCATGAGTATTACATCATCAATTCCACAGATGACATAACCTTCCCTTTACAATACCATCCAAGTTAAAATGAAAAGTAACAGCAAAGTTTCCAATTATCAGTTCGGTCCAAAGCTGCGACAACCACGATGGAAAAAAGAAAAAGACGTAGATGGGTTAACAGATGATTGCATCTCCACTTAATATCTGTTCTTAGCAGATGATTATATCTCGATTTAATATCTGCTCTTCACAGATGATTATATCTCCATTTAATATCTGTTCTTAGCAGATGATTATATCTCCATTTAATATCTGTTCTTAGAAGATGATTATATCTCCATTTAATATCTGTTCTTAGCAGATGATTATATCTCCACTTAATATCTGTTCTTAGCAGATGATTATATCTCCACTTAATATTTGTTCTTTACAGGTGATTATATCCCCATTTAATATCTGCTCTTCACAGATGATTAATACCCCTTTAATATCTATTCCTTAACAGATGATTATATATCCATTTAATATCTGTTCACACTTGAAATCAATCCTGAATTGATAAAACAGTGTACCGTAAAAGAA
>NC_087211.1:25310468-25355468 GCF_015104395.2 Macrobrachium nipponense | reverse complement strand
ATATATATATATATATATATATATATATATATATATATATATACACGTTTTGTGTGCGATTGTGTGTTGACAGCTCCTATAGGACAATTACTATATATCATATGGAGTATTAGAAGGTATGGCATATGATACCCGATGGAAAGCCGACAGTGTTAGTGTGCTCAAGAAAACTGAAGGCGAGAAGGACACTTGTCAGCACAAACCAAGTTGTTTGTAATGGAGAGCTCTCCCGAAGAGCCAAGAGGAATTCAGGTTGGAAGATCTGGGTAGGTCACGTAGCCGCGAGTGTTGACCCCGCTGACCTGTATCATGTCACTAGAACTTCTACGTCAAAGGGAGTGGCGAAGCGATGTTCTAGAACAATGCGTGTGTTCGTGAGTTGTCTCTAAAGGGGGTCATTAGGGGTAACATAATAGAATGCCCAGTAAAGGTGGATTGTTCTGGCATTATCGGGAATTCGTGGAACAGCTGCCTGAGAGGGGCGCAGGTTTTTCGGCAGTAAAGGTGAAAAGGTGTTATGGTGTTTTAGTAACTGCCCGATTGGACTTATGCAGTCATGTCTTTAAGTTATAAATTTTCTAAAAGTGACCTTTGTTTTTTCCTCAGGTGGATTTGTTATAGGTCACGTGATAAGGGAATCTTTCACATGTAGCTATGACTTCGGTCATGACAGATTTCGACATTATTTTTGGGCGTATTTACAATGATCAGTATCAAAGTGTATTTTGCCAGTCTGAGAGATTCAATTTTCCATTTACTTATTTGGAAGAAGCGAGAACAGTCATTGCCTTTGTTTCTTTCATTTTTTTTATTTTGTTATGTTACGTTTGGGAATAAACTTAAATTTTGGTAGAACATGAGTATCATTTAGCTTAGTTTAATTTGAACGGTGACACGAGACTAGGAGAATGGAAACAACTTTTCGCTGGGAGACTTTGATGCACAGGTGGGACGTTGGTAACTTTAGAGGCAGGTTCTTCTTTTGATGTTTGAAGTTAAAATTTGAAATTTGACGGTAGAAGGAAAAGGTGTATGTGTATGTATGTATGTATGTATGTATGTATGTATGTATGTATGTATGTATGTATATATATATAATTTCTGTCGTAAATAGCCCTTAATAATGAATTCGCTTTAGCCTGAGAATATCTTGTAACCACATGAAATAAAATATTTGCGATGTATGAATTTGCACAAGAAAGGATTTGAACCTAAATCTCTTGGGTTTGATACAGAGGCAATACCACCGACTTATCACCTAAACTACCACGAGCTCAGTATATAATTATGCCCTTGTCACCTCCGACAAAATCCTGGCCGAAGCGAATGTACTTATTTACTATTCTTTCTTTGTGTAAGTTATTATAAAGGTCATTCATTAATAAAGGTCACGTGAATTCGATATGAAAGGGTATATTTGTTGTTTAGTACTTGAGAATATACATGTACTTTTGTTTTGCAAGTCATTATGTAATAGGAGGTTCTCTTTTCGAACAAAAGCACATCCATAAACAGGCAAAGACCTCACCGAATGGCAATCACAGAAACCAAACAGATCACAGGATAAATCAAGAGCTCAAAGAAAAACTGGAGATTGTTAGGAGCCACAGCGGAGCCGTAGTGCGCCGTATCTCGGCTAGACACAGTGATGCTTCTTGACGAATAACATCAAGAGGCTTTGAGACTGAATCCCGAATTGATCATCTGTTCTAGAAACCATAACTAAGGTGATGCATCATAGAGTCACTGAAGATTCGTTAAATATCATTAATGTCAATCTGCTGGGGTATGGGGTAACAAGGTATCGGATGAATCCTGAGATTAAAAAAATGTTAAGTATATCTTAGTTTAACCAGACCACTCAGCTGATTAACAGCTCTCATAGGGCTGGCCCGAAGGATTAGATATTTTTACGTGGTTAGGAACCAATTGGTCACCTGGCAACGGGACCTACAGCTTATTGTGGGGTCCGAACCACATTATATCGAGGAATGAATTTCTATCACCAGAAATAAATTCCTCTGATTCCACGCTGGCAGAGCCGAGAATGGAACTTCGGACCACCGGATTGGCAGCCGAGTGCGAAAACCACTCGTCCAACGGGGAATTGAATCCTGAGATACAATAAAGAATAGAAGTAAGCAAAAATATATGCAGACAAATTTCAAGGAGGAATGATTAACGTAAAATAGAACGTGCTAAAGTAATAAAGCGTAGATATAAAGCTCAACAAAGATCAAGAGGAGAAAAAGCAGAATATTTGGATAAACAGGCTGATGATGCAGACAAAGCAATGTATTCAGACAACATTGGTATCATTATTAAGGAAACGCCCAAGGATGAGGAAGAAAAGAGGATAATACCAGTCAAAAGGAGAGCTGGGTCAGTAATAACATCTGACGAAGAGAGAGTTAATGCCGGAGAATTTCTATAAGGTCAAGAATCAGGGATATAAAGGGGATAACTTGCTTGACATACCAAAAGCTGCCGAAGACCTGAATGTGGTTATGAATGAATTTACGACTTCTGAAGTGAAAGCAGAACAACACCCACAATGTTTAGCTAAACCCTGATGATTAAGAACTGGTAGTCACAGCTTCGGTACCGAAGAAAGGTGATCTGTCTGAATGTGGTAAAAGAGAAGTATCGCAATTGCGTAGATTGTAATGAAAATAACCAGAATTTTTTCAAAGAGCTGCTAGCAACTGAACAAGCCGGTTTTAGAGAAACCTGGGTCTTTTCTCTCGAGATAACGGTAATGCCTATCACTCCAAGCAATGAAAGACCCTTTCCTACAGTTCATTTCATGATTCTGATCTGTAGCTACTCAGTGGAAGAATGCTAAATCTCTTAACTTGAGATCCAAGAGAGCTATATTAATTACGACGTGGAAACCTGCGCTACTTAATGGTAATATGCTCACGTCACAAACCTGAGTAAAAATGACAGCGATGTTAAGAATTAAGAAAAGAAATATTCCTACAACAGACATAGATCATTAAAATGACAACTGTAACTTCGACAAAAAATATTAACCAAAAACTCCTGACGACTCTCAGAACTACGGGTAAAGCATAAAAAAAAAACAAGGCGTGATCCGACCTCCAGCTTACTCGAGACGTGTGCAAGATTTTCACCTCAAGCTTAAATTGTAAATATTATATTCTTAACGTAAATTAAATCGTGCTAAAATCTACGGTCTATTAGATCCTCGTTTCACCAACGAAAATTAAATTATATGTTATATTTTATTATAAATCATTTCTCTGTACTGTTTATTAACATGCACATTATTTATTTTTTCATTTTAATTCTCATAAATAAATCATAAATATCCTATTCTAAACTTCATGTATTTTTAACCCAACGCAAAACACCTTTTTTTACACCTTTTAAGGCTTTCGTGCCTCCCAACAGCAACAGCAAAAAAGTACTTTGTAGGCTTCCTCCCCGAATAAGCGAAAATAAAAACACCAACACAATGTGTACTGGTTAATATAATCTATTAGGTCCCCTGTGTAAGAAGACAATAATAAAAACTTACCCTGGGCGAGTTACAACTGTGATGAATTTAGATTTATTAAGAAAATGTTGACGTCATGATACAAAGAAAAAGTGAAGACATCCGATGTTAGCCATTGCAGTGCACAACCCTTATGGAAGACACGAATGCAATGTCAAGCCTTTCTCACAGTACCTGTTAAACTCAATACACTCGAGACTGAAAGTCCACCTTTTTCTCCTTTAAGAAATTTACGAACAAGACTGATGAATTCTAATTTTGAATTTCATTTCAAGAATTCTCGATGCAGTCCACGGAACTCAATAAACATCATACTTTGCATAAATACATTAATTCACAAAATAAAAATAAAAATAAGCAAACAATTCATAGATTCAATTATATAATGTTCCACAGAGGCATCATTACGCAAATATATTCAATAAAATGAAGAAATATGACTAGAAAACTGCAAATGTTCTCCCCCATATTCGTAATTACGGTGATTATCATGCAATCTCAAAACCTCTTCCCACGCCATAATTTCCTAATGGGAGAAAAGGCTTTATATTGGCTACCCATATTTCAATGTCACTTTTTGGAATGAATAACAATTACTGAACATCATAAGAAAGCTGAAACCGTTAAGTTTATCTCAAAACCACTTCTGATTAGCATGATTAGTAGGCAACAGTTTGGCACACATTTGCATTAGTTCTGTATAATGTCGTTTTTCGAAACGTATTCACACTTATTTTATGATGCTAAATAACGGGTGGCTCATTTGAGAGCAGTAACAACTGTCATCAAATCTTTGCCTAAATGTAATAGAGCAAAATAATATCTTTTCAGTTTTGTATAATTTGATACAGTTCAATATGTCTCTATCTCTTAAGCACGATCATGATTTCAAGGAAAATGCCGAATAGTTTACAAAAACCAGAATTTATTTCGAGGAGAAATGAAAGTTAATTAAACAAGAATGTCATTATATCTACAGGGAAAATATAAATAACAGGAGGTGCAAAGTGAAGACCGCAGGTTTCCTCACCCAACCAGTTGCACTATGACAAGTCAAAAAAGCGCTGAAGTTCCTTCGACGCAGTCGAGTTTCCTATACATCGTATAGTGCGGTATGAAACTCTCAAGTCACGAACCGCTGGTGGGCTGTGTTGTTGCCATCTATAGCCAGACGCACAATCATGGCTAAACTTAATTTTAAGTCGGAGTCTTGAGAACTGCAATTTGTTGTTTGATGATTGGAGGGTGAATGATCAACAAACTAATTTGCAGCCCTCTAGTCTCAGTAGTTCTTAGGACCTGAGGGCGGGCAGAAAAATATGCGGAACGGACAGACAGAGCAATCTCAATAGTTTTCTTTTATAGAAAACTAAAAAGCCACAACGTGCTCATTCTAGCAAAGATCGCCCTTTTGAGACTGTGGAACAGGAATGATAATGGCTCAAAACTTTCCGCTTCTTTCTGATCTCCTCACATGGGTTAAGTGGAGAAATAGCGTTGACATTAAAGTATTAGATTTCAGGAGAAAAACGAAAATGACCCTAACAGACACCAATGATTTCTCAACGAAATCCTGAAAGAGTAGATCTAAATTTGACTTATTTGACTGACCAGCGCCAAGGCAAGTAAAGTAACACACGCTAAAATGAGGAAAATGAAATTAAAAGATGTACGTTAAATCTTAAAAAGGACTATAAATGGCTGAAAAAGTCACACGTGAAATCAATCCACTTCAATACTCACAGCACTAAAACTATAATTATTTAGAACTGTTGCGTCTTCTATCGCAACAATCTTGACATAACGGCGGAAAAATCTGTCCAAAAGTGTTCCAGAATTTCAAGTACTCTTCATGGAAAAAACCTCATTAAATTTTAATGAGGAAATGGCCCGGGAAGACGACTCACAGTAGCGCATCCGTCCGCATCACCGCCATCATCATCATCTTTCCTTGCCGGCGGGAGGAGGCGAAAAAACAGAATGAATTTCATGCTGAATTTCATGCAAACGTTTCCAACTTTGGAGTCTTTTCATTTGACTGCGTCTCTCCTTATATATTTTACTGCACAGCATATTTTTCAAATGAAATTGAGAAGCACGGTAGTCATTAAATCATCATAAAAAATAAATTAATTTCACTGATCAAACGAACTAATCGAAATAAAACAAAATAGTTTAAAGCATGTCAACAGTTTAGTGTTTGCTGCAAGGTTTTTCATCGCGAATAACAAAGAGAGAGAGAGAGAGAGAGAGAGAGAGAGAGAGAGAGATTAATGTTATGTTGCATATACTATATAATTCTTCCTTCAAATAGTGGATATCGTTCCTCGCGACCTAAACTAAATTCACTAAGAGCACCAAGATGTAAAGGATATAAATATAACTACCTAATAACACCGACCATTAAATAATATTGATCTCAAAATAACAATAAACATTAAAAAAGAAAACGCAATGTAATTATAAGTTTAATTGTAGTTATTATTATATATATATATATATATATTATATATATATATGTATATATATATATATATATATATATAGTATGTATGTATGTATGTATGTATGTATATATTATATATATATATATATATATATGTGTGTGTGTGTGTGTGTGTGTGCGTGTGTGTGTGTGTGTGTGACACAGAGGCTGAGTGGTGTACACCGCTGGTTCGCTTGTCTCATGTGTAAGGTCCCCACGCGTGAGTCCTGACTACCGTCCACTAGTCCAACTTTATAGGTATAAGAAACGACGAGAGACGAGCAACCTTGTCAAACAGGCAGTCTGACTGAGAGTAGAATTTACTCATCCCATGTGCTGCTTTCATCCTTTATGGGTTGAAAAATGGCGTCAGAGCAAAAATATCTAGGAAGATTCTGAATGAATTTGTTGGTGTGCATATGTGAGTAGTCTTCTGGAAAAATGGAACTTTATGAATCTGGAAAACCCCGAGAAGAGAGACTCTCCATTTTAGCTTCACGGATGATTGATGGCTGAATCTGTCCATATGGAAACTACAGAAAAAATGACAAAAGAAGCAAAACGTCAATGTTGGGTAGAAGCACGGTGATGCCAATTATTCAACGAAGCACCTCTGATGAAGAAAAAAAAGACAGGAAGAAGCAACCGAAAAATGTTGCGATATTAAAGACGGACAAATTTCGTCAAGTGCTAATGTCACTCATTGAGATAAATAAAAGACCCTCTGATATCGAAACAAAACGCATAAAACCTCTGAGACACAGATTAGCTATATGATTATATAATCTCTCAACGGCAAGTGTGATTTCAACTCACCTTTCCGAATGTTGACGGAAGTTGAGGGATGTCTCACATTCCGTCACAGTCTGCTCCCCGTCGAAAAACTCGACGGGGAGCAGACTGTGAAATAAATGGAAACTGTACCTAGGAACCCTAATACTTTAATTACACCTATTTCAACAGCCTATGAAGAGATTCTAGACTTCAGCCATCTTCAACCGGGGTTCCGTGAACGATCGCCACGGGTTCCGTGAGAATTCATGTTTAATTTAATCATTTGTTATCTGTAAGTATATATTTCTCTTCGTTAAACATGCCGTGAGAAATAATAGGCCTATAATTTATTTTATTGTAACATATCGTGTAAGATTTTTTTCCTCAGTTTTACTAAAAGTACTTATTACAAATGTTTACTTACTTATATATATACGTACTATATACATACATACATATATATATATATATATATATATATATATATATATATTATCATGCCCGAAAGTATTTTCGTTCGTTCATTTATATGTTTATCTATTTATTTATTTTTTCCCCACGCAGTCGTATGTTTGCTGCTTGTTAGTAACTGGGTGTTGTTTGCTCGTTATTGTTTTGCATTCGTTAAGGAGGATGGTTCTAATCCAATCATTTCTTCCTTTACGTGATGATGTGGAGGCAGAGAGACTTTTTTTTTTTTTTTTTCGGGAGCAGCCCAAGTTTGGAGTCAGTGATCCTCTGAACGCAAGAGAGGTTGGGATTGCCTCAGAGAGGTACTTATCTGCTCTGTGTTGGATTCGCCTTGGATCGCTGCAATGGTGTGTATCTATTAGCGCCCTTTCAACGCCTGATACCACTGTCACGCCCGCTTGATCGTTCTTCCATTGCTGACACATGGATGTTTGTCTTCGAGGAGCAGCTGTGATCAAGTGTTTTTATCAAGTTCTCGATACCAATCTTGTTCCTTATCTGGAGGATTCAAACACCTGTCAATCTGCGATGGACACATTACGAACACGGGAGAGGATATCAGCCTTGGACAGCCTCTAAAGGATCTTCAGATTTATCACCTGGTCCCTCACATTTATTACTGCAACTGCAGCGCCGTTGATGATACTTTACGAGGAGTTAAGTATTGGTATTAGTAACTGTCCTCCATTTTTAGAGCTGCAACAGCATTCCATTACAAAGGAGCATCCAGTTTACGCTGCAGTGACCTGAAACTATCTCAGTCCAATATTATTCAATTACTTTTTTTTCTTTAGTAAATAAATATTTATATTTCCTTTTTCGTATCATACTCCCTCGTTGTCCTTTGCCATCATTGTTTATAAATTATAACTGGTGGTTAAAGGTACTAAGGTTGTGCAAAATACTATTGTTTTTTTTATGTAACGGCTTTACGCAAATTATAAAGAACCTGCTTTAGCATAAAATGTTAATGTTATTAATTAAGTCGTGACAATATATATATATATATATATATTATATATATATATATATTATATATATATATATATATTTCTGACATCAGGATCTGTTCCACACGTGATTGTGTATTGATTGTTGCTATAATACATATGTGTGCGTAAATCCACCACCTACTGAAAATTTATTATTTTCTGAGAAAAGGGCAGGTTGTGTTATCACCACCAAAACTCCCACTGCTCTTTGCACGCCCAAGACTAAAATAGAACAAAATTGTCAGAGCAATCCCAGTCCACAGTCGGGTGCAATTGGGTATTCAATGCCCACACGCTGGTACCACCCGGATTTCGGTGTATATACGAGGGTTACTATGTTTCTGGCTTTTAAGACAAAGCATAGCTTCTTCACCAAAACCTCCTATGGTCTGTGGTTAATAATATATATATATATATATATATATATGATTTATATATATATATATATATATATATATATATATCATGCGACTTTTAAATCCAAATTTTAATATAAAGCTAAACGTTTAAAGAAATTAGAAAAGGGTTTGCAAACAGAACAGGGAAGTCTGATTTTTTTTTAGTCATTAAATTTTGTTTCCAAGTCATCACCTTTGCAACAAATCATCTCTCGAAACAATTCGACCTTTCATAATCATTCTCTGTTAGGCCTCTGATTTTTTTTAATGATTTCAGCTTGTTATGAAGAGAAAAGACGAGAATGGCCGAGGGATTTTTATACCAACTACTACACTCTTAACGCTATTGATACAAAAACCCAGAATGGCACAGAATGATAAAAGCACTTCCCCTAAAACCACGAAGAACTTCGCTGACAAATTAAGTTGGTAACAGCAGTATGACGTCATGTATTTATGGACACATCTATTTCTAAAAGCAAAGACCACCGGGACAGACAACCTGATGCTCTTTTCTGTCGGAGAAGAAAAGAAAACAAGTAAAAAGAATGTGACGAAGTATCTTCGGGGCAATCGAGTTTTCTGTACAGCGTACATAACTGTATGAAACTCTCACCCACGACCGGGCAGCGCTCAGTTCCTCCAAGGTACCTTGAGTTGCTCCCCAGATGTGGTCCAGTGAAGATGCGTCGGCGGCTGGCACCTCTAGCGGTGACAGACGCACGATCCATGGTTAAACTTAACCTTAAATACAATCAAATCTACTTAGGCTAGAGGGCTGCAATTTGGCATGTTTGATGATTGGAGGGTAGATGACCAACTTCCCAAATTGCAGCCAAATTACTCTCTAACTTTCACTGCTTTCACTTAAATAGGTTCCCTAAAATATAACTTTCTTCAAGAGGAAGATGATGATGATGATGATTAATGTAAAAAGGGGGGAATTTTAGATTCTACAGAGTTCAGTTACAGACGGATAAACCAATTCCACAGTTATTTACTGTAATACGGGCAACAAACATCTAACGTATCTAAAGACGATGGGTTGTAGTCCATAGAAAACAACCATTACGTTACTACATAACACAAGACACCAGATTCCACCACCCTATAGCAGTTTTTTTTTTCTTCTTTTTTTTAATGGGGAATCAAGAGGTTACAGGTCTAGTCACTTCAACTGGTTGCCCATCAAGCGAAGTTTCATGAGAGAAAAATTCCGAAATTATATGTGATCAATCCACACTTCTCTACAAGGCAGCAGCAAAGATATATTGACTGAAAATCGACCCTCAACCCAGGGCAAATCAACCTCAAGAACTCAGATCCGTTGAAGATTCTCGATCGTGAAGAGCTTTCTGAATGTCTCCTGTACAAGAGAACTTAGTCCTCAGTTAAGACATAACATAAGGAAAGAGGAAGAATGGACGGAGAACATTTTCCCATTTCAACATCCGTAGTTGGCAGTACAAGTCTTTATACATTAATTCATAAGAACCGAATGAATAAGAAAATGAAAAACTTAACAGTAAAACGACATATAACCTACTTTTATACCGAAAATATTAATATAGTGCAATATTGCAAATACCGACTGATAATTAACTGTGCGTAGAGTTTTCATGTGCTGACGCTATTCGACAGAGCAACTCCGTTAGATAAAAAGGACCAATTAAAACTTTTCCGAAAGTATAAAGCTGAACACAAAGGACAGAGCTTCTGAAATTATGATCCGCATCCCAATCAAATGTCCCCAAAAGAGAGAGCAGCGAGCAAGCACCATATCACATTGCACTCAGAGTATCATTAGCGCCGTTTTAATTGCATCTCTGTATTGGTAATCAGCATACAGTTACACAGCCGGCAATTTTCGAAATTCTACTTTTGTGACGAAACTAGCCATCACAGCCAACGTTACTTTTTCGCTCATAGAGAGAGAGAGAGAGAGAGAGAGAGAGAGAGAGAGAGAGAGAGAGAGAGAGAGGCCGTTCAACTGTGCGCGGAATGAACAAGGGACTTCAATATACTGGGTGCGGGCATAGTTGCGTTCAAGCTCGTACATTTAAAACTGTAATATACAATCCGTACACTATTTGGATCGTCAGAAACTTCAATGAAAAGTTCTGCAATTCTGCTAAATCAAGCCAGAGAGAAGTAGCTTATTCTTGTCCTCTTTTAACAAGCGCCACTATAAATTAGAGAAGTAGCTTATTCTTGTCCTCTTTTAACAAGCGCCACTATAAATTAGAGAAGTAGCTTATTCTTGGCCTCTCTTCACAAGCGCCACTAATGATTATGTGAAAAACATACCTAATGGCTTTACACTACAAAGGCTTGTCAAAGGAATCATCCCTAGGCCCATATAATCCTCATTACGAACAAAATATACTTCTCAACTTGAAAGTAGATGAGGCTGTTCAATGAAAGTACTAATTTTACTGATGTCTGTTTTACGTTAGGACTTTGACTGAACAACGTACATTTTACTTGAAATGAAAATGTAATTTGACTGAAACAAGAATAAATGCTTATCAATCAGACGTCCAGAAGCAGGCGTTTAGACTTGCAAACCCACACTGGAAAAAGCTAAACTGAATCTGCGTTGATCAGTGAAAGGCGCCCCGCACCGGAGGTATCTGCATTCTCGTCATTTCTAATTCTGAACACAACTGCAGCTTATAATATCTCATCTGCGTCAAACTTCCACGGAATCTGAAAAACGGGCGAATGAAATGCCCCCTCTCCAATGTTCTGCATGCAGCCCAACTTCAAGAGAACACGAAAGCCATTTCAGTTTTCTGTACAACGATTGAGAGACTATTAGTCTACCCCGCACTTTTCCTTTCCGCCCTCAAATCTTCAAAACTACAGAGGCCAAAGGGCTGCAAGTTGGTATGTTGATCATTCACTCTCCAATCGTCAAACACCAAATTGTAGCCTTCAACTTCAGTTTATATTATTTAAGGTTAAAGCTATGTATGATCGCGCGTCTGGCACCGCTAAAGGTGCCAACAGCATAAGCCACCACAGGGCCCTGGCTGTAAGTTTCATGGGGCGTGGCTGAGAGTTCCATACAGCATTTATAGTGTATAGAAAACTCGACTGTGCCGAGGAAACTTTGGGGCATTTTTATGCTTGCTCTGATTGAGTAGCGTGCCACTAACAACGAGGAAAATTGGAAAGCAATCATCTAGAGCTTTAACCTCCCCAGGAGAGACGCACAATAGATTGTATCATAAGTTGTTTGCAGCGTCCTATTGGGCCCCGAGTTTACACCCATCATCTTGCCTTGTACTTTACTTCCATTCCCAATTCCTTTCTCAAAATCCAACCTCTCTAACTAATACTTCCAACTGCAACTCTGGGATTTTCTCCTAATTCTACCTGAGATCCCCTGTTTTTCATCTGCTTTACTTTCTGGCTCTCTTTGTCTTACTGTCCAACCATTCAAACTCTCGCCTTTCATTGTCTTCAGCGCTGAATGGCCGAGAGTGCAACCATTGCTTGCTTGCCTTGACAGATCCATTTCATAAATCACATTTTAACTTCAAAGAGAATAAGGGTTAGGAGAAGGAAGTCGGCAGGCCACGATGAAGTTATGTTCCCTAACGTTCACTTATCAAATAGGACTGACTTTCCAAATATCACCGACTAAAGCATCATCAAATTTCCATCATATCTCATTACTAAGTGTAAAAGGGTTAGTTAGTTCTCACATGTATTGAGCTGGCCATCAAAGAAATAGAACCCATGGCTAAGTTAAGAATTGAAGCAAAGGCCAAGTTCATGAAAATATCAACTTTTGGGAAAATGTCTAATCAAGCGGCAAAAGCTGACTTCTTCAATTTAAATAAGTTCTACGGAAAGTTATGGCAAATTATAATAGTATCCTCTTAGATACGAAGATCATACACAGAGTCGACATCAATGTAGGACTATATTTTGTGGGGAATTATTTCGTGACAATGATTATGTTCCAGAGAAGCATTGTTGACAAAAAAAATTAATTTCGAAGCAAATATATTGTTCATGATCGAGTTGATGTTCATACGCGATTTTCTGTTACAGGGAAATTTTACGGCGCCTCAAGTTAATCAGAGGCAAATATTTGGTCACAGATTCAGCAAAACGAAAAGGGATCAATTGCAAATGTTTCCTTACAAGAGCTGAAAGATTATACACTCATAGGGAAGATTTAGGTCAGGGAAAGCCTACATTCACTGCAATACTTCATCTTATCCAAAAGCTACGACTCAAAAAAAAAAAAAGAAAAATAGTTCAACTCAGCTAGGCTCTTTGCCTTAGGGTTTTAGACACATGGGAAGTAAAGCCTGCGTACATAATTAAGGAGTTGCATATAACGACAGCTCTATCCACTAAGTATCTACCATCCTATCTTGGAAATACGTAGAAAATGTGCCCTAAAAATGAGAAAATTAGAACAACATCTCATTCCATAACCAAACCGAAAAATTAGACTCGGATTGGCGACTATTACAACGAGAAAACCAGATAAAAGTACCATAAACAACGAAATCAATTACTGTTTCTTCTTCAGGTCTAACCAACTGCTGAAGTTATTCCAGGCGTTCAAAATGATGCAATTGTCAGGCAACGTCTTCAGCATCTAACTCACAACGAAATCAACTTCAAAGTCGCTGTTCGAGGTCGGTTCTATCATTTGAAGCGATCAATGAGATTTTTCGCTAATGTGAATCTAAGTTTTCGGTCTGATCAGGTGTTGCACGTTACTGAATGAAGATAATGTTCTCACTCTCTCCCTTTTTAGGGTTTGTGTCACAATTTCTATGTACTATTCCCACGATAGGATATTATATACTTGAACGAGAAGAGCTATCGTTATTGGTAACTCCGTAATTATGAACACAAGCCTTACTTCCCATGTGTGTGAGGCGAAGCGTGTGTCTGAGTTGAAACCTTTTTTTGAGCCAAAGCCTTTAAATAAGATGAAGTATTGAAGTGATTGTAGACTTTTCCGACCTAAATCTTTCCTATGCGCGTAATCTTATGTACTTTCTTGTAAGCAAACATTTGTAACCGATCCCTTTCTGCTATGCTTCATCTGTGACCAAATATTCTGTGACGAACTTGAAGCAGTCGTCAAATTTTCCTGTAACTGTAAATTGCGCAAAATTATACTGTTAAATTAGGGCGATCCAAGTCCGACATACGAAAAGTTCGAATCCAGGATCATATACACCTACGCACACAATAGAAAGGTGGAGAGAGAGGAAGAAGACAGCGACGAAACGGGAAGAAAGAAGACAGGCAAGAAGAGAATATCATCCAAAATGCATAATACTTCTTGAAGGACCGTGGCAGAAACAAGATTAGTGGAGAATCTCATATCCATTTAATCTGAATGCATTACGCAGCAATGACGTTAAAGCAGAGCATTTCATCTGAGGTTTTAAAAACGGAGATTAAAAGCGAGTCAAAAGAAGAGAGAGAGAGAGAGAGAGATTCCGTAAATGGCTGTTTTAACGTAACTCAGTGAAATTTAATTTAAATGCATACAGAAGGGAAAAAAATGAATGTAAAAGGCTTCAAATTTTAGATTTTGGATTTCCAAAACTTATCAATTCTACCATGATGGAAAGTGGGGATGAGAAAAAGCAAACAAACGCGAAAACATGGAGAAAAAAAAAACCCACAATTAAAAATTTTGGCATTTCAAAGAATGAGTTGAATCCCTTCCTAAGAAGTCTGCGTCAATGGAATAGAAGATCTATTTGTTTCAGGAGGAATTGGCGGCACAAGAGTATCGTGTAACCGGTGCTATTAGGAAACTCTGCTACACCATCTAGGATCCTCGACGCGTTAATCAACAATACAGTCAATATATTCAACTGGTCATCATGCAAGTTATTTCGCATTTAATTAAAAAAATAAATAAATAAATAAAAACACACACACACAGACAATCTGCATTCTTGGGTCGTTCAAGCGTTGGGTGACCCAACGCTTGAACGACCCAACAATGCGCCACCGATGACGAGTCGGAGTTTGCATTGAAAGTAAACTTAATAATTGTTCTTGTTTTAGTATCACATGCTGAGCACAAGCAGTTCCTGCAGATGAACGGCAACAAGAAATGCAATCGATAAAGAAAAAGGTTTGAATTCAGTTATCCAGGGCAGTACACGAAGCATGACAACACCAAAGCCGCAAACTGAACTTAGAACCGGAAACCCAGCTTCTTCGTAAAGGGAGGCTCCTCGTTGGCCAAGTGGGTTCCGTGCTTGCCTACTGATTCGGTAGTCCGAGTTCGAGTCATGCCCTGCCAGCGTGGAATCAGAGGAATTCATTTTTGGTGATTAGAAATTAATTTCTCGAAATAATATGGTTCGGATCCTACATTAAGTTGTAGGTCCCGTTGCAATGAAACCAATTGGTTCCTAGCCACGTAAAAATATCTAATCCTTCGGGTCAGCACTGGGAGAGCTGTTAATCAGCTCGGTGGTCTGGTTACACTAAAGATATACTTTTTTTTTTCTTCCTGTATGGAATAGTGCATCGGTCCAATAGCTAAAAAGTTGCAACGTTTTACAGATCCACTTATTGTTGAAAATCGCCCAAAAACAGCCCAAAAATAACATGATGCCAAAGTAAGAATCGAGAAAATTTCATTTCATTTGGGTGAGAGAAGCTGCTAAAAATTATCCCATTTTCTCGTTTTTAGGCATCGGGTGGGGGTGGGGGTGGGTGGGGGTGGGGGTGGGGGTGGGGGTGGGGGGTGGGGGTGGGAGTAGGGAGGGGATCGGGAGGGTAGGAGAGACATGACGAGCAGCGCCGGGTTCCAGCGCAGCGTAGCATTCACCATCAAGCTCGTTATCTTCACACGCACGTGGAACGAGCTCGGACCATAAGCACGACAGCGAAACTATTAGGAACATCGAGATCGTATCCCTCAATGAAAAATTCTGAGAAGAATGGCGCTTCCGAAGGGCGGAGGCAGGAATCATATTAGCGGAGAATTAAATTTCCATTTAATCTGAATTCATTACGCAGCAATGGAGACATTGTCATCTAAGCCACAGCCTTAATTTGCACGTTTAAATGCAGAGATTAAGAGCTTTTCATGAGAGAGAGAGAGAGAGAGAGAGAGAGAGAGAGAGAGAGAGAGAGAGAGAAAGAGAGTTTTGTTTTCCGGGCATCGCACAGACTTCATTTATGGTATTTAAAAGCTTACTTGCATTATTTTGCCGAGACAACGAAAAGAGCGACCAAGATCGTATCTACTTATTCAATTATACAACACAAACGCACTAAAACATTTTTTCCTCCTATCTAATCAAAATCGCCCCACTTCACTCTTTGCCTTCAGTTCTGTGAAAACAATTCTATCGTTTCATGATATAGTTCCTACCTCCTGCGAAAACTAAATATACAAAAAGAGGCTATTATAGTTTAAGGAGTCATTTTTATTCGTTTTAGATTTCTGTAAACGAAAACTATCGAGGCGGCTTTTTGTCTGTCCGTCCGCCCTCAGACCTTTCAAACCACTGAGGCTAGAGGGCAGCAAATTGGTATATTGATCATCCACCCTCCACAAACATAGCAAATTGCAGCCTCTGGTTTCTGTAGTTTTTTTTTTTTCTTCTTCTTCTTATCTAAGGTTAAAGTTAGCCATGAAGTTAGGTGCCAACAGCGCAAGTCACCACCGGCCTGCGGCTGAAAATTTCATGCGCCGTGGCTGAGATTTTCATACAGTATTATACGCTGTACAGAAAACTCGATTGCGCCAAAGAAACTTCGTGGCATTTTTTTTACTTATTTCATTAAGGAATTTGTCAATGAATCTGAAAGTCGATCACGTCACGTACTTTAACAAACAATGAGCAATGGGAATAATACTTCACCTCAATCTCTCTCACTGATATATTCCTCATATCAGTACATTTCCTGACTCTTATTCCTTTCAATTTCAAACCTGGAACTCCTGGATTCTGATATTTTCCAGTCCTTAGGTCTTTATCAGTCAGAGGCAAATCACAGCGACAGATTGTAATATCATTATTTTGCTTGTAACTTCCCAACCAGAATGAGGTATATATTCTTCATGCTCATTGAAACAAATTCATTTCTCTTTTCTTCACAGGAATTATTATCAACGCTTAACTTTTCTGAGACTTGAACACATACAGATCATCAATCATCCCAATCGAATAATGCCTTCACCGCTGCTATGGAACTTTGGAGAATTGGGGAAAGTAGTCTTCGTAATAAAACTTGGAAGTACATCCAGTGGTTCAGCATTTTACTCAATTTTACTTTTCAGCCTGTAAGAATGGTCAGATTAAAGTTGTTACAGAACAAATTTCATTATTTTGTCCACTGTACTGAAAGAATATTATCCTTCAATTTTGTTTTCATCATTCTACATCGGTGACCTTTTTCCCAGACTTTACTTTTTTCGTGTTGATATTCAATTTCTCTATAGTCTCATATTCATCCTATGACCCAGATATTCTTCTAATGATAGCACTGCCAAAGCTGTCGGTTAAGAAGGACAGAACGGGGAAGCCCCTGGAAGCACCTAGGATAATTCTCTGATGGTTCTCTTGCAGTTTAATAGACTTCACAAAATTTCATGACAACGGTAGGGGACGCATTTCACATCTTGATATGCTTTTACCATGAACCTGTCAAGTCCTCCGTCTTCCGTGGTTAATGATTATTACTTGTAGTCATCAAAGTGTTTCCTTTCACAAAATTTTCCCTCTTGGAAAGAGGTTTCCCGGCGATGGGAAACATTTCGTTCAGATGTCCTTTTCCTGATATAATGCATACAACAGTCACCTGCTTGCTCATCAGCATAATCTAGGTGGGGTTCATGTGCAGTCCACTGAAGTTTTATACTTCCACTTCTATAAACTTATTTTTAACCGAATCTTTGACAATCGCGAGGTTATTTTTAAAGTAAAGGTGCGTCCACACGGTCGAACAATGTCCGACGGACAAACATTGTTACCAATTAACAATTGTCTGCCGGTCTTTACCTTGTGAGTAGAGTAAAAGCATTGGCAAACAACCTCATCTGGTACCACTGTTTGTAGCCAGATCTACTTCCATCGTTTCAACGCTTATGACGTCATCCTGCTTCGCCTATGATATGGTAACAATGTTTGTCCGTCGAACATTGTTCGACCGTGTGGACGCACCTTAAGACAAGTGAACATCTGACCTGTTTTCCTACCTCTAGAGAAACCGTCAAGCCATAATGTTTTCGTGTATCTAACAAACCATTACGTACCAAAACAGACTGCAATGGAATGAGAACGTCTCGATTTTCAGACGTGACGGTCGCTCTCCCCTTTCTATATCAGCAGAAAAGGAAAAAAAAATCCGCATGAAGTATTATTTATTAATCATAATCTCTACACGCTTCATAAATGTAAAGTGTAAACATTACCTGTGAACTATGAGCGGAATCAGCGAGAATAAACGAAAAGAAGCTGTGATTAAAATAATGGTTAACAAAATTGTATGGTCTATAAGTGGAAATTTCCATTACTAAATATTCTTGGAATAAGATACCTCAACTGTTAACATGAAGGATTAAGTACTAAAAATCTGAAAACAAATATTAGACAGATAGCCAGATGAAAGAAAGATAATTTGAATGGAGGTACAGTAAAAGGAATGAAAAGGTTTTCAGCTTTTAGTTGTATAGGGCCAAATACCATCTTTTGCAACGAATGAGGAGACTAATATTACTTACATGCGGTAATCTCTGTTCATGAAATCGCCCGTTGTGTTTTTGTAGTGAAAAGTTTTAATAGAAGAGAGAGAGAGAGAGAGAGAGACGAGAGAGACCCTACAGACCTTACAGACCTTACATCTTGTTCGGGTTGCCCCAGGTCCCTCAGTGTGAGGCACCTCTAATATTTACAAGAGAGTTACTAGTACATCTTCCGGTATCTTTTGCATCTTCCAATCTGGATGGTCTGGGATGCAGCTTAGATATTTGTCGAGCTTATTCTTAAACACATCTACGCTCACTCCTGTTATATTCCTCAGATGAGCTGGCAACGCATTGAATAGACGCTGCATTATCGATGCTGGTGCGTAGTGGATTAATGTCCAGTGGGCTTTCCTTATTTTTCCTGGTATAGTTTTAGGCACTATTAATCTACCTATGCTTGCTCTTTCTGATATTTTTAGCTCCATGATGTTTTCAGCTATTCCTTCTATCTGTTTCCATGCCTGAATTATCATGTAGCGTTCTCTTCTCCTTTCTAGACTATATAATTTTAAGGATTGTAGTCTTTCCCAGTAGTCAAGGTCCTTAACTTCTTCTATTCTAGCTGTAAAGGACCTTTGTACACTCTCTATTTGTGCAATATCCTTTTGATACTGTGGGTACCATATCATATTTCAATATTCAAGTGGACTACGAACATATGTTTTATAAAGCATAATCATGAGTTCAGCTTTTCTTGTTTTGAAGTGCCGTAACAACATTCCCACTTTTGCTTTACATTTTGCCAATAGAATTGCTATTTGATCGTTGCATAACATGTTCCTATTCATCATCACACCAAGGTCTTTAACTGCTTCCTTATTTGTGATTGTCTCATTATTAGGTCCCCTATATGCATATAGCTTTCCTTCTCTGTCTCCATAGTTTATTGATTAAAATTTATCAGAGTTAAATACCATCCTATTTACCTCTGCCCAATCATATACTTTGTTAAGGTCTCTTTGTAGCGCGTTCCTATCTTCATCACAAGTAATTTCTTTACTTATTCTTGTGTCATCAGCGATACTACTCACTATCGAGTCCTTAACATTACTGTCTATGTCTGCAATCATAATAACAAACAGTAATGCAACTAACACCGTACCTTGTGGCACACCGGAAATTACCTTAGCTTCATCCGATTTCTCATCGTTTGCAATAACTATCTGTTTTCTGTTGTGTAAAAATTCTTTTAACCATCTTCCTACTTTATCCACTACATTATGTTTTCTAATTTTCTTCGCTAATATATTATGGTCTACCTTGTCAAAAGCTTTTGCAAAGTCTAGATAAACCACATCTGTTCCATTTCCACTTTTCATATTTTTGTATATGTTCTCACGGTGGACTAACAGTTGGGTTTGTGTACTTTTTCCGGGTACGAAACCATGTTGTCCTATATTAAACAGATTATTTTTTATTAAATGTTTCATAATATTTTTCTTCATTACCCTTTCATACACTTTCATAATATGCGATGTTAGACTCACAGGCCTATAATTACTTGCCTCTAGTCTTGATCCACTTTTGAATGTAGAGGTAATATATGCTAATTTGTGCTCATCATAAATCATGCCTGTATCTACACTTTGTCTTAATAATATTGCAAGTGGCTTTGCGATAGAATGAACTACTTTCTTTAACAAAATAGCAGGAACTCCATCAGGACCTGCTGCAGCTCCATTTTTAATTTCATTAATAGCCTGCACAATATCAGCTTCATTAATATCTATGTCAGCTAAATATTCACTATTTTCGTCCCTTACTTCTATATCATTATCTTTATCTATTCTAGGGGTGAATTCTCTCTTATATTGTTCTGCCAATATGTTGCAAATTTCCTTTTTTTCATTCGTTAATCTCCCTTCAATTCTTAGAGGGCCTATTTCTATTCTTCTTTTATTCATCTTTTTCGCGTATGAGTATAATAGTTTGGGGTTTTGCTTAATATTTACTAGGGTTTTTTCTTCCAAGTCCCGTTTTTCATTTTCTTTTGATTGCATAATCTTTTGTTCTGCATTTTCTATCTTACTTTTTAGTTCTATAACTTTCCATGCATTTTTTTCTTTTGCAAGACCTTTTTTCCACTTTCTGATTTTCTGGAACAAGATCCTTCTGTCTCTTGGTATGCATGACTGATGTTTATTTTTCTTTTTTGGTATATATTTATCCACTATTTTCTCTAATATTTTATATAACATCTCCGTATTTATCCTTATGTCATCACTTACGAAAATGTTATCCCAATCTTTGTTTAATTCTTCATTTATTTCTGACCATTTTATATTTTTACTGTAGAAGTTGTATTTTCCATATCCTTCCCACTTTTTCATTTCTTGCTTATCTCTGTTTTCACTTTCTTTGGAATGGACTGTTAATTCTATGACCTCATGGTCTGAAATACTCGCATTATAAACTATTATTTCTTTAACATAATTCATCTCGTTCACAAATACTAGGTCTAAAGTATTTTCCTTTCTTGTTGGCAGGTGATTTATTTGTTGAATGTTGTATTCTAGTAGCATATCTAATAGCTTTTCGAATTGCCTCTTATTGTCTGCACTACTATTACTCTCTTTTTCATATGTATAAATACAACCACAATCTCCTATTCTTTCTTTCCAGTCTACGAAAGGAAAGTTAAAGTCTCCGAATAGGAGAATAGTCCAGTCCTTGTGATTTCTACATATATCATCCAATTTTTCTATTATTAAGTCAAACTCTTTAGTATTAGGAGGTCTATATATTACTATGTTCATTAATTTTTCAGATTCAAATTCTACCGCTCTTAGTTCACATTCTGAGTTACTATATTTCTCATATATTTTTCCTTGTTTTTTGTCTTTCCCATCTATTGCGGTTCCCCCTTGATTCCTATTTTTTCTATCTGATCTATAAGTTTGGAACCCTTTTATTTGATCATCATTCCCAGTCTCTTGGGAATACCAGGTTTCACTTATATTCATTATAGCTATTTTCTTTTCAATTTGGGTTAGTTCTTCTAAGTACTCTATTTTTCTTTTTGAGTTACTTGTAACTAAACCCTGCGCATTCATCACTATGATGGTTTGCGTGTTTTCTCCTTCATTTAATATGGGTAAAAATAAGGATTTTCCCATGTCTCTTTCCTGTTCTGGTATGTTGTTCTTTTTTTCATTTCCAGAAATTCTGACATTAAAAAAATACAACTTTTCCATAATATTTTATCTTCCTTCATCATAATTATTCATTTTGTGTCTGAATCTGCAATTTTCTCACTTTCTGCAATATCCTCTTGCATCATAAATACAGTTCTTATCTCTTAAGTTGTATCTTGGAGCTGAGGCTTTAAAATTTTTTGCTGACATCACTGCATATCGCGTTGATGGCTTGGTTTTTTCTTTTACCTGATATTCTTTATTCCTCTCTTTATTTGTTTCTTTCTTATTTTGGATTTTATTACTTGATTGATTATTTATTTCATTTTGATTCATGGCTACAGGGTGCATATGTTTACATTTTTTGTTGAACTTACATCCTTTTCCTTCTTTTAGGTTTTTGCATATTTTTGGATGTAGATCTCTGCAATCATCCTCATAGCCGTCTAGGTATGCACATTTACCATATATTTCATAGTTGTGACATACCTTAGGATGTTTGTAGTAACAACTTTCTCCAAATCTGCAATTCCCTCTTTTCAAAAGGTTGCAGACTTTGTCTTTTTTGTCAATTTTTTCCTCTTTCCCGTCATTGTGTAGATCTGGGTAGAGCCTCTTCGGGATTTTCTTTTGTGTTGTCATATCGTAATTTATTTCTTCATAAGTATGCTGCTTTATTGCCTCATATGTAGTATCAATGAGTATCTCTCCATCCATACTTTTATCTTGTTCTCTGTTTTCCTTATTTTTTTCCTGTCATTTCAGTTTTGTTTTCTTCTCTTCCATTTTCCTCTTCTTCTTCTTCCTCTTCCTCTTCTTCTTCATCCTCAACTATTTGTACATTCAATCTTGATTTAATAACATTGTCTATCCATGATAGACATGTTGAGCAAAATATTCTGGTATCTTTTCTCATATCTTCCATTACCTCAGCACATTGTGGATGGGTCGGAATGTTGCATGCAGAACATTTTCTGATCAGGTTTTGTGGATTAACTATGCTATACCACATCTTACACAGTTTGCATGCTTTTGGCATTCTTTTTCCTAATGCATCAATTAGGATATTCACAATGTTCACCTTATTCATTTTCTTTGTCGGAATATGTTGGTTTATGTATATTTTCTTTATGAGTTTCTTGACCACTTGGATTTTATTTGGAACTTCTTCAATTATTTTCAAGATGTTTTCTGTTGATTTGTTCCAGTTTGAAGGATTATATCCTTCTAATATATCTATGAATGCTTTTGTATCTTTTTGGTTAGGACTGTTGCTGATCTCATAGATGAGAAATGCCAGTTCCCTTCCTGCTACCTCATCGTATTGCGAATCTGCCAAACAAGCTAAATTTTGCCATTTTTGCCACAGTTGGAACTTACTGCCAGCTTGTTCTGATTTACAGTATTTCACTTGATAAATTAACTTAGTAGATGCTTTATCCTACTATTTTCACACTAATCTTATCACCGATAGTTCACGAACACTTCTAGATTTTCTCAAATTCTAGACGTAAGTTAAACTTGTGATATCTGTTGATTAATCAGAACATCTCACCAAGCAAGATGGCTACTACGAGAGAGAGAGAGAGAGAGAGAGAGAGAGAGACTTACAAGGATTAGGATGTCTCAAAGACTTGTTAGTCCATCCGAGGAGACATCGTGTGCTCACTTATCTGTAGGTGCTGGCTTCACAGAGCATTTACAGTGTCCAAATGATTTTGTCTAGCTTTCTTTTAACTCTTCCACACTGTTGCTATTTACAACTCCTGGTGGCAGTTGATCCCATGTGTCACATATCTTGTATGTAAAGTAGTCCCCACAATGGGAAGTGCATCTCTTCAGTTCTATGTTCCATCCATTATTTCTTGTCTGGTTTTCATTTAATGTAAATAGGTTACAGTCTACTTTTGTTAGGCCTTTCAGTATTTTAAATGTTTCGGTTAGTTGCCCTCGCAATCATCGTGTTTCTAAGCCACACATGTTCAGACTCTCTAGTCGTCTTCGGTAACCTATCTGCCTGATGGATGGAATTAATTTTGTGGCTCTTGCTTGTACTCCTTCTAATCTATTTGTGTCTTTTCTTAGTGCTGGTGACCAAAGCTGTACTGCATATTCAAGATGGGGTCTAACTACTGATGTGTAGAGCTGCAGCAACGTTTCCTGGTTTCTGTTTTGAACTGTCTCTTTGTATCCCACTTGTTTCTGTGCCTTCTTCTGCTGCATTTACACATAGTTTGGTGTCATCTGCAAATTTGGCTATCCTGCTAGTTAAGCCTACATCAATGTCATTAATACAAATCAAAAACATACAAGAGAGGGCCAAGGACAGAACCCTGGGGGAACTCCGCTTGTTACATATGCCCATTCTGATTCTTCACCATTTATTACGACCTTCTGTTTTCTATAAGTTAGCCAGTCTTCGACCCAAACTGCAGTTTCTCCTACAATTCCTAGGGCTCTAACTTTCGTCATCAGTTTCTTGTGTGGGACTTTGTCAAAGGCCTTTTGGAAATCTAAGTAGAGTATATCTATTGCTCTACTACTGTCGTAAATACCAAGCATGTTATGTAAAAACTCCAAAAGGCTTGATAGGCAGAATCTGTTTTGTCTGAAACCGCGTTGGCTGTTTAACAACAAGTTGTTTCTATCAATTATGGACTCAAAAATTTTGCAAACGACCGACGTTAGACAGATTTGCCTATAATTTCCCGGATCTTCTCTTGGACCTTTTTTGTAAACTGGGGGCACATTACCTAGTTTCCATCATTTTGGTGCCTTTCTTTGTTCAGCACTTTTTCTGTAGAGTTTATATAGGTGAGGAACTATCTCTTCTTTTAGCTTTTTATTTCTCTGGATGAATCCCATCCGGGTCAGGAGATTTGAACTTGTTGAGTTTGGCTATTTTGTTTTTAATGTCCTCTTCTCTAAATATTATTCTGTCCAACGGTTCTGGCCCTTCATATTTAATAGCAGGTTTTGGTATTAAGGTAGTGTCTTCAATTGTGAATACACTAGTACAATACTTATTCAGTAACTGCTTTTTTCCAAGTCTGAGTTCACCAGGTTATTACGTCGATTGTCCCTTAGGGGACCTATGCTATTTATTATTGGTTTCCTACTATTAATTCTTTTGGGTTTTCTTTACAAACTGATGCAACTCTCTTTTCCTCATTTATCTTTGCATTTCTTACTAATTTGTCGAGAGAGAGAGAGAGAGAGAGAGATCCCAGTATTCGGCTTACTTTTACTGACGAAAGAGAGAGAGAAAGAGAGCCTTAGGTGACAATATGTGTTACACACACATAGATCTCTTAAAATCATAATATGCTTTAATGAAGTTGACATAAATATTCAAGACATTGTGAGAAGGAAAGTATAATGATTCAAAATATTCTGAAGATGATATTGAAGAATTAAATGTGTTCTGAACCTGAATAAAACCTGAAAAACCAACAGTGGCTGCAGCAAGTCCACAGAATATTTCCTAAAACACCCGAACCCGAAATAAGGATCTCGTGAAAGAGAACATCCGAAAATGAAAGTCAGTCCTAAAAGAGAGTGTCCTTCGAGGAACTTGCTATTGATACTGAAATTCTAATGAGAAAAACATTCGAAGAGAAACTTCTGGAAAGAAAAATGAGAGAGAGAGAGAGAGAGAGAGAGAGAGAGAGAGAGAGAGAGAGAGAGAGAGAGGGGGGGGGGTACTCCCATTTTTTTATAAATAAATAAATTCAGAGTAATATATATTAATTCCTTTACTAATTTTTATACGTTTGTGTTAGAGAGAGAGAGAGAGAGAGAGAGAGAGAGAGAGAGAGAGAGAGAGAGAGAGAGAGAGAGAGGGGTACTCCCTTTTTTTATTTTTTTATAAATAAAGAAATTTAGAGTAATATATATTAATTACTTTACTAATTTGTATACGTTTGTGTTAGGAGAGAGAGAGAGAGAGAGAGGGTACTCCCATTTTTTTATAAATAAAGAAATTTAGAGTAATATATATTAATCACTTTACTAATTTGTATACGTTTGTGTTAGAAAAGAGAGAGAGAGAGAGAGAGAGAGAGAGAGAGAGAGAGAGAGAGAGAGAGATTAAATTCTAAAGAGAAAAATCAATGAGTAAATTCGCAAGAGAATATGATCCACTAGCCCCATGCAAGAACCAAGATTGAAAAGAATTGCATCATTACGAGAAAAAAAAAAAAAAAAAAAAGGATCATTAAATGCCGTTTCTGCTGATCGCCGAACGATACGGATGCAAGCGATAACAGGGACAAGGGACAAAGGAAACGACGACACATGAGATGATAAGCCAATTACAGATAATGGCGAGAGTTTTGCAGAGATAAAAGGGAGGCCCCGTTACTCTTCCATTATTGAGAAATGATAACAGCTGGAGGGGAGCAACTAGAAGCGGGCTGAGAGAGAGAGAGAGAGAGAGAGAGAGAGAGAGAGAGAGAGAGAGAGAGAGAGAGAATGAAGTATTAGAACTTTATTGACCTTGTTTTTATTAAAATATATTTTTTCATATGATAGAGGTTAATGAAATGAGCCAACAAGAGTGCTTTATTAAGGCTCGTTCCTACTGAAGCCTTACATTGTTTACAATACTACTCCCCAGATCGACGCTTTCCGAGTGATAAGCGATCCGTCACCAGGTGGATTCGAACCACCGAATGGCTGGGGAACAACAATTTCTCATTGACTCTAACCATTAGATTATCAAGAGAGGTATAAT
Organism: Macrobrachium nipponense; assembly: GCF_015104395.2. Classification (NCBI taxonomy): domain Eukaryota; kingdom Metazoa; phylum Arthropoda; class Malacostraca; order Decapoda; family Palaemonidae; genus Macrobrachium; species Macrobrachium nipponense. The sequence goes on along the minus strand of NC_087211.1, from coordinate 25,329,190 downwards.
CTGATACGGACTCTATCGTACATATATACGCCTGTCCAATTCAGGTTTGTGTACTCATAGTTCCTCGTTGGACGAGTGATTAACGTGCTCGCCTACCGGTTCGGTAGTCTCGAGTTCGATTCCCTGCTCTGCCAACGTGGAATTAGAGGAATCTGGTGACTGAAAATTAATTTCTCGACATAATGTGGTTCGGATCCCACAATAAACATTTAGGTCCCGTTGCTATGTAACCCATTGGTTCCTAGCCACGTAAAAATACCTAATCCTTCGGCCCAGCCCTAAGAGAGCTTTTAATCAGCTCAGTGGTCTGGTTAAATGAAGATATACTTTACTTATAGGTAATCATGCATTTTTGTCACATGCACCGAGGTTGGTTGCTTGTCTGTATGGGGTTTTTACGTTGCATGGAACCAGTGTTTATTCAGCAACGGGACTAACGGCTTTACATGACTTCCGAATCACGTCGAGACTGAACTTCTATTACCAGAAATACACATCTCTCACTCCTCCATGGAATGTCCGAGAATCGAACTCGCAGCCACCGAGGTGGCATGCCAGCACCATACCGACCACGCCACTGAGGCGCTAGGTTGAATTCGATGTTAAACGACATTCGTAGCTTAATGTTAGTGAATATATAAAGAAAAATCGTAAATAGCGTGTTTCAAACGTACCAATCAGCTAACATGGCGTAGGTTGGTTGATGCTAACTCCTAAGTACACATATCTTAATTGAACAGACGTATATATTTACGACAGAGTCGGTATCAGATTATATCTCTCTTGATAGCCTAATACAGGGGTTCCATACCCGCTTTGCTTAAGTCCACTTCAATCCTGTTTATTGACAATGTAACTTATAGTTTAATACATACTTTAGGTATGAATATCTAGGGATAGAACATACAAGAAAATCAAAAGCATTTACAGTTTCATATAGCATCTTATTTACAACAACAAAAATTGTACCCATGTATGCAATAACACATTAAAATAAAATATATACAAATATCCCGAGATCAAGTCCCATACCACCAGCATGTGGTTATCATACCCCCAAGGGTTATGGATACCCCTTTTAAGAACCCATGGCCTAATGGTTGCGTCAATGAGAAGTCGTCGTTCCAAACCATTCAGTGGTTTGAGTTCACCTGGCGACGGACCGCTTTTCACTTAGTATATATTCCCCTTCGGTGATTATTCCACGGTCGGCTAAACATCTGTAGCTTAATGTTAGTGAATACAAAAAAATTTCCCGGCGGGCCAAAAAAAAATTATATATATATATATATATATATATATATATATATATATATATATATATATATATATATATATATATATATATATGTATATTATTATTATATGCTGGTACTTCCATAATGAATATATATTCTCTTTGACTGTATAAAATGCGTTAGAAAAGAGTTTTGCAACATTATCAGATTCCTTAGCTAGCTTAGAGTTATAGGATGTCTTAAAATGTATGTTCAGATTTCGCATTACATAATTTAAAAGTATATAACGTAGAATGCAAAGAAAGAGAGAGATTACCTTTGTCTGTTCCAAGATAGAAATTGTTTTGGTAACTTTCCATCACCTCGAGATCTCTAATCTTGAAGTGTCCGTTATTTTTTTGAATCCTGTCATCACTTCTGATAAGAGATTTCTGTCTCGATCGAGTACGTGTCTTTGTTGAGCTAATACGTTCATGACATGTTTCATACACGTATGTCTTTGCCAAATATCACGTGAAGATTTCACTATTTTTTTGTAAAGTTACGTCATATTAGAAGCTTCTAGAAAAAATTGCACCATCTTTCTCATGCCCAAAACATTTTGTGTGAAATCCACTGCCCAGCTCCTCTCTCATGCCACTTTTGGGATTTAATATTAACGTAAAGACGTAATTGTTGGTCACTCATATAAATTTCATATTTGATATTTCTTAGAGTTATTTAGTAATATTTAGTGCTTTTTGTGGAATCTGAACAAACATTGTACAAGTGTTTAATGGCGCCTTTTTGAAATATTGTGAATTGGTGAAATTGTGAAACAAGCTGTAGCAGAAAGAAAATTGGTACCAAGGTAATGTGTGTTATATTTTTTTAATTAGTTGCTACTAATAGTTACGATGGTTTAAAGAACTACTAACAGTTACAGTGGTTTGAAGAACGATTTCAATTTTTACATATTGAAAATTTTTGTTTTGTGTTTGTTTCAGTTTTTCTTATTGAAGTGTTTATTTTTTTGGTATTTCTACAGAAGCAGTCCGCATGGACTGCAAGGAACGTAACCGCGGATACGACATCCACTAGGGGTTGGTGGGCCGTCCAATGTATTTCGCCGTGTTTAGTACTGTCCCCTGGGGGGTTAATTACAGTCGTCCGAATAAATATTACTTAAAATTCTTGTTCAGTAGGTAAAACTGCATAGAAACACCGCAACTGCCATAGTCGAGGCCAGCCGCGGATAAGTACCCTAGATCTACCATTTTTTTTTTTTCTTTTTTTGCATTATCCATTTTCCTGTTGAAGTGTGTTTTTATTTTATATTCTGTGTGATTGGTGTTTTTTGCAATTTTGGTATTTTCCACATTTTTCTGTTTTCATTTGCATTCACAATTTAATTAACTTAGTTGTTTTCATTAATCAATCGTTGCACATTAATTGAATTTAACACTTGTGAATTAATTTGCATTTACTTAGAATTCTTTTCAAGTTTCATTATTGTTTAGCACTTGTGAATTAATTTCCACATTTTGATTATTACCTAACACTTTTGAATTTCAATTGAATTAATTTTCTTGAATTTTGTGATAAATTAATTTTGATTTAATTTTACTTAATTAATTCGAGAATTAATTAAACTTTGCTGTTTTCAAGTAACAGTAATTTTCACTGATATTGTGAATTTCACTTATTGATAGTAAATTTTTTGCATTTAAAATGTTTATAAGTGTTTTATTTTTCACCAGTATAATTATATATTATGATTAGTTTAGGTAGAAACATAGAGTGTTAATTGAGCTGTTTTTCCTTCAATTGAAGTGAGTTAGAACCAGGGAAGTACTAGAACTTCTGAAATCAGGGAAATACTTAAGACTTTTAAAGTTGTTGATGGAGTGATGCCCTTTTGATTAATAAATTACTTAGTTACTCTGCACACCTGTTTTAATGAACTTATCTGATTTTCTACAACACTGGTAAGTTGTTTAACGGATCGCTGTTGCCTTTAGAGTATTCAGTCGTTTAGTACCTGTGATGAAGGTTCAGGTGTCTGGCTGCTGCGAGGTAACAATTAATGAATTGTAAGTGTAGTAACCAGATACTTCGCCCTTCGTAACAATATGTATGTAAATATGTGTGTATATATGTATGTATGTATGTATGTGTATGTATATTATTATATATATAATATATATATATATATATATAATATATATACACACATGTTGTATCGTGATTCTATAAATATCTAAATGAATAAAGTCGCTCTAAAAAAAAAAAAAAAATTAAAATAAAATAAATAAATATAAACTATATATATATATATATATATATATATATACTATATATATATATATATATAAAATATATATATAATTTAGAGCGACTTTATTCATTTAGATATTTATTGAGAATCACGATACAACATGTGTATATATATATATATATATATATATATATACATACACATACATACATATATACACACATATAGTAACTCAATAGTAACGAGATTCCATTTGAAGTGTCTGAAATGTAAGTCCTTGGTAAACTTTTTTGAGTCTTCATATAACAACTGTCGTATCGTGATTCTAACAAATATCTAAATGAATAAAAAGTCGCTCTTAATTACAGTATTATATATATATATATATATATATATATATATATAATATATATATATATATATATATAATTTACTGTAATTAAGAGCGACTTTATTCATTTAGATATTTGTTAGAATCACGATACGACAGTTGTTATATGAAGACTCAAAAAAGTTTACCAAGGACTTACATTTCAGACACTTCAAATGGAATCACGTTACTATACGGGTTTCCGATATATGGGAATGATCATGTTTTTCCACGCCTTAATACACTCATTTTCTTCTAAAGAAAGAAAAAAATTTCGCCCCCCCCCCCCCCCAATTTTTTTAAGCACGAAATGATCGCAAAATTCTCTACTGGAACGTTTACGAATTCCCGAAACATTTTCGTTGCATGAAATGGTCTGCAATTGAGAAATAACCTAATTATATACATACTACATGCCCCACCACTGGGAAACCGTGACAAAACAACTGCACCGATATAAAATAAAAAAAAATAAAAACTTACCTCTTAGCCCTACGAAATAAAGACACAATCTGAACCAACCTGCGAAGAAAAGAAAATCAAATGTTTAACAAATTCCTGTTATGGTGGATGATTTCTCTCTAAGAATGTAATGTGTAAGCCAACAATATGTTACTGAAAAATATAAACATACGGAAGCTGCTGAATTAGTAACATCGTCAAATTAACATAAATCTAAATATATAGTCCACATATATATATAAAAAAAACAAAAAAAGATTAGCGAAGAAAACTGATAATTATAAACAAATATCAATTTCGTATTGTATTCGTACAATTTCAACGTTATTCCAGTTACAGCCAGCATGTTTCCTAAAGCTACTCGATTCATCCCATATTTTGTGTGTATGTATGTATATACATGTGTATGTGTATTAAATAAGTAAATAAATAAATATATATATATTAGATAGCGAGAGTTTGTTTGTTTGTATGGTGTTTTTACGTTGCATGGAACAAGTGGTTATTCAGCAACGGAGAGAAGAGAGAGAGAGAGAGAGAGAGAGAGAGAGAGAGAGAGAGAGAGAGAGAGACTTAACAAATCTTCAAGGTAATTACAATTCAAGTGTCATGAAACACAAGTGCGCATGATATTTATTTTCAATTAAATTACTTAGGTTTAGCTCTCATCAGGCACTACAGTAATAAACTAGCGTAAGTATTTCAAAATATGTTTCCAATTCTAAATATTTTTCCCTTGTTGGATGAGTTACCTTTCAGCTAAAAGGACACTTGCCCATTTAACGGTAACTGGTTAGCAGTTTAAAACCAAGTAGGTAAATCTAAATACTTAATTTAATATAACTATTCATTTTTGTTCATCCCAATTGCAAAATCCTGTTTCTTGAAAAAAAAAATTCTCTATCGGACCTTAGACCACAGCTTCCAGCACACCTTGTTGGATACCCTTAAGAGTAAAGACCAGACCAAACATTGTTCAACTTAGATGAAACCTAGGAACAATACCGTCATCATTTTAACAGAATTTAGATACAAAAATGAAAAGCCTTTGAGATTTGCAGCCGACAAAGATCCCACGAACTGTTATTTTCAGAGGATATTTCCGATAAATACAGGCAGAAGAAACTCGGACTCTTTCAAGACAATTGCTGAAACAAGGATTTTGGAAAAACTGATAATTAAGGCACAGGCCAGCTGTTATTCATTAGTAGCGCTAAGAAACACAGAACCTAAGTTGAAGATGTCACCAATCTCGAATCTTCTGATGGACATAATGCGAGTGGTGAAATAAATGACATGAATATAATGTATTTGGATAACTTATATGAATGAGATCGAAGGGAGCAGTGCGAGAAATAGCCGATTTCCGCACACAGTAGAAAGATATGATCAAATATGCACCTATACAATAATAATTGTACTAACTGAATTCGCTCAAGAAATAAGACTGAAAATACAGTAAGTGAAGATTACATAAAGCAAGTTATTTCAACGCCATCAATTGGTTAGCTGTCTTAGGGAATAGTAACTAAGGATTATATGTTCTCAGTGCATCCACCACAGAGAAACATATTCAAAATATAGTCACAACATGATAAAGAGCAAATATTCGGTTAGCAAACAGATACCAGTTTTGTAGTATTCTTACATAAACAAGCAAATGTCTAAAGCCCAGAAGCAAAGTTTACAATGAAGTCTAGAGTCAGTTCTCTATCTTTCCAGGCATAAAACTGGCGGCTGGATTTCTCATATAACAATGACGCTTATAATGAATTTATGTATATATCTTCGCGGCAGAACTGGCAGTCATTATACATTCTGCTGGCATAACATAAATCAGTGGAGTCCAGAAACTCGGCAATTTCCCCAGTACTTTGTATCTACTATTAAGTTACTGCAAGATGTAATGAGCTTCTCCAATAATGCCAGAAATATTGGCAACCTGAACAAAATTACGGCTGCAATAAGACACCAGCCTGGGACTAATTAGATTCGCGCATTATCATATTTACTATTGTTTTACTTCAGTCCTTAAATAGCAACGGACGCTCTCTTCCCTCACAGGTATATCTATTTATTTGTGTATTTCATTTCCGCATATTTCTCTCATCACATGTATACACATTCACCAATATCATGTATTTGTAAGCTTTATGGGAGATATGTAGTGCTTAAGTATTTCCTGATAACTTGTCATTCCAGTAATACCAGAACCTTATATCAGCTTGTCTCCCTGGTCAAGCATCTGGCTGAAAAGCTGTTGCTGTGATAAGGGCGATAAAGATTACGGAGTGACGCATGTCTCGTGAATTGGCTACATCACACTTCTTACTTCAACATTTCGCTGGAGTGTGCTCTTTGAAAACCGGTTGGCAGGGGATCGCTATTCTCAAGACGTCATTAGGAACCGTAATGTTTGCTCTTTCTTTTCCTGCGCAAAATCTTAGTTAGCAAAATGTATTGCCTCTGTGTGTGTGTGTGTGTGTGTGTGTGTGTATACAAATTTTATTTCAGTTCAGCACTCAGTACACTCAATAAACCGACCAAAGACTGAGCACGACGCACAAGAGAGAAAAATGGATAAACTCAGCCATATCTCTGAAGCATGCCATGCAGCACTTCTCACTCATGTACGGCAATAATGTTATTTTTGGGTTCATTTTTAGGTTACTGTCCACACGCGTGATTATCTTCATCTCTCAGTCAGTCGTGCAAGACAGCAGATTTTGAAAATGATCTCGGTTCCAACTATACATGAAATGTGCTAGTTCCTCTAAACAGTGGCTGTGGATCATCATTCTTGATGACATCCAAAGTAACATTAGACAATTGAGGATAAAATTTTAATGGTTCTCACTACTTATTCAAGATCCGTTTGCTTTCCAGCAGAGCAACTTATTCTTCCTAAAAGAAAAAATGTATGTATGGTCTATTAATGAGAATATGTGGTTATACTGGTAAGTAAATGGAGAGAAATGAACAAAATGACCTCTGGATAAAAGATGCAATAAAGATATGGTGGCTTAAATGAATGCAAAGAGCATTTTGAAGATTTGTTAAATGAACCAGACAGAAGAAGAACGAGGCAGAATGATGTATGAGTGGAAGACGTTGTGACTACAAGGTGCTCCACAAAAAAAAAAAAAAAAAAAAATTAAATTTTAGATTTACATTATGCATTTTACTTACACCCTGTTGCTTGGCTCAATGCCAATACTTCTGATTTCATTGAACCTAATGAATGTCCAGATCTCAACGCAATGGATTTTACCATGTGGGGTTTACAGGCACAGCAACTTCAATGACAGGAGGAGTGACCAATGACAGGAGGAGAGAGGTCACAGACATACAATCTTTAAAAACTCTGTTTTAACAATGTTCCTGCTAACAGCAACTGTTTTCTGTTTCCAGCAATGAAATAAACTGAACCCAATTTCCTTTTTTTTTTTTTTTTTTTTTTGTGGGACACCCTGTAGTAAGTTTGAGATTGCTTGGGAAGTAACATATGAGGACGGCAGGCGGCTAATCATGAGGTTGACAAATGTAAAGACCACAGAAGTTAACGTAATTATAGGGAAGATAGTGCGGTACGATTTCTGTTAGCGTGATTGGCTGACCCAGAGTCAAAGTAATAGGGTCTGCTCACGAGGCGGTACTAAAACCTATCCCCGCCCCTTGTGAAACGTCATCAGTTACAAAAGGACCATATCTTTATGAAACTATATTTACGATAACATTTTCATATAACTATTTTTGCGATGGCTTTTTTTATATGAATTTTCCCTTTATTGCATGTTGCCGTATACTACGTTAAAGTACAAAGAATGCTCTTTCAAATGATATATAGCACATTACAATTACGATTAATTTGAAACACACAAGCGCGCACAGAAAAAATTATCTACGCACACAAAAATGTGCAATTACTTCATCCGTCAACCTACATACATTCACGTTTCGTAGCGTAACTGACTAAGGGATGATGATAGAAAGAAACTGAAAAATGGATTAGAAAGCTGATAAAATTTACTATATAATGCATAAATAAAATTGATAGGTGTTCTCAGAAATTTTCGAGGAATTCTAGGTCAAATACGGACCAAAATTTTTAAATCTTATGTAAATATTTACCACATTTTTCTTACATAATTTTTCATCTTATTACATTTTGCCATATACCATGTAAAAGTACAAAGAATGCCCTTTCAATTGGTATATGACACATTATAATTACAATTACTTTCAAACCCATAATCGCACACAGAAAATATTATCTACGCAGGCAAAAATTATAAAAAAATTAAGCGTTCGTGGGAGATCTGAAATCTAGCCCCGCCCCTTGTGAAACGTCATCAGATATATCCATCCAGACTGACGAATAACTACTTTTTTTTCGAAAATATTATAATTGTTTGAGGTATGCATAATTAATACCTTTATGTATACAGTTTGTGTTATATGTAAACTTATGTGTTCGGAAGTATATTTATGTGATATGAAGTGCTAATGAGAAATTTGCTAGATAAGTGTTTCCTGTATAATTTTCTTCATTTATTCCTTTGATACCTTGTATCGTATATGATGTAATTCTTATACTTTTGATATTGTTTTCTTTTTTGAGGTCAAGTCGTGCAAATGCAACTGCCATTTTTTACACTGCCTGTATCCACATTTTCTTTGTATTTATTGCATAACAATAAGTATTCTTAAGAAGATTTGGAAAATATCATTAATCTATCATTCTAACCTTTAGCATAAAAAAAAAGTTGCTTTTCAAAGTGAGGTATGAACACAGTGACAGAACTAAATACATTTCTCAAGAATTATTTAAAATCTTGATAATATTACTACCTGAGAGAGAGAGAGAGAGAGAGAGAGAGAGAGAGAGAGAGAGAGAGAGAGAGAGAGAGAGAGAGAGAGAGTTGTCATGTTATAAAAAATGGACTTGAAGATACTACAGCAAACCAGTATATAGGTAAGTAAATAAATAAGTAAAGAATAAATATATGAAGAAAGCTGGAGTGCAGCTATGTGTGTTCAAACTGGTATATTTCATGTGCAATAAAACAAGGCTTGGTGACTAAATGAGAGAATGGGTATTAAAAAACATCAAGCATGTGACCTCTTTACAGATTTTATCAAAAACACCATGCGATATGGTTTAAATGTATACAAACTAAAGATTCTTTAAGTTATTCAATGGAGAAGCGCCGAAATGTTACTCTTGTGACGTCATAGTATTAGCTCCGCCCCCACTGCCGAGTTGAGCAGACCCTATATACTTTGAATGGGTATTAAAAAACATCAAAAATGTGACCTCTTTACAGATTCTGTCAAAATCTTATCAAAAAAAACCATGCAATATGGATTGAATGTATAAAAACTATAGGTTCTTTAAGTAATTCAATGGAGACGCGCGGGCAGTGTTACTCTTCTGACGTCAAAGTATTAGCTCCGCCCCCGCTGCCGAGTTGGGCAGACCCTATTACTTTGACTCTGGGCTGACCATGGCCGGTATGAATGAAAAATTCTGAAAGGAATTAGTTAAGAATTACACTGCATGTTACCATATTACCATACCACGGAACGTGTATGGTAGTACTTTGATGGTGAACACTGTGGAAGCTGATCTAAGGAAAGTAAGGGGGTATAATTGAAGATTAGGAAAGGTCTATTGTATGATGGGATTTTACTAGTTTGTTTTTTTTGTTTCGTTTGCTAACATATTTCATTATGCAAATAATAGTTGCTCAATCAAATGCAGTTTTGAACTGGAAAGAACATGAAAATTATTAACTGGAAATGACATGAAAATTATTAACTGGAAAGAACATGAAAATTATTAATGGAAAAAAAATGCAAAAAATGGAAAATTAATAAACTGACATGAAAAATTATTAACTGGAAATGACATGAAAATTATTAACTGGAAATGACATGAAAATTATTAACTGGAAAGAACATGAAAATTATTAACTAGAAATGACATGAAAAGTTCGTTGAAATCCAACTGGTATTGAGGAGTTCGGTAAAAGGTGGAATCAATCAGTCAAAAGCCGGAATAATTAATATGACCTTAAGACCTCCATGGGAATCTGTTATTGGAGAAAGATTGGCTGAAGTATTGAGAGGTTTAAATGCTTAGGTACATAAGTCTCAGCATAATGAATTATTATAATACGAAATTAAGGAGAATAGAGAATAACTAATAAATATACGGCTAGACAAATACTGATATATAGACACGAGTCACACTGCAGTTCGGTTGTGACTGATAGAAGGTTGGTAGCATTTGAAAAGTTTTGAAAACACTAGTAACCATGGAGAACTACCTGGTGAGAAACCCACTGATCACTATGTGAGACTCTCTAGATCAGTGGTTCTCAACCATTTTGGGGCCATGCACCCTTTCAACATATTACCACCCCCCCCCCCCCCCCCCTCCTGCCCTTTTCCAAAATTGTCTGCCTCAAAAGGTGCATTCCAAATAATATGCAACAAAATGCTAACACGAACACACAAAATAGTGGAGAGAAAGCCCAGCGTGACCTCTCAGTAGTGCAAACGAATGCACACTGCGTTTTGTGTTGTCCTAGAGCCAGTTTGAGCCTGCCAATCTGTGGTCACAATTCACCCCTGACACTCTGAAAATCCACCCTGGTTGAGAACCACTGCTCTGGATGGAAGTGGATGAGCAAATTTACTGGAGAATAAAAACTAGTGAAGGAAGTCGCAGGAAAAATGACTGAGATCAATGTAGCTGGAAATGGTGGAAAAATATGTTGGGATAAGCTGCTGGAACTGGCACAGGACGCATGTCTGTCACGAGAATTCATCAAGGCCTTGGCATCGTCTTAGGTGCCAATTTAATAACCAATAGACTGCTGTATATCCATGATCTTTGAGACATGAAGGTAGATAATAAAATAAAACGGGGTATTAAGCCAGTATTTATCCTACTTTGTCAAAGCCTGGGTAAATCATGCTAAGTAACGATGATGGCCGCACGAAGATAAAATTTGTAGACCACACAATTTACAAATGGATGTAAATAATACTTTGATCCCGGAGGGGATAGTACAAAACACGGCGCCTCGAGGAGCTTCTGCCATGTTTAGTACAAATATTTTTTCATAGCACCTCGGAGTAGGTGGATACAAGCCGGGTTAATACCATATGGTAGAGTAAGAGGACACGCAAACTATAATATTTACAAAAACTTGTTACATCTATACTTAAGGAGGACATAACGGAGGTACTTTAAACGCTGTATCTGCTCATTCCAAGAGCAGATACAGAATTATTAAGACCAAAGAGGATGGTCCTCATCTGATGCCAAGTTTATATGTTTCTTTGTGAGCTGTGTTAATGAAAACAATTAATTTCGTTAAATTCGTTGTATCTAGCCATAACGATCGTATCTCCGAGAGCTGAAACAAAGTAAGAAAAGATTTATGACCAAATAAATATACTGCCTTCGCCGCACATAGATCAGACATCAAAGTGTGACCTTGATATCTAACATACTATCTGCTATACCTAAATATGGCTTTATATTTTTCTGCAGTTTCTGCTTGTAAATGATATAAACGCCGAGACCTTCACAAACATCTTCACCGTCTCGCACATCAACACATAAAATTTTCTAAAAATAATCTTTCTTTCTTGAATATATACAGTTATATATATTTGAAAACCGCTGAGCCACGATCCTTTTCAATACCATATAAATAAAGCAGGTCAGTACTGAAGCAGGAGGCATTATAAGAGGGATCTCATTTCCACAACCGTGGTGTAAGTTTCCTCTCCTTTGAAGCAACAGTGGAAAAATAAAAAACCAAAAACCATAAATATATAAATGTACGCAAACAAATTCCCTATGTGAACGCAGAAATGAAAGCATACATAAGCTAAGGGTTGATTAGGCAACGGCGACTACAAGACACAAATTGGGTGTGAGAGAGAGAGAAGAGAGAGAGAGAGAGAGAGAGAGAGCAAAACAAATAGTACCCAGAGGTTAAAACAAGAAAGCAAGACGTGAGATTCGTTACGGTCTGTTGGAGACATAACGAAAACAAAGTCCTCGCAGCAGAAAATATTAAACCTCGCAACGATAACAGAAATGAAATTGAAAAAATAATTTCCCAAAACAAGCTTATTCAAGCATTCATACTCATCACAGATTATGTAAGCTTATTATTATCGCACAATCCTCCAGCCAGGAAGCGACCTACTTTTCGGTTATAACCGAAAGTCATTCAAATAAGGCCCATTGTATTCACTCGCTTAATCGAGCCATTCAGAAATGGAGGTAAACTCCCCAATGGAAAGCCTGCAGAGGTAATGAAGCCTTATTCTCTCGAAACGTTCCCCAGACGAAATGACTTCAAATCATATGGTAGCTGAAAGGAGATGGAATTATAGCAAGAGCTGCGTACTTACTAATGAGGTTAAAAGCTTCTTTCAAGCGAACTGAACAACAACTAAACACACTCATCCAGAAACGGAGGTCGTCTTCATATACAGGTGATCATAAGGTTAGTAAATTATTCTGTATTACTTGGAATATTCAGGATTCTCTCTCTCTCTCTCTCTCTCTCTCTCTCTCTCTCTCTCTCTCTCTCTCTCTCTCTCGCTTACTCCATTACTGCATGACTGTGTTTGAGCGCATGCATGAATATGCCACTGCTTAAAAGCAATAATGATCTATCGAAGGGAACCGAGACCTTATCGCCAAACAGAAAAGACGCAAGAGGAATTGCCTCCTTTTCCTTGAGTTTAGTGAAATGCACATCCGGCAAAGTCAAGAATGAAAAAGCTGCCATGGCAACCGGACCCTTACATAACCCGATTATGAAGGAAGGAACGGAGCGAGGAGCTATTGCTCAACCACTGCCCCTCCCCCCTTAACCCCAGCCCACCTAATTTATCCAGACGTCGTATTTACTGAAGGAAGTGGCGGAAGCAGGTCATCAGAATCGCTATTGCCACACCAATACGCTCAAATTCAATAGCTGGTGCCAAATAAGCCCTTTCACTCGGGGTAGAGAGTGATTCGTTTGTTTGTATGGTGTTTTCACGATGCAACGGTACCAACGGCTTTACGTGACTTTCGAACTACCCCGAGAGTGAATTTCTATCACCAGAAATACACATCTCTGACCCCTCAATGGTATGCTCGAGAATCGAACTCGCGGCCACCGAGATAGCAGGCAAAGACTATACCAGCCATGCCACTAAGCGCTTGGGTAGAGAGTGAACTGATGGATAGAGTCGACGGACTTTGATGACTCTACTGCCACTGACGATGAGATACCGTCGGCTCTTTTCATTTTCGCCTCAGTTGACATTTCCTGTGATGTCTTTATACCGTTTTAGATTTTAACTTGTATCCTTCATTGTATTCTATTCTCACTTTCGTTCACTCTCCTCCCTTCAGAGGTCAAGGTGACCTTTGGTTAATTTTGATACCACTTCACATTCTTAACATTATTTCACTCGCAGTATGTTTGCTCTCTCTCTCTCTCTCTCTCTCTCTGTTGATTTAGAAAGTTATTCGCAATATTTCTATTTTTCATACTCTTATTTATTTCATCCTATTCTTGCCGATACCTTGGGCCTTCATTTGATTTTACATACCTAAAATATGACCCCCCCCCCCCCCTCCCTTCATCTCTCTCGCCCCGTGGGGAAGTGGGTAAGTGCGCACAGCTCATAATCTGAGGGACAAGAGTTGGTTCTCGAATCTCACAAAAAGCGAAAAATTGGCGCGTTGCCTAAAACCCGATGCCCTTGTTGCCCTAAGCAGTGATTTTTGTACTCGTTATCAGTCGACTATTGAGGGTCACAGCTTATGGTCGTCGGAGTGGAAAGAACAAAACTGCGATGTGTGAGGTTTATAACTTGTATGTGTTTTCTAATTGATGTAAATTCACTTCAAGAAATTATTCCCTCAACGTCTTATACTCGGTATTATGGTTAACTAATTTGTTCTTTTCAAAGTTTTCACGGATCCCGAGAGGATCTATCATATAATGAACATTCCATCACACAAATGCTTCCCTGACATCGACTTATACGTATATTTGCCTATACAGATCTATCACACAACAGATTACGTATATTTGCCAATACAGATTCTATCACACAACAGATTACGTATATTTTCATACAGATCTATCACACAACAGATTACGTATATTTTCCAATACAGATTCTATCACACAACAGATTACGTATATTTTCATATACAGATCTATCACACAACAGATCATACACCATGCGCCCAAGCAGACTCTGCTTTGGTGACGACGACTCAAGGCATCACATCATCAAGACTGCTCAATGATTCATGAATACCGTTATCACAGGGGCTGGTTTCATAGCAAAGAGGCATAACTGCACCAATTTCCTTCTACGGCTTAAGAAAAACGAGACTCATGTAAATACGTACACAAACAAATATTTCATACCCAATGTCATATACTTTCCCATGCACCTTTTAAAGGGCGGACATTCTCGACTCCCTCTATAAGAAGCGCTTCAGTGGCGTGATCGGTATGGTCTTGGCCTACCACCTCGGTGGCCGCGAGTTCGATTCTCGGCCATTCCAATGAGGGGTTACAGATGTGTATTTCTGATGATAGAAGTTCACTCTTGACGTGGTTCGGAAGTCACGTAAAGCCGTTGGTCCCGTTGCTGAATAACCACTGGTTCCATGCAACGTAAAAACACCTTACAAACAAACAAACAAGATTCCTCTCTCCGACACTTCTACAACAATTCAAGCGCCTGTGCCTACTCTGAATCCCTCGCTTCTTTTCAAATCTAAATCATATATATATATATATATATATATATATATATATATATATATATATATATATATATATATATATATATATCTATATATATAGATATATATAGATATATATATAATATATATAATATATATATAGAGAATTATAATATAGTAGTAGATATTAATATAAGATAGATATATATATATATATATATATATATATATATATATATATATATATCTCCCGCTGTCTAATCCATCCTTTCTCGTTCTCTCTACAAAACTAATCTACCGGACACATTTTCAGTGTCGCCATTCTGGGATGATGCGGCATTTCCAAGCTTCACAGTGAGGTCTGCCCTGCCCCACGATCTCCTCCTTCAGTACTACGGATCATCGGCGCTCCACCAAATACCACTGATTCCAGCCATTACTAGAATCATTACCAAGACCGAAACATGACACTGAAACTCCCCAATTCATCGCAGACCACTGATATATGTTACAGTGATACTGTGAAGCCAGAGATTTCACGAAAACCCTGAAATCTTCAGGGAATTCGTGAAATCACCAATTGACTTGGGACTTTTGGTTCCCGAGCGGCTAGTACTACCTACTAAACACGGCGTAAGTGTGTTTCTTCTACACTATTTCGCCTTGTTTGGTACTATAGTAGATTCACATCAACCGTGCATCTGATGTCTAGCCCCGTCCCTTACGACGCTCCTGATTGGCTACTGATAAGCTAATCGCAGGGTTGGAAACTGTCAGTCTCATAGGCTGGCAGGATGTATGTTCCACCTCTCCTGAGGGATACGTCTTTCAAAAGTATCCCTCAGGAGAGGTGGAACGTACATTCTGCATATATGAACTCTCGAGAGAGACTGAGAGTTTCCAGCTCTGTGACTGGCTTATCAACAGTCAATCAGGAGCGTCGTAAGGGACAGGCATAGACATCAGATGCACGGTTGATGTGAATCTACTATAGCCCCTTCGGGATCAAATGCGTTTCGCCGTATTTAGTACTAGCGTCTTGGGGATCAATTATTCCTAGTTGGAATGGTGATTTCGCGAATTCCCAGAATATTTTAGGGATTTCGTCAAATCTCTGGTTTCCCAGTCATACGGAAACATATAGTGTATCACTTGTTGAGGTGAATCTTAAGCAGAATGTTAAGAGAGTAGTTGTCAACCTGAGGATACCTATGTAGTACCAGGAATCTAACACCGTAAATTAATCTCAGATAGTGTTTTACAGCTTCATCCTTAGTTATCTGTAACTGATCATTACCATCAATTAAGAAAATACTACAGAATGATAAGCATTTATTTAACAGCAGAGAGGAAAATAGCGCTGCTCCGGATTTTACATCATTTGACTGGGCCATCATCAGAGATTCCATGTAGGGTAAAACAGAGCAGAAATACAGAAGCGACACTTTGAGGTCATGTAGTATATGTGGAAACACAGAACAAGATTAGAACGGAGTGTGCTTCGTTTTGAAAGCTCCGGCTTGAGAGCACCTGATAGAACCTTCCTTTGACGCTCCCTTAGATGCTAGTTTAAAAGGAAGGATCTGATCAATGTCATAGAGGATTCCTGACACCATTCGACTGCAACAAATGTAAATGGATTCATGCTATGAAGGCCTTGAACAGCATTACTTCTCTGCGACTGTCTATTGCTTAAACAAGAAAATCCGCAATGGATTGCTCCACGTGCCCGATATAATCGGTCTCCGTACCTCTTATCGATATGCTAATCCTGGCAATCAACTAAAAGAGTGCCGGCCATACGTTTGACTTCAGCCACCGTTCGTTATTTTTTGTTCTTAAGAACGACGTTTGAAGAAACCAACTGTATTAGAGTGAAACGGTCTCTTGACCCAGGTAATACCGTTTCCTCTTTTCTCAATTTCGTTCCATTTCATCCTCTGACTAACTCTTCATTTCAAAAGTGTATAAATAGCTCTTACTCGTATTTAAACTTTAAGTAGAGAACTGCGTCTTGGGATTAGAAAGTTTCGAGAAATCTCAGTCATTGTGCCCAGGAGAATAACACCAGTTCAATGATCAATTGAACATCCATTCTTTACTCACATCACACAAACCTTCAGATGAACTCACTCGTACTTCTAACTTACAGCAGCTAAACCGGTACCACCCCCCCCCTTCCCAACCGACTTCTTGACTTTCCTTCTTAAGTATTTTGGTCTTAATGTCGCATTTAAGAACAATAAAACGATGAAAGATGTACTTATCAAGAACTCTCCAGACAATACTAAAGGATGTGCACATAAAATTCCACTGCAATTCTTATGACATTTACACTGGCCGAACGGGTGAAGCACTGGAAAAGAGAATAGAACAGCATAAAAAGTAAGTGAGATATGCACATGGGAACAGCGGCATTTTTGTACATGTAAGTGAGAAAAAATCATGCTATTTACTGGGAAGAGGCAAAAAAGGATTCCTATCTCAAATAGCGCACTGGAATGGATTATCATTAAATCTACCTTTATAAAAGAAAGTTACAGATATAATATGAATATCAGTCAAAGGTTGTATAAACTTGATCCTTTCAAATCAAAAGAAATTTGTAAATTGTTCAAATTTTAAGGTAAGCCGTAGAGATGTATAGAAATAGGATTACCATATCTGTAAACACAGTACAGGGGCGGCAGTGCTGATGAGATTTCCGACTGTGTCAGGTGCGGGTCTGTAGTCTCCTATGGGCTGTGTATATCAGTATTGTCCGTTGAAAGTATACTGTGATTTTTAGACAAGAGTTTTGCACGCCATTCCTACCTTGACTGTGGGTGGATCTGTAGTCTCAAACGCTTGTATATGTTCGTCAGTACTGTCTCTGTAGGATATATATTTGTGACTCCTAATACTATGTATCAGTCCTTCGTCAATGGCTTGGAAATAAAATCGAAAACGGTCAGGACCTACACCTCGCTTCTTAATTTTCACCTGCAGTAATGTGAGATAAATGGATCCCATGCTCAAGTTATTATAATCATATATATATATATATATATATATATATATATATATATATATGATATCATATATATGTTTGTATGCATACTTTGTAAATATTTATACAAGTACATTTCGTTTTGTTAATCAAGTATTACTGTGGATCCTTCTGTAAATAACTGAGAATCACGATACAATGATTTAACTATCAAGCAGCTTGTTCCTTTCCTAAACAGCCAGACCTCTTCCACTATTTTATATATAGCCTAAATTGACGTTCGTCCTCCTAAAAACTGAGAATGATACTCAGTTCTTAGCTCAGATAGAGTTAGGTGCTAATACGTTCTAACATATCATACATATATATATATATATATATATATATATATATATATATATATATAATATATATATATATAAGTTTATCCAGTATTAGGTTTTCAGTGTTTAAAAATTTTTCTTAAGCTTGTTTGTGTTCGTTTTAAATTTAAGATCATATTTTTAGGCTGTGAGTTTTTTAACCTAGTTCATTTTTAATTTTTATTCTTTCTAATCTTACAGCCCTGAAGATTAGACATGCGGTTTCGAAAATTTGGCCAATAAATTGCT
>NC_087211.1:25305468-25307968 GCF_015104395.2 Macrobrachium nipponense | reverse complement strand
AGCTGAAACTTATTCAAACGAAAAAAAAAGTAAATTTCATCATTATTTCATGCTTTTGACTGGGGCAACATAGGCCATTCAGCGCTGAAACGGAAATTGACAGTAAAAGGATTGAAAGGTATAACAGGAAGAAAACCCCACAGTTGCACTATGAAAAAATTGTTAAGAAAGAATGGACAGTAAGATGGAAGAAAGAGAATATGAACGGAGGTGCAGTAAAAGGAATGAAAGTAGTTGTAGCTAGGGGCCGAAGGGCCGCTGCAAAGACCCTTAAATAGTAATTCCTACACTGCACCGAATGAGGTGTACTGACGACACTAACCCATTACGGGGTATTTCATGCTAGAACACTTCCTGCCTCACTAAATCATCGCGGTGTTAGGTCAGGTTTAGACAATAATAACAATAATAATAATTTGTTGAAAATAATGGCAGTTTTCAACGAATTAATCTTATACAGGGTCTATTCAGTTCTCCTGAATTTGTTTTTCTGACTCAGCTAGGTTGTTGAGCAGAATTCCATTGTTCCTATATTGTCATAATTAGGATATTCGTCAGAAATATTTTATCTGGAAAACGAATTATCAGGGTCCATCTCCCAGAGGTTAAGATCACTAAATAATAATAATAATAATAATAATAATAATAATAATAATAATAATAATAATAATAATAATAATAATATCCTTTATTTCACCTCAAGGCCATATACATGGAATTTACAAAATACAGACAGTAACATACACAATCTAGACCCACATGACACAACATGATAAAAAAAGTGAATAATCGGCACTTATCCACAAAATAGCTGAGGTAGCATAAAGGACAGTAATCATAATACTGGTAATAACAGTAATAATATTGGTGAGAAAAAAAAACGCATTGAGAGTTATAACAGTTAGTGCACAGATTATGTAACTTAAATTTCAACTGGCCATCTGTGTGATTGTCTATCGATTCCTGCACTCCTTTGATCGCATCCCAGATCGTGCGAGATTATTTGTTTCCATCAGTTTTAAGACTGTCTAGGCAGGGGTTCTAAAAGTGGTCGACATCGACCCCACCCCCGGGGTCAATAGGATCATCCAAGGGGTTCTACGAATATGTGGGGGGGGGGGGGCAAAAAAAAAAAAAAAAAAAACAAAAAAAAAAACGGGGGTCGATGAATAGTCGGGGGGGGGGGAGACCAAAAGGGGGTCGATGAATAACTGAGTCAGGGGGTCAAAAGGAAGTCGATGAATAACTGAGTCAGGTCAAAAGGAGGTCGATGAATAACTGAGTCAGGTCAAAAGGGGGTCGATGAATAACTAATGTGTCCGAGAATTAAGTTACATATACTCATACATCTAAAGTTCCAAACATATTTCTTACTAGATGTTACTTTTTTTTTATCATGCTGAATGTCAAGTACTAAACTAATACTACTCTAATTAATTCTGACATTGCTTTTTTTGAGAAATATTACATGCTAGTCTAGGGGGTCGATAGAAAATTTGAAACTTCATAAGGGGGTCGAGGAGTTAAAAAGTTTGAGAAACCCTGGTCTAGGGATTCCTGTAGTCCTTTGATCACGTCCCAGATTCTTGAGAATTTATCATTTGTCTCCTCGATTTTTTCAGTTTTTTGCAATTGTTTCTGAGAGTGATTTTGCTGCTTGGAAGGCATTTTCTGCCGTGTGGCACCGCAGGTAGGCTTAGGTCAGCAGGCCCCTTTGGAGGCAGATTGTAAGGGTCATCGGCGTAGATTTCCACCGAGAAGGTCCTTAGCCACTTAGTGATATATGATATTTTCTTGTGAGAGGACAGGTTTTTTGCGGATTGCTCCTTGAGAATGCTCTCTGGTATCAGATCTATGCACTTTGTAGATATCACTGACAGATTGTATAGCGGACTCGACGTTGGAATGGTTCGATTGGTATTGTATAAAGTAAAGACAACTGTTCACGAGTACGGAACTTGTGTGTGGGGCACAGGCAATGGTAGGTGCCAGGGTCACTTGCGCAACGGTTGGAGGTTCGTCGGATGACATTTTTGTGGTAAAGGAAGGGTCAAGCCCTAACACATACAGAGCATTCTTTTACCCATTTCCCAGGACCAATAGGCCTCGAGCAGCTGTGATTTGAAAGTTTTATCAGGCACTGATTGGAGCAGAAAGAATATTAGTATATCTGCAATTGCACAACAGGCTCCTGCTTACACGCCGGATATTATGTGGAAACACTATTAACACATTGCTTACTATAAGAGGTATAATTACCAAGGGCGAAAAAACCTTCTTTTCTGTAAAGAAACGTGAGAGAGACCTCCACCAAGTCCGCCCGCACACACCTTATATTTAAGAACTTAGGCTCGGCGTAGTACGCCTTAAAAACCGTTTCATTGTCAGGATGATTACTGACAGTTACACATGCCAGGGGACACTGCTATAAATATAAAAATGAATGCCCCATTACAACCGACTAGGTTTTAACTGAACTAAGGGTGCCAACTTTGCATGA
>NC_087211.1:25282968-25300468 GCF_015104395.2 Macrobrachium nipponense | reverse complement strand
TTTCTATTCCACGACTCTAAAATGGAAGAGAGGCAGTGAGGTCAGCCAATTATTCTTCTTCCAAAACCTTCAACTTTGAAGCACTCGGAATATTCGGACATAACGACCATTCCCCATATGCGGGCCGAGGTCGAGGGGCCAGAGATCTCTCAACGTTTATTTCGACTGATTCCGCTGTTTATTTTGACGTTATCACGTATACTCATTCCTTGCGTTTGACTCGTTATTACTCAATTCGTAAGCAATCTGATTTATTGCTTTCATTATTTTCTTTTGTCACTGACAGAAATTTGAAAGAAATGTATGCAAGGATGTCAGTCCGTCTCAGCGGGAAGACGAATTTACCTCTTGGTAGCAAAAGAATCTTCTTAGCTGTTAACTACGTTACTCTATTTCCTCCGCCCTTCCTGGTAGTCTTGCACCAGATTTACTGGCTATATTTTTTCAAGGCAAGCGCTTGTGCATGACATATCCTGACCTAACTCAATGGCTAATTATGAGGTTGATGAGCGTATCACCTAACTTCACTGAAACTTACTTAAATCACCTTTATATCATGTATGAAAATAAGAGCATTTATGTTTAATTCAAACACCATTTCCAAGGGATAATTCAGCTTTTCTCTTTTTAGCTGAAAATTAATTTTTTAAGAACTATTTATCATAATAGAGAAATATTAATTTATCATATCTAGGATTTATCTGTTGGAAGAGATAATTTTCTTAATCGCAGAGTTATGAAAAAAAATCCTTCGCAGTTACTCAACATACTTCATGATCTCAGAAAAAGTGGTAGACGGATATCTCGACACACCCTCCAGGTCCTCAAGGGACCTAACGCGTTATCTGGAATAACGTTTTGTGTCCACAATTGTTCGATAAATGGTTTCGTATTGCTGGAGTAATGTTATTGTACTACTACTGCGTTCTACAAGGTTGTATGTTCGTTAAGTCTTTGCATATCGTTATCCTCTTTAGCCTCTTGATAACATTCTGAGTACCAGTTGCATGCAAATGTTCCTGGTACTTGACTTGAAATTATGTTGAAATTTATTGACACTACTGAGATTTGCTGGTTAAGTTTACTGTGTTGAACTTTACTGACACTATAGAAACTCCTTATGTTTGTTCAATTCGAAATTGTACGGTTTTGTATAAACTCAAGTCACTCTAACATGGAGATAAATTTTGAAGTGATTACTATCAAAATGAATCTATTTAAAACAGGTGTGGTGCTGAAGATGGAACTCAACTATCCAAAAATGTTTTTAATAGAAAAAAAAATCACAATTTTTGAAAGTAAATTGTATTTTTCCTAACTATACAAACCTAGGTCCTTTTCGATAGGAATTACTTAAGGCGGAGCCTGAACTCGGCCTCTGAACTTTTAACAAGGCAGTGCGGTAGTTAACTACCGTCCGGTCGTTGATTATGCCAAAACCGGAGTTGAGCGTTCAATTTGCTTTCGGCCCAGGTAACAGATGGAGGGGTGGCATGAGGTGGGCAGTATGTGTAAAGGACCTAGGTTTGTATAGTTAGGAAAAATACAATTTACTTTCAAAAATTGTGATTTGTTCCTACACGGTATACAAACCGTCGGTCCTTTACAATAGGAAGACTCATTGATTGGTGGGAGGAATCTGAGTGAGCTTCTAAACCGACTGGAGTTCAGCCTACCTGGGCTCCTCTCCCGGTCTTTAGAGCAAGGGAGAGGGACCCGCCACTGACTTGTCTTTAGAGCAAGGGAGAGGGACCCGCCACTGACTTCTGATCGGGGTTAGGGAACCGCGAGATCAGAGAGAGTCTACTGGGCTGTTCCTTAAGGCGCGAAGCATAATTTGCACTTGGGGGAAAGCGAAGAACCATATGTCGGAGACAAGAAGGCAAATATAAGGCGACGGGTTTGTCTTATGTCTGGGACCCCCCATTTCCCGCCTTGCCAGGGAAACGGGGGGAATGTGCTTCTATTGCTACTAAAGGAATAGAAAGGATACTCCAAGGAGTGTCTTACCTGCATCCGTGCTCAGTCCAGCATGTAACGATCCGCGTACTCTCTGCCCAAAAGGGAAAGAGTAGGATGAAAGGAACAAAGCAGAGCAGTCACTCTGCAATCGTATCCGATCATACCGTACAATGAGACTAGATGCTAACCTGTCAAGTTAAGAGGACCTGGGTAAGCTACGCAACAAGTTGAGCAGCCACCAATGGTCCCAAGGAGAATGTGTCCAAGGACTTGTGAGCAACATCCCGAAGGTAATGGGAGGTGAAGGTAGTCTGGCGCGCCCAGTCCCCCGCCTTCAAAACCTGTTGAACCGACAGGTTCTTCCAGAAGGCAAGGGAAGGGGCAATACCCATGACCTCGTGAACTCTCGGATGATGGCACCAGTGTTTTCGCCTGCATCAGAGTACGCCTTCTTGATCATCTCACGAAGAAAGAGATAGTGCTCTTGGACACCTCTTTCTTGGGACCTCCAGTGCTAATGAAAGTCGTCGACACTCGGGCCAAAGATGTCGAGTCCTCCTCAGGTAGTGCCGTAGCACTTTAACTAGACAGAGTAGCATCTCGTCTGGATCATTACGAACGAAGTCAGTGAGGGAGACAGAGTAGCATCTCGTCTGGATCATTACGAACGAAGTCAGTGAGGGAGGGGATGGAGGATTCGAATCAGGCATCAGAGACTGCAGGATTCTGAGTCTTTGCTATGAATTCCAGGACAAATTCTAGCGTTATCACTCCCCACCCTCTGGTATATTTAACATCGAAGGAAAGGCCGTGAAGTTTGCCTACTCTCTTCGCCGATGCCAGGGCCAGCAAAAAGACAGTCTTGAGGGCCAGATCCCTGTCTGACAACTCTCGGAGTGGCTCGTACAGGGCACGAGTCAGGCTCTGCAACACAAGAGTCACATCCCACGCAGGGGGCCTGAGGTCCCTGGGTGGGCAAGACCTCTTGAAGATCCTCACAAGGAGAGAAATCTCAAAAGAAGAGGAGACATCTTTCCCTTTCAGCTTGAGGACTACGGCTAAGGCAGCCTTTTACCGCTGAAACGGAGAAGAGCATCTCTCGACGAAGGTAGACTAGGAAGTCTGCGACCTGCTGAAAAGTAGCTCCGATCGGAGAGATACCCCGTCTATCACACCAACCTCAGAAGACGGCCCATTTCCCCTCGTAAACAGCTGCAGAGGACTTCCTGAGGTATCCAGCCATCTCTGTCGCTGCTCGTCGTGAAAAGCCTCTCGCTCGGAAGAGATGGTGGATAACCTCCAAGCATGAAGACACAAGGACTCCACTGCTTGATGGTACCGTTCTACGTGTGGCTGAGACAGCAGATCGTGCCACAGGGAATCTCTCTTGGTGGCTCGGCGAGAAGAGCCAGGAGGTCGGGATACCAAATGGCCTGAGGCCATTTGGGTGCCACCAGAATCATCCTCAGATTCTGCATGATCCACACCCTGTTGAGCACAGCACGGATCAGGCAGAACAGGGGAAAGGCATACGCTTCCAGGTTGTCCCACGGATGTTGGAATGCGTCTTCCGCAGCCGCCCACAGGTCCGGTACAACTAAACAGATCTCCACCTTCCTGTTGTACCGGGTGGCAAACAAGTCTATGACTGGAAGCCCCCATAGGCTGAAGAGCCTTTCCGCTACATCCTGGTGTAGGGACCGCTCTGTTCCCACCACCTGATTCTGGTGGCTGAGCTTGTCTGCCACTACATTCCTCTTGCCCTGAATGTATCTGGCTGACAGCTCCACTGCATGAGCCCAGGCCCACTCATGCACCTGCATCGTCAACTTGTGGAGCTCAAGGGAGACAAGTCTCCCTTGCTTGTTGATATATGCCACTACCGTGTTGTCGCTCATCAACACCACCGAGTGTCCCATCACTTGCTCCCGAAACTCTTGAAGAGCCAGGAAGGCTGCCTTGAGTTCGAGAATGTTTATGTGAAGGTGCTTGTCGCGATCGTTCCACACACCTGCAGTCAGCAACTCCTCCAGGTGTGCGCCCCACCCCTCGTTCAATGCATCCGAGAACAGGAGCATGTCCGAAGGGGGAGTGGTCAGATCGACTCCTACCATGACGTTCCTGTCGTCCGTCCACCAATCCAAGTCTTCCCTTACCTCTGTGAAAGAGGAACGAGGAGAGACTGAGGATCTCGTGCCTGGGACCAAAAGTCTCTGAGTCTCCACTGAAGAGACCGCAGGTGTAGCCAACCGTGAGGAACCAGCTTCTCCAAGGACGACAGGTGACCGATCACGACATGCCAAAGCCAGGCAGGTTGTTCCTGTCTTGACAGGAACCGTCGCACTACCTCTCTGAACTTGGTGATACAAGAGTCCGAGGGGAAGTACAAGAGTCCAAGATGAAGACTTGCTGCTACCGTATCTATCAGCATGCCCAGATACAACCTCCTCTGCTTGGGTTCAAGATCTGACTTCTCCAGGTTTATCAGGATCCCAAGATTCCGACAAAACTCGAGGAGTCGATCCCTGTCCTGTAGCAACTGCGAGCGAGAGCTCGCCAAGACCAGCCAATCGTCGAGATACCTCAAAAGACGTATCCCATTCGAATGTGCCCAAGCAGAAACCAAGGCGAACACTCTCGTGAACACCTAGGGAGCGGTCAAGAATCCAAAGCATAGAGCCTTGAACTGGTAGATTGTCTCCCCCAGGACGAAGCAGAGGTACTTGTGGGAAGACCTGTGAATGGGTATTTGAAAATACGCATCCTTCAGATCTACCATAAGCATGAAGTCGTTCTCCCTGATGGAGGCCAGCACTGAGTGCGCGGTTTTCATCTTGAACTGAGTCTGGCAAACGAATCAGTTCAGGGGAGAGGTCTATGACCAGTCTCCATCCCCTTGATGCCTTCTCTACGAGAAAGATTCGGCTGTAAAAGCCCAGAGACCCGTCCGACACGACTTCTATAGTGCCCTTATGCAACATTGCTTGCAATTCCTGCAGCAATGTTTGATGTCTCTCTGGTCCCACTAAGTAGGATCAAAGCCAGACCGGATGGTTGGTGAGGGGTGGCGGAGATTGTAAGGGGAGTAGATAGCCCTCCCAAAGGACATCCACTACCCAGGTCTCCTCTCCCTATCGCTGCTAAGTTTCCCAATGGCTCGATAGGCACACCCCCATAAGTGGCAGCAGCTGGAGGGGAACGCTGGCCGTAGCGTTTCCTTTTGGACATCTTTCCCTTCCTTCCTCATCCTGACTGGAAATCATTCTGACAAGGACGGGAAGTCTCAGACTTGGAGGCAGAAGAAGAAGGCTGGGATGTCTCCCTTCGAAGTAGAAGTCTTCTTGGGAGCCGAGGAAGTGCTAGCCAGACTCGTAGGTCTGGCCACAGCAGGGCGCAAAGGCGCAGAGGCTTTTGGTACTGCCTGGTGGACAAGCTAGTCCTTATCCTTGTCCTGACGCTTGTCCACCACAGCATCTACTTGCTCTCTATCGAAGAGAGAAGCAGAACCCAGCAACCGTCCGTTACTTAAGGCCAAGACCGGTTCGGAGCCGAGAGACCTGGATACTTGGGAGAGAGCGGCGTCGTGCCTCTTGAGTACCAGGTTCACCCACAGGTTTGCAGTATGGTGGGCCAGGTAGGTAATTGCCCTACCCCCAGACTGGCACAGTCTCCCGAAAGCAGAGTCATCCCCTGGGGTGATGGCCCTGGAAGTCGCCGCGACCTTGGACACTGTGAAACACTACAGGTCCAACCAGGAGACTGGTTGGAAAGCCGCCATGGCGGTGGTTTACAACGTCGCTGCCTCCTGCTACGAGAGAGACGTTCTCTGCAGTCAGGTGTCGCCTCTGGCAAGGTAGAGGATGGGGAGCAGCCGGTCCGAACGGCTGGATCAAAGAGAATTCTCCTGTCCTGAGACAAGATCGTTCACCTGAACAAGCACTCCATTAGCCAAAGATGACCAAGGGAGTCCTGTAGAAGTCTTGGGTTCCTTCTTGGGACCCAAAAAGGATTCAAAACGGGAGGGACAATCTCCCGAAGATGCCGCGGCTGCTTCCCCGAGATCACTATGCTGACGGATCAGCGCAACAATCTCTGCGAACATCCTTCTCGGGGGTGTCCGAGTCCCTTGGTAAAGGCCCAAGTCCTTCTAGGGATTGGTCTTTCCGATCTGCTCCTCCGGCAGGAGGAACCAAGCCAAACCCCTTAGATCCATACTCAACAACTCTGGCGTACGATCGTTGAGGTCCTAGAACTCCAGGAACGTAGGCCGCCATCGCCGAATCCCATGGAGAAAACTCTACAGGTTTTCTATCATTCACCTCGCCCCTCCCGGTGTATCCCAAGGAAGTAGAGGGTATGGGAGAGATGGATCGGACGTCATCACTCCCCCTAGCAGCAATACTGCCAAGTGGGGTGAGCCACGCCCCTGTAAACCCGCGGTGGTGACAAGGGCATGTTCTAGGAGACAGTGATCGTACCGACGATGCGGACTCCCGAGGAGAATGCGACTGTTCTCTCGGCTCCGCACCAATGCTGGTGGCAGCTGCGGTCTTCTTGCAAGCAGCGCTGCTCGCAGAGACCCAGTCCCCCACCTGCCGAGAACGTGCATCCCCTTCAGGACATGTCCCAGTGTTCTTCGAGGCCGAAGCCTCTGATGAAGAGGACTGAACAGGGGACCTCTTCTTTGTCTCCCCGTTGCTCCTTCCGAAGTGGGAGGTGATACTGTCTTGGCTCCTGATGAAGAGCCAATCTTGGTCTTCGCAGGCTGGTTCGAGCCACGGCTCAATCCCTTCTCTCGTTTCATGCCACCACTGTGGATGTGCTACCCCCTTTGGAAGGCAGCACACTCGGAATTATTCATGAACGAGACCCCAACACGACTCCGGTTCCTCCAGCAGCACCAATCAGAACTCAAAGTTGGAGTGCAAACCACGGTTCGTTTTCCAGTGGCCGCCGAGGCTCTGGCCTCGGAAAGCGGAGCCTCGGTTCCCTTTCCCAAAGGAGAGGGAAAGCCAACAAGAGAGCCAACTGCCTTCCTCCCGGAGGAGGAGAGCAGACCCTTAGAAGTTTCGGCTTCGAGACTTCTGGGGGGGGGGCGGGGGGGGGGGGGGGAGCAAGAACAGCAGCCGTCGTCCAGAAACAACAGCAGGTCCTGCAGGTACGGAGGGGTCAGGAAGTGGTCTGGAGAAAACTCTGCGTGGACAGGTCCCATCCTCGGCAGGGCCGGCAGGAACCCAGGGGACAGCATCGTAAAGGGAGCGAAGGAAGGAAGTTGATGCCCGCCGCTTGTGGAAGCTGAGACGTTCGTCGGGTGGTGGGACCAGACCAGGTGCAAGGGAGCCAAGTAGCCTGGCTGGGACATGGTAAAGGTAGTAGGGGTGGAGACAGAGTGGGTGGCAGCGCTGGTTGGGGTATGGATCAGATGAGCGAGCAGCGCTGGTACCAAGGGGGACCCCGAGAGGCCCAGGGAGACCCAGGCCTGGTCTAACCGGCCATAATACCGCAGGGAAAAACAGTCGGGTTAAAGGTGGGTCGATCCCTGATCTGAAGGAGGACCTTCGGGGCAGGGAGAGATCCCCTTAAGAGCATCCCTTGAGGTCACCGCAAAAGCTCCCCCCTACCCCCACCCACAACTCGTCGGAAGGGCAAGGGGAGAGAGAAGCTTCCCCAGGTAGGGATAGAAGCAAATGTAGGTCAGTCACATCGGGGCCAAGAACGGGGCAGAAGGATCCCTAACAGGAGTGGGAGGGGGCGAAACGCTCCCCGCCAGGGCTTTAGGTCTCCTTACATAGCACCTGCTGCTAGCGAACTTCTCCCGCTGAGCAGCAGACCACAAGGAACACTCCACACAATTAATAACTCCATCACAATCCACTCCCCAGCACGAAGCACATACCAAATGGGGGTCACTTCGGCCGGGGAGCGAATCCTATTACACCTCTAACCGTCTACTCCCGGGCAACGACTAACGGGAGCAGACTGCAACAGGAGCTACAAATCAAGGGACTGCTGAGAATCCATAATACTCAAGCAAACCGTCAAAAGCAGCAAAGAACAAAAAAAGAACAAACAAGAAATTATTCAGTTAAGACAGTCGGGCAGAGAGCACAGAAGCATGTCCTCAATCGACAACGGCCAAAAGCAAATTGAACGCTCAACCCCGGTCTTGGCATAACAACCGATGGTAGTTAACTACCGCACTGCCTTGTTAAAAGTTTAGCAGCCACATCCAGGCTCCGCCTTAAGTAATTCTTATTGTAAAAGACCGACGGTTTGTATACCGTTTAAGAACAAATACTGGAGAGCAACTTATTTAAGAATCTGATTCACATTACAGACAAAACCAAAGGGTTTGCCCGATGAAAGGAATCTTGAGGTTTCTTAAGTCCTAAAGTTTGGGACACCAAAAAACCTCAAAAGATTCCTTCCGCCGACTTAAATTTGCAATATACTAATATGAACCATACAACCTTCGATTTGCCCTCAGTCTCTAAGAATATTTTATTTCACTAACATATATATAAACGAGTAAGGTTTACCCCTTCCTTTCATTTTTTATTTTTCACAAGCCCTAAAACATCCCACGAATAAAGAGAATACGTGGTCCGCCTCAGGTGAAGACTCGCTGACATTTATGGTAGGGGGGGAAAAAAAAAAAAAAAAAAAGCTTTAGGTGAAATCGAATTTTCTATGCGGTGTACAAAGCTGTATAAAATTCTCATCCACGGCCCACGAAAATCCTAGCCGCGGCCTATGAAACTTTCAGCCACGGCCCGGTGGTGGCCTGTGCTGTTGGGAATTATAGCGGTGCCAGAACGAACAATCGTGGCTAACTTTAACCTTAAATAAAAACTACTTAGGCTAGAAGGCTGCAGTTTGGTATGTTTGAGGACTGGAGGGTGGATGATCAACATACCAATCTGCATTCCCGTAGCCTCAATAGTTTTTAAGATCTGAGGGCGGACAGAAAAACAGACAGAAAGCCTTCTCAATAGTTTTCTTTTGCAGAAAAGTAAAAATAGGAAAAATATAACCTATGATGCCAGCAAAAGTACTGAAGTCTGAAGGACAACTTAACTACTCTATTTCTCTGTCTACTTCCAAATAGGAAGCAGGTTTGGTTTCCCGACCACATCGTTTGATGTGGTCTGAGACGGCCACTGAAAAGTATATTTCCGCCTTTCGCACAAGTGATGCTGCAGAGGCCATCTGTCGTCTTCTAATATGCAAGTTCTTGGCGTCACAGATGTAAGGGGGACAGGTCTACTTGCTTTTCTTGATCTGTCTTATGTCTGTGTTACAAGTCTCTCAATAACGAGAAATATATCGGGTAAAAGTCGGGTATCTTACCTTACATTGACGACTGTTTACCAAAGATGTTATTAGAAGCATATTAACTTTAAATAAAAATGTTTTGTTCTCTATAATGTTCAGCAACTTATTTGTGAAAATAGAATGTAGCTAACTCTCGGTTCTATCAACATATTGGGTGTTCAGTTACTTCATACTTATATGGAAGGATCACGGTGCAAACTACAACAGCCGCGTCTAAAAATTGTTTACATTAGATGTCGTATATAAGTCCTTTTCTTATCCTAACTGTAAAGGCTTAACGTCGCCATTTTTCCGAAATATTGCTTTGATGTTCTGAAGCAGACACAATTCGTTGGATCGATACTTCCAATTTCAACTCTCTAACTCTCTCTCTCTCTCTCTCTCTCTCTCTCTATGGTGGGCTCACTTTTATTGTGCAGGTCAAACTTAAAGAGGGACTGCGTCCCACTCTAAGGAGGCCTCTTACATCTATCTAGCAACAACATTGCCACTTTTCCTCCCAAGGTGAGGTGTCATGAGTTTCTTTACAACTGATACCAATTTTTGAAGTCTCCTTCCTAATTTAGTTTTCCTCGACTCTTGTCATCTTCCAGTCTCACTTTTTTCATTAGGCTGTCTGCCACGTCGGCTTCAACATTAATTTGGGTAACAACATATGATGACTTGAACATAAAGTAAGAGAATGAAATGAAAAAAAAAATTTAAATGGCTGTAAAGGAAATTAGACAGACCAGTTTACTCGTTCTTTTCACAAATAAAGGCTTGATTTTCTTCAACAATAACTACAAATTTACATTTGAAAGCCTTATTGAACTCGTCTCGGAAAACGTTAGATAATTTACATACAAAAGTTAATAGGAAACACTTACACCTTGACAACGTAAATAAAATGAATGATTACAAACGAAAGATGGTTATCCTTTACGGGTAGTTGTATAAAAAAAGTTGCTGAAGCATAATCCCTACTAGTACTAGGCATTCATTCTTAGCATCTAAAAACAATATAAAAAATTACAAAAGTATTAGACAATTGTAAAGGAAAACAATTTAAACTTGTTGTTAACACTGAATAATAAAAGGGTCGTGTCAAGATTAGCTAACCCTCTATTTTTCAAGGCAATGTTGTAGTCCTTTGATTTATATATCTATATACTATATTACATATATAATACATACATACATACATACATACATACGATTTATATATATATTTATGTGTGTGTATTACTATATGTGTTGTTGTTATGTATGTATGGTATATGCGGTTTTATTATTATATATATAATATAATATAAATATATTTATAATATAATATATAATGTATATTATACTACTTATATAACATTATTATATAAAAAAATATTAATTATACATATTATATTATAAATAATATAATATACTAATAATTATAATTATATATTAATACCTCCCACACGATGAGAATAAATTTATGCCGAAAGGTCAGATTGTAAGTCAGTAGTCGCTTGAATACAATTTTGCCAAAAATAAGGCAAACAGCTGTCGTGTCGTGACAAAATCAATAAATGGAGAAGAAGTCTTTGCGTAATTATTTCACCAGAAATTGACGAACGAGAATCGGAAAAAACTTCGTCGGTACTGAAGCAAAATAAAACCCTGCAAGAAACTTAAAATTGAAAATGCCACTAAAGCAAAATTGCTTTTAACGAAAATATAAATAAATATAATTACATATATATAAATAAATATATATTTATAATATATATATATATATATATAATATAATATTATATATTATAATATAAGATATATATATAAATCCAGTGACATAATATGTTTTGGAAAATAGTGGTTTCTAAATCCCTTGATATGATTTTCCTAATAAAACAAGCCCCAAAAGTAAAAACTAGGGAAAATCAATAAAACTATAAAATTCAAGTTTGCCGTCTAAACCCATTTCTTCCCCAAAAACAGGAAAATCTGGCCAATAAAAGGAAGCCTTAATGGACTCCGTTTTGGACTGCACATCCCAAGGTCATTCTTCTCAGACACGTGAACGGACCAATGATATCTGAGGCAAAAAGAGGCCACTTGGCGGCGAAATAATGAAGGAGGAGAGGGGCTACTATTAAATAACAAGTATTGCTCTAATCTCAATCCCTGGCAGTGTGTTCACTACCAGGAAGAAGCCAGTTAAAACAAAACATACCTCCCGTAAAAGGAATTACAGTTTATGTATACTTATCTTAGGGCTTACACGAAACATAGTTAATTTAAATAAATAAATAAACAATTAATTAATTAAATAAAAATAAATTAATAGAATATATAATTATATATATTATATATATATATAAAAATACGAAAAAATTGGAGCTTGCAAGCTCTTCGAAACAAATTACTTGTAGGCGTCCAGGGAAAGGCATTGCGATATTGAATTGAAGGTTTATTGCTAATTGCCGACGTTTCACAACTACATTGTTGCATCTTCAAGGCCAGAACGGGAGTTAGAATAGGAAACTGAGTTTCCTAATTTAAACTTCCCCGTTCTGGCCTTGAAAAGATGCAATTAATTGTAGTGTGAAAACGTCGGCATTTAGCAAAAACCTTCAAACCTTCAATTTATCGAATGCCTTTCCTTGGACCGGCCTACCAAGTTATACTATTATATATATTATTATAATATACTTATATATATACTTATAGATATATTATATAGTATATTATATAATAATATATATATACAGGTTGGACCCCATTTGTATTTTGCGTTTCTCCGGATTCGCGGGGATTAATTTTCTCTCGAGAACATCTTTTGGCCCATGTTATTTAGCAGAAAATTCACCTATATTGCAGGATAATTTTTTCTAAGAGAAATAAAATCCAACCACAAATTCCTTGTTTTTTTTATCAATTTCATCCTAAAATGCACTTTATTGATATAACTATTAAAATAACCAGATATAAAAAATTTTAGGGGTTTTATTTGAGTTTTAACTAACAAAATAGGAAGATTTAAGCATTTTTATAGGGGTTCCAACTATTTGGAGGGGGATGGGGGGAGGGGTGGGCGCTTGGTTAGCGGCATCCCCCCGTTTAATAGCAGGCGGGAGGACCACTGTATTATATATCCTGGGGGTGTTGACTGGGCATCTCCAGGGTGAGGGGGGGGGGGGGGGAGAGTAACAGCTCTGATGGGGGAACATGTCGTATTCTTCAGAGTAGTTCACCCACCTGTGGCTCCTAGTAGCTGTTTGCATGCAACAGCAGCCACACACTGACCAATGGTGTCAACTGGCCGTCTAAACCAGAGGGTGAAGGGTTAAGCTTGAACCAGGTCTGAAAACCGTTCAGCAAAGTTAGGGATTTGTCTACCCTTTTGCATGTGAAGGGACTGGTAGTGTCCAGCAAGAAACAGCCGGATGAAGTCATCAAGGCCCAACGGCCATGAAGGCAGTCCCAGCAGGTGCTGTGAAGTGCTTAGAGCACAACAGTACACAAAGAAGTTGAGGTCATCCACTGCAGCAGCGGAGGTCTCCAGACGTAACAGTTTCCGTGCAACTAGATCAAGGTTTCCACTCCAGTAGAGTGGGATTGCCCTTGTGCAATGGCTCTTCCACTGTAAATAAACTCATGTACAGTTGCATGTGTAACTGGCTAACCCCCAACTTCATACCAAGTCTTGCAGTGATGGAGGAGTGGCAAAAATGGCAGGTGGAGGTAACCACTGGAAGTCATAGTCACAAGTCTGCATGCAGATGACTGGGATAGAACCTCCAGCAACTGAGCAGTCTCTTCAGGATCACACTGCTCACCCTAGCAAAATATGCATTGAGCAGCAGATGGACCTGTATGAGGTGTTCATAGACCTGACCAAAGCATTCGACACAGGTATGCTCTTTGGTCCATATTCACCAACAAAGATGGACAATGGCCCCCCTTAAGTTCACTCAATTCCGATTAACAACTTCTTCTTCATTGACAAACGATTGATGCGGACAGGTCCTTTTTCCAGCAATTGAATGTCCTAAAAAACACCTTCCAAATTACAAATGGAGTTAAGCAGGGCTGCACTCCCATGCCCAAGCTATTAAATTTGTTCTTCGCACAGGTCCTACCGCATGCAGTGAAGAATCTCTACCTGGGTGTGTACTTCACATACCACTCAGATGGCTCAGTCTTTGACCTCCGCCATCTGTTCGCTAAAACAAAGACCCTCAAGAAGGTGACCCTTGAACCCCTTTTTGCTGATGACAAGGAGAGTCACCAGCAGACCATTGTAGACCGCTTCACAGAGGCATTCCAACTGCTCGGGCTAACAATAAGCCTTGAAAAAATGGAGGTAATGGCAGCCCCAATACAACAGACCACAACCTACCATCACCATCAATGGCAACACACTAAAGTGTGAGGAGAATTTCATGTACCTGGGCAGCACAATCTTTGCAGATGGATCTTTGGAAAAGGAAATTGCCTCCAGAATCCAAAAAGCCGGCAAGCTCTCAGAAGAAAGGCACCAAATGATCAAC
Organism: Macrobrachium nipponense; assembly: GCF_015104395.2. Classification (NCBI taxonomy): domain Eukaryota; kingdom Metazoa; phylum Arthropoda; class Malacostraca; order Decapoda; family Palaemonidae; genus Macrobrachium; species Macrobrachium nipponense. The sequence goes on along the minus strand of NC_087211.1, from coordinate 25,286,663 downwards.
AAAACTGAGCATCTACAAAGTTGTGGTCCTCTCCTCACTACTGTGTTGATGCAGCTTGAACAATTCCATACAAGATTGCTGCACTCTATTATGGGCATCCGCTAGCAGGAAAAAGTCACAAATCAGGACGTCCTGGAAAGAGCCGACTTGTCTAGTATCAAGTCAATGCTTCTGAAGGCTCAACTTCGGTGGACAGGCCACGTCATCAGAATGGACAAAAGATACATCCCAAGACAACTCATGTTTGACCAGCCACAAGAAGGGATGTGCAATCAAGGAGGAGCCAGACTAAAGTTCAGACACCTTAAAGAACAACACTAAGTTGTGCAGCAATGAACCATGTGACCTGGGGGGTCTCAGCAAAAAACAGAAAACTATGGAGATCCCTCACCCAAACAGCTACTGCTGCATTTGAAGAGGATAGGAGACGCAGCCTCAACAATGCAAGAGATGGGTGTCACAGAGCAATACCCCCAGCAATACAGTCCATAGATCACAGATGTGACACCCGTGGACGCCTGTGTACCTCCAGCTTCAGGTTATGGAGCCACAGATGTTTATATCGCTGAATGCACAAATTCGTCATCGTCAGACCATCAAGATTTATATCTAATATAAATATATATATATATATAATATATATATATATATATTATATATATATATATACTTATATATAATCTATTCCTTTTCACAATAATCTTTTCCCTTTAGTTGCAACAACCACAGTTGGCTCGCTGCAAAGTACAACTTAGCTGCTTACAATAACAGAGGCACAATGGGTTTCTAATAGCTTGTCCACAAGACATTCTTTACTCTTTGGGAATTCAATTCCCTGTTGAGTACCCAGTAATACCCTAGACCTATCATTGAGGTCTGTTAGCAAAGATATTCTCCCTCCAGTGACAGAAATATAATTTATTCAGGCCATTGCTGCAATTTTCAATACCCAATGCTGAGCTGCAATATCCTCATATCCTTATCATCAGTAAAAAAAACATTCTTTCAAACGCCAGTAATTATCATACCTTCAACCTGCAGCAGTCATGCTGCCAATAAACCTCTTTTGTAGTGCAGCAGATAAGTATAAAAATACTTCAGTTTGTGATACAAACAGAAAATTTGGCACAAGTGCTCATTTTAACCACCTCTTTTGAAAAATCTGGGTGTCCACACTAAATTTCAATATGGCCACCACTTTTCAAGATGGCTGCTAGTTGTCTTGACTTCCGACACTGAGTAAATCATTGCTAAAATAAATGCATCAATCATTATACAGATAATGTCTTGGCATGTAGAAGACTTAATTTAACATATCACCAGGCTCCTACTACTATATTTACCATTGTTTTAAAGATGGCACACAAAATGGCCACCATGAAACTAAGGAAGATAGAGACATGAAATTTTTATATATGCCTACATTTATGAGGGCAGAGAATCAGTTTCTGGCATTCTATTGGGTTATTAGCAATATTACATCTTGGAAAGGGACCTCATAATACTACTGAAAAGCAAACAAGCACAAGATTATAATGGAGTACGATAACAAAGTATCTTATCTACATTCAAGCAATGTCTAAATGTCTTTTTTCAAGCCAGAAATGAATTCAAGATTTTAAAAATGCGTGATGTCACCCTATAGTGTGATGAAATTCTCATTCAGATATATCTGAAGCATCATTTGCAACATTATAGTTACACCTGACATTAGGATTACCCCTCACATTTGCAGCTACACAGCTGTGCATGTAAGCTAAAGCCTGTAGCATTTGCACCTGCCAAGACAAATTCCTCATTGGAAGAGTGGTTTTCGCACTCGGCAATCTGGTGGTCCGAAGTTCGATTCTCAGCTCGGCCAACGCATAACCAGAGAAATTTATTTCTGGTGATAGAAATTCAATTCTCGATATAGTGTGGTTCGATCCCACAATAAGCTGTAGGTCCTGTTGCTAGGTGACCAATTGGTTCCTAGCCACATAAAAATATCTAATCCTTCTGGCCAGCCCTGGGAGAGCTGTTAATCAGCTCAGTGGTCTAGTAAAACTAAGATATATTTAACTTTATAATGGCAACAAGACTTGCATCCAAGTTTTGCATGTTGTTCACAGTTCTTTACAATGGGAGATTTGGATGTCCAGAAGACTTTCTTTCCAGTCTTCGCCAATCTTTTCCCAACCCAAGTCAGCTGGACTCTTGTGCATCTGGCTGGCTTAGAATTGCCTGACCCCATACACTAGACAGGTGGACAGACTTCAGTCTCTTCCACATACTTGGTGACAGTGGTATCTCCCAGCCGGGCTGATATCTCCAGCACCCTGTCATCGAAAATGCTCACGCCATGATCATGAAGCATTTAATACCAGGTTTCTCTTCATGGTTTTTGGCATACATAACGATGCGTATGAAGACTGGAAAACGAGTTTCCCTATCCAGTGTTGAAGTACACTTGCTCCTTCCTTCTGTTTTGAGAAGCAGTTGTACTACAGGAGCTGAGCAATAGCCATGTCTGACTTTGATGAGCCAAACCTTAGCTGTGACTTTACGTCTGCTCCATGTCTGACCATACCAGTGAACCGGAGCAGACTTAGAATTACAGCATCATTGATGCATCCTTCACCAAAGGTGACATAAAACCTGGACTGATGATCCAGAACATGCTCCCTCAGTATCTTTGCTGATTTAGCATTCTCAAGTGTATTTGAGTAGTCAGATGCCTGATACAGGGCTAAAGCTACATCCTTCTGCAAGGCAAGTAGCAAACTTCTTCCTTTCTTGTGTGCTTCTAATTCAAGGATTTCTGCTAAAAATTTGTCCTTTAATTTTGTTTTATTTACAGTGGGTGAGGTATTGCCCAATTGTTCCAGGCACTGCTGGTATAATTGGGATATGTCTGCAAGAAAAATGGCAGGACCATCCGAACTCAAGCTGGTTTCAATTATACAATTAACCAGCTCTGATAGAAGCAGTGGATATAAACCTGGTTCTTCACTGTGACACTGTACTTTCTCAAGATTTCTAAGATGGGACCTCTCCCTATTTTGGCCAGTGAAACATACAATATGGTATTTCAGCTCTTGTGCAACTGCATTACCTGCATCTAGTTTTGCCAATAATTAACCACCATTAAATGTGTGAGTGCACTCATGTAGTCTCCTGCTGAGATTCATGGCCATTGCTTGTTGTAGATCAGATACAGGTGCCACACTTTCACGAAAAATGCATGCTTCATTGTCATGACTCATTCGATGCTGCTTACCATGTTTTTCCTGTGGTTCACTACCTTCAACTGTAGAATTTCACTTTCTTGCACGATCAAGTTTGCATTATTAAACATGACCCTACAGCTCGTGGTATTTTGCCACATTTTGTCGCAGTGTTGCCTCTATGCCACTGCCTTCATCCAGCCTTCCTGGGTCAAAGTTAAGAGGCATTTCACCAATCTTCTGGAACAATGGCCTAGAGGCTATCCTTTTACCACCTTAACCTGATATACACATTGATGTATGGGTTACAACTAGATTCAGTCACCTTACACCTAGCCCGATCATTCATCCAGTGCCATTTTAGCTCCGTGTGATCTGTACACTATCCAGGTAAGTACTTGAACAAGTCATATAGAGCCTCCTTTTACCCTTGGCTCGGTTCTCCCATGCTGGCACTTCCTTGTCAATTTAGGCATGGCTGTGTAACTA
>NC_087211.1:25220468-25277968 GCF_015104395.2 Macrobrachium nipponense | reverse complement strand
CAAAAATGTCATATGTATAGGACAAAATTCATATATAGCTACGACTTACAAATATACAATCAGCTATAAAAGTGGAGGCAGGCTGATTATCAATTTGAAGTAAAAAAAAACCTGAATTTGACAGTCATATGTATAGCCAATTAGAAGTCAACTTATAACTCTTGTGACAGCTCAATAGTCTAAAGGCGCTGTCACACTAGCGAAATTTCCGTCGACTTTTTCTGAGTTTGTCGTCGACTTTCCAAAGAAGTCGACGTCATTCCGTACTCTGGTTGTCGCACAAGTTCTTCTTCATACCGTGGTTGTCGTCGTCAAAACGTAAACAAACCATCTGCGTTGTGACTTCCCGGAAGAACAAAACGACTATGCTTTATAACACAAAGCAACTAGTGGGTCGTGCTTGCATGTGTTTAATGATGCTGCATAGAATTAAAAAAAAATAGGTCTTTGGGTTCGGTCCTGGTTAAAATGACGTGAAAAGTTTTATTTTAAAAAAAATAAGCTAGGGCTAGCCTTGATAGGCTATTCGTAGCCTTGTTTACATAACCACAGTGAGACTGTATTATAAATTAAGCCAGAGAAACACTGCAAAAATTTTAAAGATTTTGGTTTATATTATTTGCTAATGCAAACAAAAAACCATAATGAAAGCAGACCTAGGCTATATAACAATCTGATATTCACGATATAGCATGCTTATTATGTATGAAGATCAGCAACTAAAGGAAAGTTTTCCCCGAGTCGCGTGTTGATTTCTTCGTCATTTTTCCTTTTAAGACCCTTTATCATAAAACTATCATGCTTATGGTCCCATAAGCATCGTCTCTCCCTCTTATCTTCGACCAAAAACTGTTCTGGCAATCGTGTCCACTGTACCAAGAACTCCATCTTGCATCTGATGACTTGAAATGCGCGCTTTCCGAGATATAAACAGTCGTCGGTAGCGATGGCGACGACACCAGAAAGTCGTCGTCAAAACATGAAAAGTCGACGTCAAATTCAAAAGTCGACGGAAATTTCGCTGGTGTGACAGCGCCTTTAATAAATCAGTCTATTGTCATTACTAAACCAGGCATCAGTTGGAATCCTGCCCTGGAGCGAAGCACTTATATCAATTGTACATCAATTCCTTCATTATCCGGATCTTTATTATTTGCAACTCGACATTATCCGACACTCCCCTAGCAAGGACTAAGACCCAAAATATCATATAAATATTTTTTTTATTTAAAAAAACCGCTCTGCAATGGTTGGCAATGTTATGCAGCCTCAGGAAAATGTTGGTAATGCAGTTTACATTCATAAAGAGACTGAACAAGTTTTGGGGGGTGGGGGGAGGGCGACTTCAAGAAGTGTCCAAAATGTGGGAGGGTAGTTCGGATGGTTGGGTACCATGGGAGAGGAGGAGCAGTAAGGCTGTGTAAAGGAAGTCACTCAGAGAAGAGGTTGATTTGGAAGGAGGGCAATGCTGGGGACAGGTTTCCCTGGCTGGGCTGGGAGGGGGGTCGGGTGAGGATGCAGTATGGATGGGTGAAAAGGGCTAGGTAGACATCTGACTTGCTAAAGATTGTTTTGCTTCATGCTTTTGTTTAAGACTTTTCTCTATTCAATTATAGGATATGTAGAGTACTGTACTGTAACAAAGCAAAAATCGAGATACGGCAGAGAAAAAGAGTGAGTGAGAACAACTGAGGTATTGATTACACTGAAGCCTATATAGTAACACAACACTCCATCTTTTTATTTATATTTTAAGTTATTCTCATTTATATTTCTACACCATTTTCTCCCTTGTTATTTTTACAATCCAAAAGATAAACTCAATGATGTGTGTAGGGCATGTGCCCACCTCTACAAATTTGCATTTTAAATATTTTTACGGTAATTAAAGATGAAATATCAACAGTAATAAAATATTCTCTATTTTATGTGCTAATCATACCTACAGTCAAGTAAATTTGTAATGAAATACTCTACAATAAATCAGGTAAAAAAAAAAAAGCAACATATATATGTGATACAGCACTGTGCTAAGAAACCTATACAAACCCAATGCGAGAAGTACTAATATTATTAGAGAGAAACAGCTTTCACAGCTGCTGCTAGCTTAAAAGACTGATGTCAGTTAACACATCATGAAACATTATATTGTTTGCTTTTCATTGGCTGATATGGATACATCATCAGTTTTAGAGTGTATGGTAGAAGGCACAGGGGTGTTTTTTTTTTCTACTGGCACAAACGTAACCTCATTGTACTTTCTTTATATTTGATGTCTAACAGACATAGCGTCACGAACACATATTGTCTGCTAATTGGCTACATCTGGGAGGTATCCGTGCACTCGTTAACAAAGACCGTCTTACTTCTTCATGTATGATCAGTCACTCGTTTGAATTGTTTGAGAGTGATTGGTTCAACGCTATCTTCTGAGCACGTGTCTTTCATTGCAGTACCTGCAGCATTGCAGGTCCTGCTTTTGTTGGCTGTGGTGCTGTGTATTTGTGTATGGCCCCACCTCGTCCTAAAAGGATGTGAAATTTGAAATTGTTGGGGAATGGTGCAAGTAGGTCCAGGTCACATATATTGAAAGAGTAGAGCATTGCCTGGTCACCCTTGCACGATATCAAGACTTTCCAAGAGAAGCTGAACAAGTAGTATTGGAATTCAGTAAGAACGCGGCCAGGAGTCAAGGCCAGAACGTCTAGGTAAAAGGCTGCTATGAAGGCACTGAGGAGTCAGCCTTGATATGGTTTCGGTAACAAAGGGCTGCTGGTGTGAACCTACATGGTGCTGAGTTGAAGGCTGTTGATATGAAGTCCACTGGCTTGCATTAAGGGTCTGGCATTTAGGACATCTGAGGGTTGGCTGTTTCGTTCAAAGTTTGACATGGGATTTCTAACAAGAAGACTCATGGCAAAGTTTGGATACATCCGAGGAGGGAATAGAGAAATTCTGCCAGATGCTATCAGACTTGATATTGAAAGAAGGCCTTGCCTTAGGGCAGATCTACAACACTGATGAAACTGGTCTACTCTATCGCTCCTTACTCACTAATACCTTGGCTGATGAGCAGGAAAAGAATTTACCCAGTCGAAAGCTTTCCAAGCAACATATTTCTGCAAGCCAGTGGTAGTTGGACATGCAAATCAACGTGTCATGCATAGGTTGATGGATAGACTCCCAGTGATTTAGTGTTAAGCCCTGTACACACTATGCATCATGATGCTCACAGTGTTAGATGGATGTGTTGAAAAACGACTTTTTCAACACGAAGCCACATCACCAACGTGTTGATGGGGCAGAGCCATTTCATTATTCAGCTCAGTGATGCACCAACATTCAAAGGGGGAGGACTTCTGCTCACCACCACCCGCCAAACCCCTTGAGTGACCAAGGACTAACACTACATTTTATTGAATTACTGAAGGAATATCCATCTGTTTGGAATATCAAATGCAAGCATTACAAGATGAGAAACATCAGGAGTGCAAGTTTGGAAATCATAAAATCAGAGTTATCGAGTTTTGTAAACTGTACGTTGTGGAATGAAGACATTACTAAAAAGCTGCACACCCTGAAGACACAATTCTACAGGGAAGCATCTGCAATCAAAGCATCACAGAAGTCTGGAGCTGGCACGGAAGATCTCTACACTCCGAAGTTATGGTGTTTTGATGAACTGTGTTTCCTGTAATAAAAAAATATTTGTGTACTTTGTACCTATATTTGAACCTTACTTTCAAATAATCCTCCCTAAGGACATTATAGATGGCTTCACAGGTTTCGGGGATGATTAGACTGAGGCTCTGTTTTGAAATCCTGGTTGAATATTGGAGGTTTGCATATGATCCTCCAGCTGCAAGAACGAGCTCCTGGTGATATGCTGCCTCGAAAGCTGGTGTCCTGCTAACAAATATATGGTTCAATTTTTGTCCAACAATTTATAAAATGCAAGGATTGGCATTCTTGTATAATTTTCAAAGTCTGTTTCGACTTGTAGCTCCAAAAATATTTCATTGAAGCTTCCCTTCAGAGGTCGCCGAGAAAGCCACAGAGTAACTACACCCCACAGTAGTCTCTCCTGGCAAAGTACATCATCGGCAGACATCCTGCCGTTGAAAGCTGAACTGCGAGAACAAGTGAGCAGTGTTGCAGTACAGTTTGGCTGCTATTAATTACTGCATCACGTAGCTGATACATGATGGCAGTGTGCGTACCATGCTTTATACCGTGAAGGCTTGGTTCACCTCCGAGATAATTTTTTGTTGGTTCCATAATCCTTTTTGAAAGGAGGTTATTCATCATCATACACAGGACCTTGGCATTGCTAGACATCGGGTGAAGGCTTTGCTTCTCATGGACACTGCACCTGTGCATCCTACCACCGCCCAATTGGTTGATGATGGTCATATTAGGGTCATGTGTTTGCCTTCTATTTCGACTTCTCTCATTATGAGTACAGGGGGCATGGACAATGGAGAATCTTCGCAAGTATTGCTGAAGTCTGCCATATACAATGCTTTAAACTGTATGCTGAATGGAGAGGAGGACATGATGGGCTTCAGAGGTCCGATATCAATGACCTACATGTCACACTTGCGACTGGAGGCGAAGACGTTCCTGAGGATGATGTATACGAGAGGCTGGATGGCGATGGTGGCGATCCTGGCTACCAATTTCTCTCCGACAGCAAGATAGCTGCTGCAGTTGCTGGCAAAAAAAAGTAGCTGAAGACGACAACGATTATGAGGTTGTTCTACAATGTGCGTACAAGAGTATGCGTATGGCCCTCAGTACAACTACCGAGATGTTGGAGAACCCCAATATAGACCCAGTTCACTTCCCCTGGGCCTTGGATATGGCTGCTCGATTGCACGAGTATCGTAGGGTTGCCTTTGGCAAGAAGAATTGCCATTCATATCATCAAAATACCCTCAACAGTTTCTTCATATCCCAAACCCCTGCCCACAAATCAATTACCCTCCAATTCTTTGGTAACTCAGTCCTTCAACTTGCAACTGCAGCCGATTAGTACATCTTCTGCTGCCTTCCATGACCCTGACCCTCTCAGCACCTCTACGCCTCTTCCAAGAACTTCACCACTCGTAAGTTCCAAGTGGCAGAGTAAAAAGTATTTTTCCAAGGGTAGTGCACACAAGTTAGTGACAGAGTAAAAAGTATTTTTCCAAGGGTAGTGCACACAAGTTAGTGACAGAGTAAAAAGTATTTTTATAGTGTTGTTAGAATTATTGCTCTTGTCTACGATGTATTTTGGGGGAAACGATAAAATTTGTTTATGTCAACTATCATATTTTTGCACACAACAACAACAAAAAAAAGTCTAAGTTGTTTGTGTATACAGTACAATATATTTTACATTGTTGGGGAAAAAGGAAATCATTGTGCAGCCTACCATACTGCAGTCGTGTATGACAGAAAAAGAATGGGTTTACCCTTTTGTTTGTATGATGTATTTTCGGGAAAAAATTATTTTTTTTAAACATCGTACTGTGCTGCATACGTGAGAAACAAGAAGTTACTTTTTTTTGTTTATAGTACAATGTATTTTACAGTGCTTGGGGCAAATGGAAAAATATTGTGTGGCCTACTGTAATGCGTCGCATTCGATAGAAAAAGAAGGGGTTTGCTTTTTTAGGTGTATTTACAGGTTTAATCTGCTAAAAATATGGAAAAAAATAAGAGAGATAATTGCTTTTTGCAGAGTTTTCACTTTAAAAGTGTGATGGTGTTGTTTCTATGAATATTTAGAGTTGACAGTTAAACGATACTGACAAGGTTGGGTGAAGAAGGGTACAGAGTTGCCCTTGCACACCCGTAGACTTTTTTACTTGCCATCATCCAACAGGCCCATTGGATTCATTAAACTGGATGACTGAGGCATTCCTTAATTCCTTTTACGGGTTCGTTGTTTCAAAGTTATGGTGAAAGGAATATTTAAAAATATTTTCGGCATATATATTACCTCGATAACACAAGTCACGTGCTGAAAATCTTCATAATATAACATAAACAAAAGCAAGTCACAACAGTATTCAAAATTGCTAAAAACTTATGATAAAGAGATAAAGAATTCTAGCGAAACAAAATTGAGCTGAATGAGGTCACAATGCAATCAAGGACATGAATATATTTCTGACTTTTGAAAAAGAAAATCTGAAATTATTTATGTGAACAATAACCATTGCAGCTAATCCCTGCCACTCGGCGCCCATGAACTCATTTTAACCTTTCTCTTTCTCCACCCTTGTTCCGGATATGTTCATTATTCCACATCACTGCCCTATTTTATTTCCCTGCTCATGCTTTCTCAGTCTATTTTTACACCCACTTACACTTTTATCTTCTTGATACAGGAGGTACTTAAAGATGTGCTGCATTAACCTTACGGCCAACAATACATAACATGCGATGAAAAAGAATGAACATTATTTTCTGAATGAACAAATACTCTTTGAACAAAATGTCAGTATACAGTACATTTGACACATTTTGTCAAACTTGATAAAATGCTTTTGAATCAAGGTTGCAGAAGTTTGCACTATTACATAGTTTTTCGTTACAACCGTTGAATCGGAGAAAAAAAAACCACTTCGGTCACAGTCATACTTTAACCTGAGTTGTGGATGGACCCCTGGTACTTTTAACTTACACATTAGCCACTTCCTATGCGGGGAGAACTGCCATGGAAAGCCTGGTTCTACAAGACTGAATTAACGGACTCTACCTCTTAAATGTAAAAGACGCATATCTTGAAAAGCTGCAAGTTAAAGCAGTAGGAAAAACTAGAGAACACAGCCTCAAATGCGTGTTCTCTGAAATCAAGTGCTACCTCTTTCTGCACGAGTCCTCCACTTGAAGCATCCGATCTGATTTTCCTCTCCGGTGCCTATCACTTTAAATCTGTTATTTATTCCATATTTTGCTATGCCCCTTATCCTTTTTCATTCACTTTATCTACTTCTTTATTATCGCTGTGCTTTCAACCTTCTTCTTTTCAAACGTTTTTTTCTCTTGTTCAGTTACACTTGTCCTCAACCATTTGATGTTTTCAAATTCCTTGCAAATCCTTCCTTCATTGGTCCTTTGCTGAACTATTCTGCTTTAACGTTCCTCAATTCTGTGTTTCCTCTTATCATGCCTTTTTTTCTTTCCATAAATGTGCATATGCACGAACTATACTAGCCTTACATCTGTCTCCAAAGCATGACCTGTTAGTATGCTCTCAACGGAACCTCTCTGCTCTACCCTCAGGTAATGGCTACAAAATACCTGCACCCAGAAAAAGTGCGAGAAAGACGAGAAGTTCAGGGGGAATTGCGGATATCAAAAATACACACACACACATGCACTACACACTGAATATAAATACGTATGTATATATATATATAGGTATATATATATAGTATATATATATATATATATACTGTCATATTAATCGCTTTACAGCAAGGAATTACATATTAAAGGAAAGGAAAACGCATCTTCTTCGAGAAGTTCTGCAGCAAGGAGGCATTCGCACACATGTTGGAGGCGCCTGTTCTCATGATTGTTCTAGAATTGCCAGGCGTGTTGTGGAACGCAACACGCGCCGTCACATCGTCAGAAAACGCCGCAAACTATGATGCAATATTTCGTCGAGATCCTTCTAAAACATGCCTGTCATCTCGGGAGTCTGTGACGTTCGCTGGTAGGCCCCGCCCCAAGGTCGCCGTATATATATGACTTACGAAGTAGGAGAGAGCAGATCATCAGAGAGAGATCAGATCATCAGTGAAAGATCATCAGAGAGAGATAAGAGAAGAAGGAACAGACGAAGGATAAGAGTGGAAGAAGGCGTCCGAGAGTTTGAACAGAATCTGCTCAAGTCGTCCACAGTAAGAGAGTGAGAGAGAGAGCGACAAGGATTTTCCGACGTTGAGCAAGCCTTCAGAGAAGAAACGTCCTACAAGTTGGTTTTGTGGAGTAACCTGCCCTTCGAGTATCAAAAATAGACATTGTTTTCTGCAGTACGGAGTCAAGAAGACATCTAGAGTTATACAGCTCTCCTTTGTGAAGCCGTCGCTTCGAGCATTGATTTTCGACAGCTGCAAAACTGGCCAGCAAGTATTTCATTAAAGCACCGTTTCCCCAGTTCACATACTGTAAAATTTTATTTTTGTTATGTAAATATGAGAAACCATTCTGCATTTATCTTATTAATAAACCTTTGTTCTGTTAGTGTTTTTTTTTTCTATATTTGTATCCCCAGTTTCAACTGTTGGTGTTGAATTCTTTTTGTTTATTATAATATCGAACCTGTAGCAGACCTCTCGGGGTCCGTGACATAGATATATAGATATATATAATATATATATATAGTATATATATATATATATATATATATATATATATATATATAGATATAGATATATATATATATATATATATAATATATATATATAATTACCCTTCTCTCTTACGACTGTATATATATATATATATATATATATATATATATATATATATATATATATATATATATATATATATATGCAGAAGCCAGGTACTATGTCGTACCTCTAAGTAAATGGGGATACATTGTGGATTGTATCCCCATATATATATATATATATATATATATATATATATATATATATATATATATATATATATATGTGATATATGTATGTATACATATACATATATATATATATATATATATATATATAATACACATATATATATACACAACATTACATATACATACAATATATATATATAGATAATATATAATATAATATATATAAAATATTATATACACATACATTACATACATACATACATACTCTATATATATATATATATATAAATATATATATACATATATATATACACATACATCATATACTACAACATACATATATATATATATATATAATATATATTGTGTGTGTGTGTGAAAAAGAGAAGGCCCAGAGGAAAATTTGCTTGAAATACCTTACAGACGTGAGATCTTCCATTCAGTTTTTTCAGTTTCCTCTTGGCCATATACTTTGTTTATATCTTATGCATGTTGATTTCCCATGATAGCAGTTTATATAAATATATGGAATAAATATGTATATATATACTATATATATATATCTAATATATATATATAAATATATATATATATATAAAGTTGAAAATCCTCTAAGGCTTCGAAAAAGAACCTTTTCCCCATCACTTAGCGCAGTTTATTCAGAAAAAAAAAAAACCTTGTCACTCTCACGTAAGCAACCAACCCGAATACTATTCGACCTGATAACTGCAAACATCCAAAGTATTTGACCTGCCTGCACCGTGACTTGAATGTCGGTACGTGCAATGGGAATCCGGTATTCTGCAGATCTGGAAATTCGCTCATCTTCCCTCGACATCTTTCTAGCATTCCAAGTACTTCTAGAATCAACCTTTTTCTTTTCGTGGAAACTTGAAACACTGTCTCTGACTCCTGCTCACTTAAGAGGTCAATAAAAAGTGGAAACGACCACAATTCAATCGTAAACGGAAGACTAAAAGCTGATTTTCTGTTCTTGAGCTCCTTCTCTTATTGATATTGTATTAAGCGCTTCGAGAAGTTACTAAATCCCTTGATCAAAGAGATACACTTTACTCAGACTTCACTTATTTATTGTATATATTAAAGGTTCAAAAGTTGAAAGGTCATATAATTGGGTTACATAAACAATTTCAAAGGAACAAGTTATATTGAAAAATAACATCAAGTATAACTATTAAGTATTTAATCCCTTTATTAGCTGGATACAGTTTGGCTTATATTATGGCTATCATTAGAAGACTTAACAATTTAGGTAGGTAGTGCTTACTCGAATTCACTAATGTATACTTTTATTCTGGGTTTTAATTTATATATTGGCTAGAAACAGTTGATAGACTCATTTATTTAGATTACGAAAGATCCTGGTAATGGAGGGGTTAATCCTTTGCCTCATTAAAATACATAAATTGGTTCTATTAAGTAATCCCCAAAATATGAGATACTGGTACATAAAAAAATAAGATTAAGAAAGGACCAGAGTTTGTTTCTCAGTATACATCAACAAAACATTCAACTCAAAAAAAAAAAAAAGCATATATCCCTTTGGAAGTTCCAATTCATACTGGACTTGGACCAAATGAACTAAGTTAAAATTACAATTTTATTAAGGATAATATTCAATATAATTATCCTAGAAATGAAAAGAGGTACAGACAATTAATATTGTGCCAAACTTTATTTGGTGGGCTTTGTTAATATACACTTTAGGAAGCCTAGAAGGATTTTAAATTTAAATTCCTATACTACTGACAAAAGTATCGGTAGGTATCGACCAGAAATTCACCGTTACCGATACCACAAAAACTAGCCGATACCACCGATACCGATACTTGGGCACATCCCTACTTCAAATCCTCTCTCATGGTATTCATAGCTGTAAAAAAAAATGACAATTATTCTCCGTCTGGCCCTGAAGGCGCTACTTGACAATACCCACAGACCAAACTCAAAGTCCTACAAAATGGTCATGGCTTAAACCTTGCAATGGTGTTCAAATCAATAAAGTAGTTTCTTCAGTATACACTGTATCAAGTTTTCTGGGGCAGAAAATATCAAAGTTAAAGTAAAACAAAGGAAAAGATCAGCTTTAATAAAGGAAAAAAAACCTAATGAGAATATCACTGCCTCATACTGAGTATACACCGTAAACCAGCAGAGTTCCATTCAAGATAAAACGTATCTCATCAAAGGTCTAACTCTAGTGCATAGAAAGAAATTTGAGACTGAGAGAGTAGAAAGGTCGTAGCAGACATCACTGATATCTTTTCACAAACGGGATATCAACTTCATTCAGCTTTTGGCTGTTTCATACAAATCTCTGCGTAGGGGGTAGTGCCGTCAGTGCACCTAACGCGCGGTGCACTGTTGGCATTACTTAAGGCTCGTATTTTCTTTCTTCCATCTTACTTTCCAGCCTCTTCTAACGCAGCGCAACTGCTCTGAGGTTTTTATCCTGTCACACCTTCGTAACATTCTACTCTAAATTTTCCTTTCAGCGCTGTATGACCTCATACGTCACAGTGCTTGGCCTTCGGCCTAAATTGTATATTCTATTCTATTCATACAACCCTAACCGCATTACAAATAATAATAATAATAATATGACTGCTGCTTCAGCACTATTAATCTTATAAAGAGTCTTCTCTATCTTTCTGATGACGGCTTTCTCGTTGTTGCTTAGACTGGCGAGCAACGCACCAAAGGGCATGGTAAAATTCGGTTGAGTCATTTGATTTATTATTGCTTATACAATTCTCTCTCTCTCTCTCTCTCTCTCTCTCTCTCTAACGCGACGTTTCCTCCTGATCGACAGGACATTATCAAGCGATAACTGCTGAGGGACTGAATTCTAGTGTTGTTTGTTGTTTAGGATTGAGCTGGCTTTATGCCAGCACGGGCTCTTGCTCATAGAGCAGCCCGTAGGAATTCTAGTGTTGTTGTTGTTTAAGATTAAGCTGGCCTTGTGCCAGCACGGGCTCTTGCTCACAGAGCAGCCCGTAAAAAATTCTAGTGTTGTTTGTTGAAGATTAAGTGCTTTATGCCAGCACGAGCTCATTGCTCATAGAGCAGCTAGTGGGAGTCCTTCTCCTTTTATCGTGGTGTTGCGAGCTCTTCAGTACGGTCAGAGCACTTCTCCGGCAGGTCGAGTTTTTATTGGTTCCCGGGAAGGTGACTCATACGGCGGGCGTTGACGAGTCTTGCAGACCTTCTCAGGTAGGGGGTATCACCGGGAGCCTCTTGATTGGCTTCTACCTGCGTGACGTCACCCCTGGTATTATTCTCATGTCCGGTGTTCGTTCCATGCGCGCTGGTACTTTCGTTAGGGGGGAGGGGTGTGGTCCTCCTCACACACGTCGGTATCAGGAACGCTTCTTGGGTGGTATTGAGGGGAGGCTTTTCCTCGAGGAGGAGCAGCGCTTCTAGGAGACGCAGACGTCGTAGAAGCGCTGCTCATCCTCGAGGAAAAGCCTCCCCTCAATACCACCCAAGAAGCGTTCCTGATACCGACGTGTGTGAGGAGGACCACACCCTCCCCCCTAACGAAAGTACCAGCGCGCATGGAACGAACACCGGACATGAGAATAATACCAGGGGTGACGTCACGCAGGTAGAAGCCAATCAAGAGGCTCCCGGAGATACCCCCTACCTGAGAAGGTCTGCAAGACTCGTCAACGCCCGCCGTATGAGTCACCTTCCCGGGAACCAATAAAAACTCGACCTGCCGGAGAAGTGCTCTGACCGTACTGAAGAGCTCGCAACACCACGATAAAAGGAGAAGGACTCGCCACTGGAAGTTACGGGCTGCTCTGTGAGCAAGAGCCCGTGCTGACACAAGGTCAGCTAAATCAAAAACAACAAAACAACCACTGGAATTCAGTCCCTCAGCAGTTATCGCTTGATAATGTCCTGTCGATCAGGAGGAAACGTCGCGTTAGAGAGAGAGAGAGAGATAGAGAGAGAGAATGGAGAGAGCGAGAGAGAGAGAAGAGAGAATTGTATAAGCAATAATAAATCAAATGACTCAACCGAATTTTACCATGCCCTTTGGTGCGTTGCTCGCCAGTCTAAGCAACAACGAAAGCCGTCATCAGAAAGATAAAGAGAAAGAGAGAAGACTCTTTATAAGATTAATAGTGCTGAAGCAGCAGTCATTTTTAACAAAACATGTCTACGAGAGGGTCTCCTTCCGAAATAATAATAATAATAATAATAATAATAATAATAATAATAATAATAATAATAATATTAATAATAATAAAACCAAAAACTAGTCTTCGCATCAGTAAATCAGTAAATAAGTTTCACAAATAATATCGGCCGCAAGATGAATACAAGAGGAGGGAGCAGTTTGCATTCACAAAAAGCCAGTGTTATTACTTATCTGAAGAGAAAAAGAAAGATAATGTAAAGCTGCGGCGGCTGTCAAATCTCCAAGGTCGCCAGGGGGGGGGGGGAGGTTGCCGAGAAGCAGGAGTCCAAGTGACATATGAATATGATTCTCTTTCTCGATAACAAGCATCTCCTCCACACATGCTTGATAAACTGTAAACAAGCAAATAGGCGCCGAATTTTAGATCTATTTTTCGGTGATCTCGGTATAATGGTGTATGAGCCGCGGCCCATGGAACTTCAACCATGACCCTGTGGTGGCCTGTCCTATATCGTTCCCAGACACATTATTACGGCTAACTTTAACCTTGCATTTAAAAAAAATACTCAGGTTGGAGGGCTCCAAGGTAAGTTTGGAGATTGGAGGGAGGATGATCAACATAACAAATTTGCAGCCCTCTAGCCTCAGTGATTTAGAAGATCTGAGGGCGGGAAGAAAAAGTGCGACAGGACAGACAAAGGCATCTCAATAGTTTATTTTTACAGAAAACTAAAAGTGAAAACACTGTAGCGATAACACCGATAAAGTATCACAAGAGAAATGGTGATCCACTTCTACAACACGTAATGATAGATACAGTAACGATAAATCCCCTGAGAACTTGTCACGATGCTCACAGAAGAATTTCTGGCAGAGCGTCGACAACACTAAAAAGGCCTTCAATTAAGATCGGTGATCAACTTTCACCGCTGTTCACCTACCAACTTTGCTCTCTGATAATGCCGCCCTCTTGGTACCATTAAGCATGTACTACCACATGCTTTCTCCTACATGCACGCATAACATGACAAGCAATTACAATTGGTGTTATATTTACAAATCTATCAACATAACCCCATTTCATAACAGAAGGGAACAACAGAACCCAACATCTTCGCCAACGTTCCACAACCAGTTACCGTCATTGCTCCGGGGAGAATGCATAATGGAAAACATCTGTTACCACGGTAACCAATAACTACTTACGTATACCTCGTTATACAAGAAGCGAAGCAGTGAGCAAATATTTCATATTTTTTCCCGATCAGACGCAACCTCTCTTCTCATTTCTCCCCCGGCTAAGGAAGGAGCTCCCGTCTGGCCTTCAAAAAGTAGGGCATCGACCTACTATATCTACCGTAAGGTAAAAGGCATTACTACTTCCCTCGCCCACGACTTCCGATGGAGTCTCTCTCTCTCTCTCTCTCTCTCTCTCTCTCTCTCTCTCTCTCTCTCTCTCTCTCTCTCTCCACTTCAACTAATACGAACCTTTCGCAAAGTACATTTATTTTTGTAATAATAATAATAATGATAATAATAATAATAATAATATGTTTTATTTCAGCTCGGGGCCAAATATATTGAATATACAAAATACAGACAGTAACATACACAATCTAGATACATGAGACATGATAAAATAGAAAAAGAAAATGAATAATCGGCACTTATCCACAAAATAGCTGAGGTAGCATAAAAGCTAGTAATCATAATACTGGTAATAACAGTAATAATATTGGTGAGGAAAAAAAACCATGCATTGAGAGTAATAACAGTTAGTGCACATATTATATAACTTAAATTTAAACTAGAGACCTTAGGTGGTTACAGTAGTCAGGTCCAGAGGGCTAAATACATAAATTGAATGTAAAAAAAAAAAACTTTAACTTGATAGTAATCACAGTAATAATGAAAAATTAAAATATCAGCAATAAATGTAATAATGACAAAAACTGCAGATGACATCTTACCAATACAGAGATTAAGTCCTTTAGGGGACAAAGGCCTCATTCTCCTATCTCTCCCACAATTTAGATTTTCTTCTTGCTTCACTCCTTAGGATGCTTTGTATGAACGAGTTGAATGATTAACAGAATGGCTGAAGCTTTATGAAAACAGAAGAAGCAATGCTCAGATGGTAGTCATCCTCCAACCTTTGAGGAGTAGTTCTATCGCTTCCGTTGCCGATGTTAAACACCAGTGTTCCTGAGCTGTACAAAAACGTAAGGTTGGCCGTCCCGTCCCGCCGGATTCAGCATCCGAAGAATAACTATTTAATCGTCTCACGTGATGCATCTCAATGGTCAAGAAATGGGAAACATCATTCAAGTGATCATACACATAGAATTTAGAATTAGGGCTAAGGGCTAAGTGTTGGGAGCTATGAGACCATTCAGCGCTGAAACGGAAGCTGACATTGAAACAGGACTGAAGGGGGAAAACAGGAGGAAAATCTCGCAGTTTCACTATGAATCAATTGTTAGGAGAGGGTGGAAAGTAAGATGGAAGATAGAGAATATGAACGGAGGTACAGTAAAAGGAATAAAAGGGGGTTGCAGCTTGGGGTCGAAGGGACGCTGCAAAGAACCGTCATGACTCCAGTCCACCACGTGAGGTGCACTACAGGCACTAACCCCCTCTACGGGGCATACACATGTCCCTGGGAAAATAGCAGTTCGCCTTACGAGGACATTCATAGCCTGAGAAAAGTGTCATTCTGAGAACACAGAAACATTCCAAAATGAACCCAGAGGTGCGAAACCTCCCTACAAAGATGACACAGAGACCTTGAGGTTTCGACTTCCTTTGCTCGAAGGTCATAGCTGTTGTAAGAACAGTTCTTGAAAGTCAGTCCCAAGCTAGCAAATAAGGCTCCCAGGAGTATATGGATGGTAGGTGGATATTTCCTCTCTCTCTCTCTCTCTCTCTTCTCTCTCTCTCTCTCGTCTCCTCTCCTCTCTCTCTCCTCTCTCTCTCTCTCTCTCTCTCACTGCGAGGTTTTCCTCTTGATACACCTTTCAAACCTCCTTGACCTTTATTGTAAATTTCCCTTTCAGCACTGAAGGTCCTCGCAGGTCCCAGCGCTGGGCCTTTGGCCTAAATCCTATATATCAATGATTCACTTACCACGAGCCCTTAAGATACATAGACGGATCAACATGATTTCCCTAATGATAAATTCCCCCTGCAAATGAACTTTATCCTCGGAGGGATACAGGCTGAATCAAATACTGATCTTGTATAAGATAAAAAGAAAACGCGTCATTTCCGTAAATATAGTGGACCAGTTTTAAAATAAATGTTAAGATAAACGCAAAACCTTCCTCTCAAAGCCATTGGAATTGCGTAACGTGAGAGAAAAAGGAATGAATGAACTAATTAGTGACGGAATCGGAACTGGCACATGACTTAAAGAGCTGATTCGCAATTACACAGACACTGCAGACCGTGCAAGATTTAGAGGCAACAATAGTTGCGTTCAGATTGGCTATTACAGAGACTAGCTATTACACAGACACTGCAGACCGTGTTGTAAAGCTCTAGAGACAAAAACATTTGCTGTTAGATGCCTGGACTGAAATTCAGCCGAGGAAAATAATAATCAAGTAAGAATTTTAATGTTTATCAAAATCAAAACATCTATTGAATCCTAACAAACCACCCATTATTTTTCCCTACGACAATATTGTTTATGATGTGGTTTATTAAAACAAATTTCTGCAATACAGTACTGAATTTTAAAGAGTATTAGCTACAACAGAAACTCTGTTCATAGATGAAAATTTTAAACCAAAATTCCCTTGCAGTTCAGATAAAAGAAATGAAAACCTTCAACCACAACTTAGTAGAGAATTCACATTTCCAATGACAGAATGGTAGAGGAATCTAAACATCGATTACACAAGGACTTTACCACCTTCATCCCGTTCGCTACTGAAACACCATAATCGCAGTTCCTGTTAACGCATCTAGAAACCTAGACCGGTACTAAACATAGAGAATAAAACTCAAATGAACTAGATGTTGGGTACAACCACAATGGATGTCCATAAACTCCAGCTTTTCCTATCCCCAAAATGCCCAAATTGGACTATTGGTAGACCGGTTGCCAAACGGATGCACAGAGATACAGATCTGTTATACAACGCAATACTTCTTGCGTAATGATCTGTTGCGTAACTGAAGATTTGCTGTGTAACTTGAGATCTGTTACGTTACGAAAGTCCAGATCTGTTGGGTACGTCAAATGTAACGATTCCGTAAGAACTACAAAACGTAATGTTTGACACGACACAAAGTTCTAAACCAGAAGGGTGTTTGGTGCTACCCAAAGAGGAATGGTCTAAAGACTTGACCTATAAAAAAAGATATCAGAAAACAAGTGCAAAGAATCTACCATAAACTGAGTTTGCTAACAATGCCAGACACACGTTGTGACTGCCACATATACAAAATAAAAATGGGATAGTTACAGATGAAGAAAATTACAGCCTGCCCAGTTTCATCGAAATGAAGCCACAGTAATATACGCGTCCTTGTAGCACAATATTTTCATGCGGATTCTGTAAAATAAACCATTAAGTAGCATCACTATTTATGTGAGTCAATACATTCTTGACTTAGACACCAGAAATGTGAACCGTTTGACTGCTATATCATTGACTCACAGATCTTAAGACTGAACAGGGAATCTACTTTCCTTCCTTTCAGATGTTCTTAAATGTGAACCGAAATCCAATTACAAATTTACAACTCAAGGACCTTACTGGGCATATCAAGCAAGTCTACGAGCGTTAGGATTATGGCGAACCCGAATAAAATACCACCGTTATTAACCTTCCTGTAGCATATCTCTCAACTGAACTGAATGTAGAATTTAGACCAAGGCCAAGTACCGAGACCTATGAGGTCATTCAGCGCTGAAACGGAAAATGACAGTAAAAGGTTTGAAAGGTGCAACGCGAGGAAAGCCTCGCAGTTACATTATGAATCAATTGATAGAAGGTGGAACTCAATGGAAGAAAGAGAATATGAACTGATGTACAGTAAAAGGAATGAAGGGGGTTGCAGTTAGAAGCCGAAGGCAAGTTGTAAAGAACCTTAAGTAATGCCTAGAGTGCACCACGTGATGTGTACTGACGGCACTATACCCTACTACGGGAATGAAGTATATCGAGAGTGAAGAAAACTCCTTCATAAAAACGTTCCCATTCGTCTAACTCTCTTCTGACCCGCTAAAGACACTCGAGAATGTAGATACTCGGCTTCCACGCGCTACCTTATTTTGAGCTCAGAAGTACAAAAAATGCTTCGGCGCAATCAATCGAGTTTTCTGTACAACGTGTAATCAAGGCCACCAAAAATGGATCTACCTTTCGGTGGTCACAATATAATGCTGTATGAGCCGCGGCCCATGAAACTTTCAGCCAAGGCACTGTGGTGGTCTGTGTTGTTGGCACCTATAGCGGTGTCAGACGCACGATCATGACTAACATAAACCTTATATTAAATAAGACCCGCTGAGTTTAGAGGACTGCAATTTGGTATGCTCGATGATTGGAGGGTGGATGACCAACATAACAATTGGCAGCCATCTGAGCCTCAGTAGTTTGTAAGATCTGAAGGCGGACGGACAGACAGGTAGCCATCTCAGTAGTTTTCTTTTACAGAAAACTAAAAGCAACCTGTTTTGTTGATAAATAAAATATGCAAATGTTGCATAAATTCCCTCAGCACGACGCATGACCTCATGACACCTTGTCGCTGTTCCTGAACGAGTTGAATGCCGCCGAGCCTTGATCTCTTTTTGCGCTCGCTTCGTCCAAAAGGAAATACAGCCTCTCTTTTGATGTTTGTCGACAGTATTTTAGACAGTAAGTCCTCTTAAGAGACGGCTGCGAAGTCTAATTTTTAATCATATTAAATCAAAGAAACTCGAAACTAAAAACTCAAGAATCAGTACGTTACAATATACCTTTATCGCCGTTACTGAGAGAAATACATAATTTTGCCTTAGTCTACTCTCATATATTCTGCTGCAGTAATTCACAGGGTGCTCTCACTGAGTGTTTTCCCGATATCACAAAAGTCCACTTCATATGCAATCATAAAAAAAAAACAATAACAGGATTTATTCATTCTTTTCCATTATTGCCAGAGAGGAGCTACCTGTGTAATGAATATTACATGATAAACGTAATGTGGGAACAGTCCTTTGAAACAATACACATAACGTAATCAGGTCAGGGGTTAAACAGGAAAGTCAGCCAAAAACCACACAGCCCAGGATGCGTTTGAACATTAGCTCAGCATAAATAGAAAACGCGAACACCAACCTACTTCCATGGGAAACCTACTTTGGCTCTCATGAGAACTTGAAACGATAATGTGCCTTAACCTCAAAAAGAGAAGTGTTCGTTCGTACACATGAATCTTTTGTTAGGTTTGGTAGCCTATTGATTTGTAAACCAATCTGTGGGAATCACTTCCTCTTCTCCTATCGTCTGGTATAGACATTCAACTCTTCTCTGCAAAGCTATCTCACGATGTAACGCTCGAAGAATATAAGTATTTTTGCTACCTCTGTGTTTCCACGACATACCCTCCAATCAACTTGAGTAACATGAATCTAGAGGTCAGAAAATATCTTCCTGGCTGCATCGAGAGAGAGAGAGAGAGAGAGAGAGAGAGAGAGAGAGAGAGAGAGAGAGAGAGAGAACCTTCCTTGTAACCATCCGCTATTCACTTCAGCGAATCAGAAGTACCTATGTAGGCCTGCTTGTATCCAGGTTCTACTATACATGGAGGGGTATGCTAGGAATAATAGTACTGATGACAGCGACGCCCTAGAGCCAGTAAAGTGAGAACTACATATTGACTATTTTCTCGAACTCGATCTCCTCGGCATAAATAATCCATAATTCCTGCATGTACTCTTTCAGTAGATAAAACAGAATGTTTTTGTCTGGTAATCCATTCCTGATATCTTTCTATAAACCTTAACGCATTATTTACTAAAAAAAAAACTTACCTACGATCATGGAGCATAAATCTCTATCCATAATATTTCAAAATAGAGAAGCATCCAGAACGGTCTATGTGACTGTATCTAGACAGTGCAACTTCAAAGCTAACTTCAGCTTAATTAAGTGCGATCCCCGAATTACTCACAATTATTCTCAATTAAAATGCCATTTGCCTTCTGGCATCATGAAATGGCATAAACGTTACATGGTTGGGCCACGGCCCATAACAGCGTCCTTCTCTCTCTCTCTCTCTCTCTCTCTCTCAACCCCGGTTTGCATGCTTTGTTGATTCCTAGATCCTATAACCTTTACACCTTTCAGAGAGAGAGAGAGAGAGAAGTCTACAGCTTCATTCAAGACTAAAACTTGCAGTTCTTCCTTCCCTTTTTTAGTTTTCTGTAAAGGAAAAGTTTGGCGATGGCTATTTGTCTGTCCGTCCGGAATTTTTCTTTCCGCCCTCAGATCTTACAAACTACTGAGGCTGTAGGACTGTTAATTGCTAATTTGATCATCCACGCCCCAATCATCAAACATATCAAATTGCAGCCCTCTAGCCACATTAGCTTCTATTCTATTTAAGGTTAAAGTTAACCATGCTCATGCATCTGGCATCGCTATAGGTTTTATGGGCCGCCGCTGGGAGTTTCATACGGCATTATACGCTTTACAGAAAACTCGAGGGTGCCGAAGAAACTTCGGCGCATTTTTTACATGTTTCTTATTTCCTTCGCGTTCTGAGCTGGTCAAGGTCATTTGGCGTCATATGAATTCATCTTTGCTCAACAGTAACGGTGGTTATTGCAGCACATTGTATGTGAATGATATTCTAAATATACCGTCACACCAAACACCCCATACAAGCATATAAGTGCGTCTAAAACCGTATTAAAAGACAAGGTAATCAAAGCACCGACTCGCCAATGACTGTGCGACGAATCCCACAACAACGACAATGATCACTATCCCCTTAGTCCACAGCAAATAAGGTAAAATCTTTAAGAAATGTGAAATCAATCACTGTAAAATGAATGCCTATTAAAACATTTTCTCTTTTCCATTGAAAGACGAGAACATTAAGAAATTTCCGGATGATCCGCAAACGGTAATCTCTCGCTCTCTCAGTTCCGTGTCCTTCCTATGTGAATTCGGGATCTAAGCTTATTTATGGTCTTTTCCTAGAACCCATGATGCAAATGCATATGAAAATACGAAACACTTTAATACGGATACGTTAACTACAGCACCTTCTCAAAACCGTTCATGGCTCGGATCACTCACCAAAGATTGAAGAGCTTCATATTATTCGAGTGCCGAAAAGCCTATACTAAACAGCAGTCAATGGTTTTGGTAATAGTGTCAATTTTCTATTTAAAAAATTTTATTGCTACAAAATTCTGACATATGTTTGGTCTCTGCTTGAATAAATATACTGGCGTGGCAAATGTTATCTTCACCTTAATACTTTATCTAATAATCAACCCAATGTTCGTGTTTACTAGATCCAAACTGATCATTTTATCTCTAAAAATATTCTCTTTTATAGTTCATTTCATCATCTAAGTACATTCTCTTTATCAGTTTTAAATGTAAATTCCTAAAACCAATTCCTCTAAGAAGACTGTCTCATTCAGGTTGCCTATGAATTCTGGCGTCCTATAAATTCAGCTCTATGGACATTTTCATGAATTCCTTATAAGAATGGAATCTTTCCTAGACAGTGAGCCCCAAGGGTTTTAATCCAGTATGAAAACACCTTTGCGGAGTGTTTAGCAGAAGCCCGTTGGGATTGCCACAAGAACATAAAAGTCTGCCTATATCCCAAAGTCCTAGATAATGACCCCAGAACTTTGTTGAGGGTCACTATCTAGGAGGGTTCCTAAGAATGTTCATACAGTTGAATTTATTGGAAGACAAGGGTACATCCACCTTACTGAAGAATATTAATACAATGAATTCATCACTCTTCAGCATAGCCATCATAAATGCATTGCCTCCCTAAGTAAATTCATTCCTAAGAAAAAAGTTATTCCACTCAGCTCTAAAGACATTCGTTCTCGTATAAATTCCTTTCTGAAGACATTCTCTTAACATTCATTACTAAACCCCGGTCTCAGAGTTTTACAACATGATTGTCGCTTGGCTTCTTCACTTACTATTATTAACTTGCACGGCAATTCTTAAGTGAAAAACTATAGCATGATATAGAAACGGTGGCCGGAAGTAAAGTTACGGGAAAAAGTCACAGAAAAAGGCACAATTTGGCCTAGGATAAAAGTCACATTAATTTAAGGTGGCCGGTAATAAAGTCACATAGAAAAATTCACAATATTTCTTGTTGTCATTACCTTTATGATATATATAATTTTTCGTCTATGTTTTTACGGTAATCCCCAACAGACTTGTATTGAACACGACACAAAGGTGGATACATGCGGGTTAAAACCCTTAGGGGGTCACTATCTAGGAAAGTCTAATGTGACCTACCACCCCCACACGCCCCCCCCCCCCCCCCTCCCCCCCCCCCCCCCCCCCGACAAGTTCTTTTCATAAAAACAAGGTTCTTGATAATTTCAAATCCAAAAGACACGGATGGGAACGATTCCTTTTGTTCTAAACGGGGAAAATTGTTTTAATGTACGTTGTCGCGTGCTCTAGATAATTTCAAATCCAAGAACCCGGAATTCGTTAACTGTATTCATACTTCGTGGATACCTATTTATTTCAAAAGAATACCGCAACTGTTTTATATATATATATATATATATATATATATATATATATATATATATATATATATATATATATACTATATATATATATATATCTATATATATATCTATGTGTATATGTATATGTAGTATGTATATGTATATATGTATAGTATATATATATATATATATATATATATATATATATATATATATATATATATATATATATATATATGAGTGTGTGTGTGTGTGTGGGTGTGTGTAACTAAATTCTTCTGTTAAAACAGAATACGTCTGAAGTACAATAGTAGGCCCATTAAAACACTCTGGTTTAAAACTAAGGACTATATTTCAGTGGACTTACTTCCACCCTTATCAAGCAGTACATGGCAGAAGGAGTTTCATTAGTGAAATATATAGTGGGAGATATGTCCTTAGGTGATGCCTAGGGACGCCACTAAGCCACCGTAGGTTGTGTTAATTGTCTTACTTCACTTCATCGTTGCCTTAAGGAAGATGTCTATCTGGTCAGAGTCCCAGGCTCCATTGGAAAAGTTAACCCTATTATCTTGTTGTTTTATTAGTGAAGATTCTACCATCTGATATTTGTATCGACAGCTGCTCTTGTATAAAATTCAGGATGAGTTCCAATCCATGGAACGGTTATTTATATGATGGAAAATTGCCGAACTATCTTGTCCATATCTAACTGCTCCTTATGTTGCATTAATCTTTCCGAGAGAGATTTTCCGGTGAAACCGTAGTATGACTTATCATAATCCCTTCAAGGGATCTCATAAATCCCAATGTCTTTGGGAATTGGCCTCTGCTGGATTTTAATTAAGGATTTCCCCCAGTGTATTCTGATAAGTGAAGATGAAAGGGTAGGAGGGGCATAAGATTTCTGTGATCTCGTAAATTGTCCACGTGAGGGATTATGATTATGTTTGTGTACTTTTCCTTTTCTTTGTTTTCTGTATGGCTTTTTCTATTATGTGCTCAACTATAAGTTAGCAAAGATCAAGAGATACTGCCTATGAGAAAACTCTTCATGCTGACTATTAATTTAACACCACCTGACCAAATGAATGGTTTTAGTTGCAAAATGAAAGAAAACGAAAGCATGAGATCTTTTGAGATTGACTGTTATCAAGTTAAACTTGTAAAATTACTTAAGTATCGGGGATAAATGTTAACTGTTTTTTTCAATTAATGTATCTTCTTGAATAAGAAATGAACTGAACTATCAATCTGGGATAAATGTTAACTGTTTTTTCAATTAATGTATCTTCTTGAATAAGAAATGAACTGAACTATCATTCTGGGATAAATGTTAACTGTTTTTTCAATTAATGTATCTTCTTGAATAAGAAATGAACTGAACTATCAATCTGTCTAATATGTGCAGTGTGTGTGTAGGAGCATATAAGTACTTATGAAACTGTGTACGCCGGTATATAAACAGGAGGAATTGAGTACTTATATTTTCTCTACTGATAGGAATACTATCAGCAAAAATTTCTTAATTCAAGGAAGAACAAACAACTATAAATTCTCTCTCTCTCTCTCTCTACGTACGTATGTGTACATAGAGGATTTGCCATAGGGCAGTCTCTCAAACGTCAGCCTAAGTCCACAGCTATCTGAATAGGGCATCTGACCATACATCGAAATAGGATATACTGTGCGAATACAAAGGACGCTAAGCCTTCCTCTTTGGTCTTGGGTCAGGTGCTCAGCTTTCCCCAAATCTCTCCCTTCTCAAAGCTGCTCTCTGGGTTTTGCTGCAACAGGAAGACTCCAAACAGGAATCACAAAATGTCCGTATGTATGCAAATGCAAATATGGAATCGACTGTTACACTCACTAAGTCCTTGCAAATAGAAGAGCCAATGTGCAATAAACTCTTGAACAAAACTCGATTCTCTTTTGTTTTGAAACACTGGGCACTGATAACCTCTTACCCAAATATAAGAATGAATCGAACTTGTGGTAGGAGAAACAGCGGCCCTGGATTTAACCACATAACTATCATAAAGAATTGAACATTTCTACAGAATATATCTTTAAAAGTATAAGAGAATCGAGGAGGCTGTCGTTCATTGCATATTGGCCGTTATATTTGCACGCCTATATTCTTCCCATTTATGGATGGGTGTGTAGGTACGGTATCGGTCGTCTTAAGTTGTTCTGACAGGCGAACACACGACGAAGTGTATATTGGTTCAAAGTCTAAAATAGATAGACAGCAAATAATCCACTTGACTTCCATAAAAATTGTGTAAGTGAGAAAATGCATGTATATACACATTCACACACATACATATAAATCTAGTATGCGTCAGATAATGGTGTACATAGTGTGGACGTTTTAAAGTTTACCATATACTAATAATTTCACTATTAATACTAATTTATATTTTAGGAGATCTCATGAATATTAATGCATGAATTATACAAACAACTCGTTTATCTCCATTACCGGGAGTACCTTGACTAATTTATAAAGCTTTAAAGCATTACTAATTCGAAATGTATAATTATTCAGCCATTCTCTGCCAACTTTGACCCTTCGTTATGATGCGCTGTAAGTACTATGTACATAGTAAGCATATACATATACATACATAAATATATACACACACACATATATATAAACTTATGGACTTATCATCATACTCGTAACTAAACATAACCTCAAAGTTATAAACAGCCTAACTAAATATCAAGACTATTTCTTAATCATTCCATTATAATTGCAAGATTTTATAATTGTGAAACCTATCATGAAGCAAAGCTTTACTATAATAAAAAGAGTGACTTATACTCTCTCTCTCTCTCTCTCTTCTCTCTCTCTCTCTCTCTCATGAAATCATTCTTATTTGTTCATCTTAGTGAATACATAAATTATGAATTAGAAAACTGACATTAATCTGGAAGAGAACGAAAACTGCATAGAATGCCAAAGACTATTATAAACCACGTTAGTAACAATGTAGGGTTTGAATTATATGAAAATGTTACCAAAAACGTCCGGCATTACAAATTCACGTGATGGGAAATACTTAATGAATCAGGCTCCCTCTAGGAATGACTTTTCGACGAATTTTGAGGACAACGTTGTACAACGAGACTTAAAATTACTTGAAAAGAAAAGAGCGAAAGGAAAAATGACACGCTATACGGGAAACAAGTCTAGTTTTTTTTTTTTCAAGTTCTTATTAATTTGGTGAACTTCTTGCTGGCGCTGAAAGAAATGACGGCAGCCTCTGCACTAATCCTGAGATCTAAAACATCACTTTTAAAGAAACTGTTAACCGAAAAGTGGTCTCTCCCTCTCTCTCGTATGTGCCGCCCAAATTACAAATATAAACTGTATTCTTGGTGCGCTTCTAGTTTCATGTCAGCCACTATCGCTCCTAATACTGACGGCCTATCATAATGATATCGGGATCTTTCCTAGACAGTGACCCACAGGGTATTAAACCCGGGTCTATAAACATCCACCTTTGCAGCGTGTTTAGTACACGACGCAAAAAAACAGTAGCGACCCAAGAACTTTGCTAGGGTCACTATGTAGAAAGATCCTAATATCGTAATGCTAATGAATTACTGGTTGCTGTTAGGATAACTACCAGGACCAGTTATCAATACGCTTGTTATTTACCCTGACATCATCCAAAGTATTTGAAGAGAAATATCCAATTCTTGCACTAACCCTCAGGACGCTGAAAGTGGCCCTAAATCGCCCCTGAGAATGTTGACTGACACTGAAGTTCCTCACGAGAAGGAGGACCAACAAATGACACGAACGAAACGAACACCGTCACATTTCAGGTAACGTCCCAAAAACTGCCATCATTAAACTGATATTGAACATTTTCCCATTCTGGAACAAGCGGACTCGATTCCCGCAAAAGGTCATTCCTGGTCTTTCCCTTGTCCCCAACGGACATGGAACAAGGGACCCGTGTAGCCCATCCCAGCGACCTCCGCATTTTCTAAACAATCACAACTCAAACTCTTCAGTGACCATATGAAACTGAAAATAATGCAGGCCTAAAACGTGACGAATTATGGGCTGCTTATATTCGCATGGTTATGAATCTCCAGTCGTCAATCCCAAACTTCGACTCTGAACTGTTTGTCTGGCATCTGCTTTATGTATTTATATCTATAATGTGTGTGTGTGTGTGTGTGTGTGTTTATAAATTCTGACACCCGCGGCAGGATTCGTGGTCAGGCGGTTAACGTCAACCAGACTTGACATTCTGGGTGCGGGTTCCAATTCTCCCACAGGAATCAGAATTTCTTCATTTGGATCCTTGGCAATGTAATGACTTGCATATAAATATATATATATATATATATATATATATATATATATATATATATATATATATATATATTGAAAAATATAACTTTCATCACTTCTGCAAGCTGCCATTTTCAGCGAAGCTTCTCAACCCCCTTTGACAGGTAGCCCAAATGACAATGCATGGCGCACTAGTGACTTTCATTCCCATAGATACTACATTAGGACAAAGCAATTACCTGCCAGCTTTCATCTGCCAATAAAGTAGTATGATATTACCCTGGATTTTCATCGCTGACAGCGTGTACGTTATTTTTCTGCCGATTTTCAAAAATTGGCGTGTCAAAAAATAAACGTTCGCAAGTGTATGAGCTGAACTTTATATAACAGCCTGATATTCATTAAATCCTATGAGAATGTGAATGACGTATCGTCCAATACTTTTTATACAGTTCAACCTACGCAAAATAGATGGTTCCTGTGCACGAGTCCGATTGGATAGGCTTCCAAATATCTGTTTCAAATCCAGGCTCAAGAGGTATGGAAATAAGGCAATCCAGGCTCAAGAGGTCTGGAAATAAGGCAATCCAGGCTCAAGAGGTCTGGAAATAAGGCAATCCAGGCTCAAGAGGTCTGGAAATAAGGCAATCCAGGCTCAAGAGGTCTGGAAATAAGGCAATCCAGGCTCAAGAGGTCTGGAATTAAGGCAATCCAGGCTCAAGAGGTATGGAAATAAGGCAATCCAGGCTCAAGAGGTCTGGAAATAAGGCAAACACTACCGTTTCTGTTAGTTGGGCAAAGTCTACAGGTCCACACCAAGCCCTCAAACCCTCTTGAACCTTTCTTTGGTAGCGCAAAGAGGAATCAATCTACAAAGGCAGTAAAAATTATACCCACTAAAAAAACACTTAGATACATACACACACAGGACACAAAATTACGACACATATGGTTCACAGGGAGCACAATAAAATTAGCAAAATCATATAATACACATAACAAATTACATTAAAAAATAATTTTGATTTTTTAGAAAAATTTCTTAAAGAATAGAAAAACAAACTAAAACAATAATATACTTATACAAAAAGCAGAAGACGCTAACCTTACAATGCAAACTACAGGACCGTTAACAGTAATTGAAAAACATACACAAAGAAAAGAAAAAAAGGAGAAAAAAATAGATGAGAGTAGTTGGAAAATGTGAATAATGAATAACGATGAGAGAGAGAGAGAGAGAGAGAGAGAGAGAGAGAGAGAGAGAGAGAGAGAGAGATAAGATGCAACGTGTGTCCATACACTTTCTGAATAGTAAAATTATTGTCGTCACACTCGATTGTATGGTTGCAACGGTTATTAAAATCATAAAAGTACACAACGTACTGTATACAGAAAACATAAACGTGTCCATAAGAATAAATGCCATGATATCAAGCCAAGATAGCATATATATATATATATATATATATATATATATATATATATATATACATATATATATATATATATATATAATATATATATATATATATAGATAAGAGAGAGAGAGAGAGAGAGAGAGAGAGAGAGAGAGAGAGAGAGAGAGAGTCTTTCTCACAGGGATGACATTAAGTGGCTTTTAATAATAAAGAGTATATAACCCCACAATGTATATTTGCATGAAAAACAGAAGAATAACAAAAGAGAATTGTTGAGCGAACATAAACAGTTTGTTTCATTTCCTGTATAAACACGAAAAGCTCGTTGACATATTATACTAATTGCTCCAAAAGGTGATGCAACGGAAACGTGAAAATAAAACGATTTAAAATAAGGATTACTCTATGTTTAACCTACCCACAGAAGACGAAGCAAATCTGAAGGTTATTCATATGTGATGATCCCTAACCTTCATGGCAATTAAATAAGACTTTTATGTATATATAACACACACACACATACATACATATATATATATATATATATATATATATATATATGTTTATATATATAGTATATGTATATGTATGTTTGTGTGGTGTGTTTGCGCTCTGCATGAATATACATGGATACATAAACTCTGCGGGAATTCCCCACCAGGAATTTTGGAGATTGTAGTATCGAAAACTTTTCAATTTTCATCTTAGGCCACAAATAAGGGAAAATACATTAACGCAGCGAATAACTATTATACTGCGGACGTACGTCACAACAGCAGTGACACTGACAACCAAAATATAAAGGTTGATGAAAATTAACGACCGCAAGCAAAAAAAAAAAAAAAAAAAAAAAAAAAAAAAAATTTCTTAACCAAAAATGCAAATGAAAACATAAACCAGCTCCACCTTCTGGAGATTATTCTGCCATTATCCGAGAATGTGCCGTGTTTACGAGCTTCGTGTCACACCAGGGGGAACTAATGGATGCCGTGGCCGTGAATATTTTTAAAAATAAGATGAAATAGTTATAGTATTATTTATAAGAAATAATACTAAATGCAACATTTACAGATTGTTTAAAAGCTTTCTCTTCCGTAGCATTTCAATAAATTTGTGGTTTAAACAGAAAGAATGGGAGATAAACCATGGATTTTTAAAAAGTTCTTAATACCAAAGGAATATACAATTTAATCCCTAGACACAAAGCGACAAAACAAGGTTACTTCCGAACATCTCACACAAACGTGCAATAACCTTGTCCGTGAAAACAAGAAAAGGAATGAACACATTATTCCCTGCGTCTAAATGAATTCTTTCCCAAGAAAATTAGTAGAGAAAAGTGTAAAAGGGACAATGACCACTGTATGCATGTGTATATTTTTTTTATATATATATATATATATATATATATATATATATTATATATATAATATATATATATCACATATATATATATAGTGCCGTGTGTGATAGCTTGTAATCAATGTTACATAAGAACTTTCAGTTTCATATATCATGCCACAAACACATGCATATATATATACATAATTAATAAGTGTGTAAAGAACTGACTGCATAAAAAGATGGCAAGAAGAAGTAAAAGGTTTTCGAATGGTTTTCGCAAGCGTCGGAATTTGCAGGAGTAGTAACTGGCATGGTTTAAAAGTGTTTTTGAGAACGGAGTGAGCTACGTCTTCATGGCTGCTTATTATCCGTACTATATGTATGGAGTGATGTCAGAGGTTAGAGACAAGGAAACCCAACAGAGGTGCAAAGGTGTGCTGTGAGAAAATACGTCACGAATTGAGTGTGGAATCTGTGATTAAGTTAAATGAAAATCAGAAATGATTGCAAGAACAAGTAAAAAATACGCCGGAGTTTCTTCGGTGCAATCAAGTTTTCTGTACAGCGTCTCATCAAGGCCACCGTAAATAGATGTATCTTTCAGTGGTCCCAATATAATGCTATTAGAGCCGCGGCCCCTGAAAGTTTAACAACGGTTCTGTGGCGGCCTATCCTATATCGTTGCCAGACGCTCGTTTATGGCTAACTTTAACCTTGAATATAAATCAAATCATTACTACTGAAGCTAGAGGGCTGCAATTTGGTATGTTTGATGATTGGAAGGTGGATGATCAGCCTATCAATTTGCACCCCTCTAGCGGAGGGCGGACAGAAGAAGTGCCGACACACACACACAATTACAAAAAACTATATAGCTGAGTAAATGAGAGCTAGAGTAAGCCTATGAGGATAAGTGAAAACCATGAAGATGGGCAAAGAAAGTTAATAATATTTTGAATTGTGGATGAACACAAGCAGTTGAATTGTGCATGTATTTGGGAGCAAATACAACACAAGTGAATAATGGAAGGTAGACAGAGAGCGGAAAAGATTGGAAAACTGACTTGCCATGTGTGGTGTAAATAACATAATATTAAGGTTGATTGGGGTATACTTCAAGGTTTAATTATTTATTAGTAGTGCACGATAAGTGTTAGTGTATGCGTTTATAAATAAGTATATATTAAGTGTACAGTAAAGCAAAGCACTGGGAACCTGCAGAAGCTGAGAGGTCGGCAACTGTAGTCTGATGGCAGAAAGAATGAAGTGGATTGGGTTGTTGGACTCGAGACCTCGCTGGTGCAGGTTCCAGATGATTAGTGCTGCTGCCACGCCGATTCTTTGTTGCTATCGAGAACCACAGTTGAGTGTGGAGGTGTAGTTATGTCTTGGTGGTGAAGGCTGAATTTGTAGATAAGGTTAGAGCGTGTGTCTTGCTATGGTGTTTGTTTATATTCGTCCTGTGTTGTGTTTTAGCTATGATTATAATCTGCTGCTGTGGCGTTTTGTCCATTGTATGTGTGAGGTAGCTATTGTTCTCATCAAGTGGTAAGCTGCAGTTATGGAGACTCTGAACCTACTCAACTTGGCTAGAGATGGAATGGAAAGCAAAACAGGTTGAAGTGCGAAGTAGTTTAACTGTTTGTCTGGTATGGAGCGTGAGAAGAATATGGATTTATGTAAGAGTGGTGAAAAGGTTGGCGTCGCGTCGCGTCGGTGAAAAGAAAATGCAGTGTTTTGTGATATTTTGGATGACAAGTTGGTGAAGTGTGTTGCTGAATCGAGGTGAACCCTGTGTACAGAGGCCTTCCACAACATCATCTATTTCGTTAACCTTTCCGCTTCCTGAATATTAAGACCCTTCCTTTATAAGATCTGTAATTCTTTTTCCATGACGTCTACCCGTTGTTTTCTAGGCAGTCCTCTCCTCTTCCCTTGTAACATATCCAAATTGTATACACTTCACCAACTTGTCATCCAAAACATCACAAAACACGGCATTTTGTTAAACTCCGCACTTCAAAGTTTCTCCTTTCATTCTCACTGACTTCTTTTAAAATGGCAAGTCGGTTTCCCGATCTTTCCCGCACACTGCTACCTCAACTCACTTGTGGTGTGGCTTACCTCTTCTCACATCCATCGTCGTCTGATGTCTTAGCTCCCAAATACTTGTACAAATCAAGGGCTTGTGTTCATCCACCATCCCAAATATTATTAGCAATATATATATATATATATATATATATATATATATATATATATATATATATTTATATATATATAAATTTCTGGTTATATCGTCTTCATATAAAATCACTGTTTTCGAAGGGGTATGTGGTGCAAAAATTTAGTTTCTCATTAACAAACCACAGATACCTCTAATACCTCTAATACCTGTCTGAAAACGGAAACAATATTTCACTGAGCCATCTTTACTCGCAGGTATTAAAAAATAAACATAATTTCTGTAGTGAAAAATAAGTGTGCACAAAGTATACCAAAATAATGATAGATTGGCCATTGCTATTACATCAGTAATACAAGTAATCTCATTCAACCGTGAACCAAGAAATAGCAACATGTAAGTGAATCATAAAAAAAATCATAGCCCGTAAAAATTATTCAAGTGTGAAAATGACTGGGGGTTTTAAACTTCAAAAAAGATATTCTTAAATAATAAATCCAATTGGTGAGCGAGACAATCATGTCCCCCGAACAACAAATGCACTAGATAACTCGTAACCGAGCTGGGTTCTCCTCCTATGTACTCCGTTAAGTATATCTTAGTTTTACCAGACCACTGAGCTGATTAACAGCTCTCCTAGGGCTGGCCCGAAGAATTAGATATTTTTACGTGACCAGGAACCAATTGGTTACCTAGCAACGGGACCTACAGCTTATTGTGAGATCCGAACCACATTGTATCGAGAAATTAATTTCTATCACCAGAAATAAATTCCTCTGGTTCCGCGTATATGAATTAACTTTTCAACTGGATCGGTTTCCAAATCACAATTTACCTCATATTAACTACCTAGTACACAAATGTTTTATACGCTAATGGATGTGTGACACTATCAAGTCTTCGAGCATATGGAAATGTTTACCTTCGATAGAGGTTAATGTTAAATAAACATCTTTTTTTCTTAACTTTCATAGCAGCATATCCATAACAATTTCAAATAACCATTCAGTGACGAAATTACCAATCAACTAATGTAATTTCTGAAACGGAAAGCATCAAAACAAACGTACGGATTAGCACCCTTGTTTGTCTGTGACTGACTTGACGAATATCATTTTTCTGAAACTGACTCTGTTTTGACGGCCGTATCTCAGCGGTCCTTTGCGTGCGTCTTCTGTTTGAAACAACTTTTGGGAGTAATCGAAAACGATTTTCCAGTCATGGCTATTCACGCTGCCTTTAAACACATAAGTTGACCTTTGCACAATGAACACATCGAGTTGATATAACAGTCTGGCAAAATGATGGCCTTGATCTCGACGCCATAAACAAACTATTTACAAACACAGTACAAAATGGCAATTCAACACATGAAAGTATTAGAGGGCAGGGGTCCTCAGTCGCGCCTGCCCCCCCCCCCCCCTTTTTTTTTTCTTTTTACTTTTGCCTTAATTAAGCAAACAAAAGGCGCCGCCCCGACTCTCAAGGACGATTTATTCGGCATCTTGAAACTCCGCACCGCTGGTAATGGCACCAAATAAGTGTTCGTGTTGTCACGCGGGTCGAGTCGTTTCTCCCGTTAGACAAGAACTTTCCTACTTCAGGATTATAGAATTTCGGCCAAAGGCCAAACACAGGGACCTATAAGGTCATTCAGCACTTATAGGTCATTCAACACTGAAAGTAGAAAGGGTTGAGAGGTGATACAGAAGGAAAACTTCGCAGTGTTGGGAAATGGTGGATAGCAAGATGGGAAAGAGAGAATGTGAAAAGGAATGAAAGGGGCTGCAGCTAGGGGCCGAAGGGACGCTGCAAAGAGCCATAAGTAATGCCTACAGTTCACCACGTGAGGGGCACTGACGGCACTACTCTCCTAAGGGGCTTACCTCTGGGAGTATTCAATATACTTTTGCACAAGTACTACCATCCATTTCACACAAGTTTACAAGAACTCCTCAGCTCGGCATAAAAAGATAGACCCTTGCAATACTGCAGGCCGCGCCTTTGCTACAATTCGGAATGGCTGTTTTACAGAGGTCATTCACCAACTTATTGATAATTACAATTTTACAGCAGTCATTAATTAAATTATTGATTTGTAATGACTGTTTTACAGCCATTAATTAAATTACTGACTAGTAATGACTGTTTTACAGCAGTTATTAACTAAATTATTGATTCGAAATCACTGTTTTACAGCAGTCATTAACTAAATTATTGATTGGAAATCACTGTTTTACAGCAGTCATTAACTAAATTATTGATTCGAAATTACTGTTTTACAGCAGTCATTAACTAAATCATTAATTCGAAATTACTGTTTTACAGCAGTCATTAACTAAATCATTAATTCGAAATTACTGTTTTACAGCAGTCATTAACTAAATCATTAATTCGAAATTACTGTTTTACAGCAGTCATTAACTAAATTATAGATTCGTAATGACTGTTTTACAGCAGTCATTAACTAAATCATTGATTTGTAATGACTGTTTTACAGCAGTCATTAATTAAATTATTGATTCGTAATGACTGTTGACAGCAGTCATTAACTAAATTATTGATTCTAAATGACTGTTTCACAGCAGTCATTAATTAAATTATTGATATGTTCCAAGAGTGAGATAAAACGGAGTTGGAATGAGCTCGATTCTTCCCCCTCACCTCAACGAACCTAAAAACACCTGGAATCTGAGTTTTCCCTGGAATACCCAACAAGAATAACCAGCCGTGAAAAACGGCCAATGACTGTTCGTTTCCTGTTTACATCAATATCGAATGTAAACACAGTAGCCTTCCATTTGTTCCAACGTTGAAAAGGGAACAAACTGAATGGAAGTAAACACACATTCAAAACTGAAAGATATCGAAGAAACAGGTAACAGGTGTGGCATGATTAAGTACTAAAGCTCACCAGGGAATGGGGAATAAATTGATCATGAATTCGGATATGGCGATGAACATGTGTCTTCCCTACGCAAGAAAATGCCTTTTAATATTAAACTTATGTATATATAACGGCGTCCCTTGATTCGTGCCCTTTAACCTGGTCTTTTGTGCAATCATGGCACAGTAAGTAAAAACAATTATCTGTAGATTATATCAAATATAAAGAACCCGAATGCTCAATACACAAAAGTCAATTCACTGCGCTGGTTAGTAAATACCAGCGATATCAGGAAGGCGATGACGAAATCATGAGAAACAAGGAAAAAATGCACCGGTATGAAACTCTCAGCCATGGCCCATGAAACTCTCAGCCTCATCCCGACGGTGGCCATCCCTATAGCGTTGCCAGACGCACGATCATGGCTAACTTGAACGTTAAAATAATAACTACCGAGGCTAGAGGGCTGCAATTTGGTATGTTTGATGATTGGAAGATGGATGATCACCATAGCAATTTGCGGCCCTCTAGCCTCAGTAGTGTTTGAGATCTGAGGGCGGACAGACAGACAAAAAGTCATCTCAATAGTTTTCTTTTACAGAAAACTAAAAATATTGTCTATCACAAGACTTCATTTCTTTCTTAAAGGATAGCAAGGCAAGAGAATTAGATTCACTCATCAGTGTACCAACCAAACGTGGCCAAAAGGCATCTTTCTTTTAAACGTCTGGATCTCGTTCATGCTGAAGAAAAAACGAAAATCTACTCCCTTTCCAATTAAGTTCTCGGCAACTTCAACAAGTCCAACTTTCCTTCTCTCTTCCGTCTAACTGAAAAAGCCACTTATCCTTCAAACTGCTGCCCAATTCCTTAACTTTTACTGTCTCGTGAGTTTTAGAAACTTAGGCTCGACCTTCACTTTCTCAAACACGTTGAATCCAACTCTCCCTTCGGATTCCACGATGGTTTCGGAGATTGGGACCTTTTCTCTACCTGGCCACATCAGCAAGACTTGAAAAGTATCGTTCATTACTTCACGATATTTCTAGTGTCTAGCATAAGATAAAATAAGAATATAAGATTTAGGCCAAAGGCCAACCACTATGAGGTCATTCGGCGCTGAAAGGAAAACCGAGAGTAAAGGAAAACCTCAACGCAGTTGCACTATGAAACAATTGTTTGGACAGGGTAGACAGTAAAATGGAGGAAAGCGAATAGGAACGGAGGTACAATAAAAGGAATGAAAGGGGATGCAGCCGAGGGCCGACGGGAAGTTGCAAAGAACCCTAAGTAATGCCAACAGTGATGACACTACCACCCCTAAGGGGGTGTCTACCATAAGGCTTTGATAGTCAAACTTCCTGAATAGGACTTAACTTGAGGGCTTTATCTCATTTCCTGTTGACGAGCAACATCTCCCTTTCCCATTTCTATGGGTTAACGTTACCGTCACCGTCTGTCATTGACATCCCTACTCAAATTTCTCTTGCCCATTTGTCAATCTTGACTGGGAGCACATACTGCATAGTTCTGTGACTGACACAGGTTTTGCCTATTTCTCTGCCTACTTCCCTACACAATTCTTATATTGTGCTTGATAACAAAGCAATCAAAACTCTCGATTCTGTCAATATCTTAATGTTTAGGTTATTTAAGCTTCTTTCCGAATATTCACATACTTCACACCTGTAAGGCTGCTTCTCAAAAACTATATGGTGTTTTCTAAAGACATCAGATCCTACCCCTTGAAACATCTGTCCGTTTGGAATAATGTTCCATATATTCAGGGCAGCTACTACTTCCTTCTTTCCCTCCTAAACAGAGTTAAACCATAAGCAATTAGTTCAACCACTAAGTGAAATCTTACCTTTTCTTTGCATACTTTGCTATCTTCTTTATAGGTAACTCTCGTGCATCTGACATGGCAAGATTAAAGAAAAATTGTCGCCCTTCATGACACCCACGAAGCCAACGTTTCCCACATTTTAATCTCTGGAAAATCAGAAACCTCTGTTTCACAATGCGATGCGTTTATTTCCTTCCAAAAGCAAGCTTTAAAACTTCTCCCTGTAGCTATGGATGGATGGATTATGAAATTTAGGGACAAGCCCAAGCACTGGGACCTATTATGGTCATTCAGCGCCGTAATGGAATGAAATAAATATCTTGATGAATAATGACATGTAAATGACAGTGATGATAATCTAATGTGAATGAAACTTAAACAAAAACCTTATTTCATTAAAAAAAATACATAAATATACAAAATTACAATTAAAAGTATAACTGCTTACGCTTGTATGTATCAAGTGAAAGGTAAAATTAAAAATTAGTAAAATAAGTCACATTCTATAATATATATCAATCTCTTTTAAGAACTTTACAAGGTTATTGACATCAACATCATCTCCTAAAATATAAAAAAGTTGTTTCCCTGAAAGACCAAAATTCCTGCGGGCCGCACCATACACTGGGCAACAAACGAGAACATGCTCAACTGTCAACAGGCAGTTACAGCGAGCACAGACTGGAGCCTCACTTCCTTCAAGTATAAAGCCGTGTACCAATCGGGAATGACTAATACGGCGTCTCGTTAAAACAATTCAATCCTCCTATCTCTATGAAATGAAACTCCCAAAAATTCAAATGAGGTCTGATTGCCTTCAGTTTCTTGTTTGTGGCAAGGAGGTTTGAGGACCATCGCTCCTACCATTTGTGACGGATATAGCTTCGAATAGGAGACTTCATATCAATGTACGGAACTTCATGGATATCCATTGATATTTTATTACATACTCTTTTTGCTGCTCTGTCAGCTTTTTCATTGCCTTTGATCCTTACATGGACAGAAACCCAGCAGAACGAAACAGCTTTGTTTGCAAGAAATTCGAAAAAGCCACTCTTGAGCTTGGAGAATCAAAGGATGTGATGAATTGCAAATATTAAGACTTTCCAAAACACTATGAGACTCCAAATATATTACAAATTTCTGTTTCTCGGTACGATGAACAATAGCTGATGCTCTATTAATGGCAGAAAGTTCTGCTGTATATACTGCCAAATGAGGTAGCTTTGCAGCATCATAAGAATCCTCTGTAATTACGGCTAGCCCAACTCCCTCTCTCGACTTGGAACCATCTGTATAAATCTTATACACACCATCATGGGCTACATCATGTTCTAAAAATAAACTGCCATTTCCTCAGTAAGGTTCTTCTTAACCATAGTTTGGTTACAAACTTTTGCTTTAGGGATAAGCCATGGGGGGAATCTGGAGGCAACCAACTGATAAATATTCTGATTTTTTTGAAGTATCATTATTTACTTCTTGATGTGGCCTTACCTGGAAAGGAACAGATAACCTTGGTTTAAATTTCCTGTTGTCAAGTTGGCGAATAACCTAATAAGAAGAATTTTCATAACTGCTTTTAATGCACATTAAGTAGCGCAGACCCAGTTCCTCAAGTCGAAAGTCAAGTGGCAGTTGATGGGTATCTACATAGAGACTCTCAACAGATGTTCGGAATGTCCCAGAGCTAATTCATAATCCCATGTTATGGACAATATTGAGGTCGTTAAGTTTACTTTTATATGCTGAAGAATAAATCTGACACCCATAATCTAGTTTTGATCTACAAAGAGCATCATAAAGTCTTAATAACATTTCTTGTCAGCTCCCCACTCATTTCCAGAGACTACTTTCAAAAGATTAAAAGATGTTTATTTTACATTTAAGGCTATCAATATGTTTGGTCCAAGTGAGTTTTGAGTCAAAAGTCATTCCCAAAAATTTGACATCGGCAGCATATGGTAAAATAGATCCTGTGAGTTGTAAATTAGGTATAACCTCTTTATGCCTGCTCCTTGAAAAGCAGATAGCAACACTCTTAATAGCTGAAAATTTTAAAACCATTTAGCTTGGCCCATTTGGAGACAGAATCAATAGCTTTCTGTAGATATCGGCATGCACATATAGCATCGTAGGCAGTGCAGTAAATGGCCAAATCATCCACAAACAATGAAGCTCGAACTGGGCTTGGAACTTCATCCAAGATGCTATTTATGGCAACAGCAAAGAGGGTCACACTGAGAACACTTCCTTGTGGAACACCTTCCTCTTGTCTAAACGGAGATGATAGAAAGTTCCCTACTCTCACTTTTATAAATCTCTCGGATAAGAAGGAATGAATGAACAGTATTAAGTTGCCCTTAATACCCATTTTCTGTAGTTGTTTAAAAATTCAATTATGCCAAGTAGCATCGTAAGCTTTTTCCAAATTAAAGACGACCCCTATTGTCTGACACTGTTTGACAAAACCCTGTTGAATTTGGTTGGAGAGTCTCATAAGTTGGTCGAGGGTAGATCTATTTTTAAGAAACCCAAATTGGAAAGGAGAGAGATGATAATTTATCATTTTTTCCATTAACTTGTAAATTCAGCTTGTTAGTGCTATAGGTCTATAACTTGCACTTTGTTGATCTTTATTTGGTTTTTGAACTGGGATTACGATGGAAATTTTCCAGGCTCTCGGCATAACTCTCAGTCTCCCAAATCTTGTTAATGACCTTAAGAAGGTAGCTTTTGGCCTCTTCAGGTAACTTCATAAGCATTATGTATAAAATTGTATCTTCACCAGGAGAAGTGTCATCTCCTGAAGAGAGTGCTTAATGTAGTTTTTGAAGAGAGAATTTTGCATTGTATGCC
Organism: Macrobrachium nipponense; assembly: GCF_015104395.2. NCBI lineage: Eukaryota > Metazoa > Arthropoda > Malacostraca > Decapoda > Palaemonidae > Macrobrachium > Macrobrachium nipponense. The sequence continues at coordinate 25,238,623 of NC_087211.1, read as the reverse complement.
ACCCGGTTATCACCAGCTAGATTCAGATTGACCTGAGTGTTCCTGATTCTTTGGAATTCACTAGAATAGTCATTAGGGCTAGAAAAATTGAAGAAATGTTGACCCAATGATTCAGCTACATCTGAAGGGTTTGTGATGAGGTTATTTCCTACTCTCAAAGCGGGAGTTTTTGGTGGAACAAATTTCCCTGCAAGTTTTCGTACCTTTTTCCAAAAAACCTCTATGGTGCTTTAGAGTTAATTCCATTTTTATAATAAATCCAAGAGTCTTCCTTGGCACGACGAAAGTATCGGCGTTGTTTTGCCAAGGCTCGCTGATATATTGCTTTAGCAGTGGAAGTTCCACTTGATTTGTACTTTTTGTGGCATCTTCTAGTAATTTATCTTAAGGTGGTACACTTTTTGCCCCACCGTGGAAATGTTGGTCTCCTTGGCTTGCCAGTAGTTTTTGGAACAGAGGCTTCTGCATTGACTAATACAGTGTTTGTCCAATACTCATATGCTTTAATGTGGCTATTAAAAGATTCAAATGGTTTATCCAGGTGGATTTCCTTTTTATACTTCCCCCAATCAGCTTCTAATGGCTTCCATTTCTATGGCATTTCTGTAGGGGCATTTCTGGCAAACTGGGATAGTGATCACTGCCATTTAAAAATCATTTACTGACCAAATAAAATCTAAGGCTATTACAGAGGAACATAAACTCAGATCAATAGCAGAGTAAGAATTAAAATATATATTATGGTAAGTCATAGTACCATCATTTAAAAGCATGATATCATTATTATTAATAATGTCTTCTATAATTTTACCTCATAATCCATAATGGATTATGGGCATTAAAATCACAAAGGATAAAAAATGGTTGTGGTAGTTGATCAATTAGTGACTGGATATCGGCGTTTGTGAAGTTTGATCTAGGAGGCAGGTAGATGGAACACACAGTAATCTGCTTGTCTAATGTGATCTTAAGAGCAACAGCCTGTAAATTTGTACTGAGGGCTACAGGCGAGCATTCCAGTGATTTGCTCACCAATAATAGATGCTCCTCCATGTGCTCGATCACCCACTGGAGGGGTGGACGTGAACATCTCGTAATTAAGTCAGGATTGAACTTCTCTGGACCTAATTGAGTTTCCTTCAGGCAAATTACTCCAGGATTAGTTTCTCTTAGGAGGACCTTTAGATTTTCAGCACGAGAACGCAATCCTTTACAGTTCCATTGTAGGATATTGAATAAAGCCATTAAAAATCCGATTTGGAAGCCTTTCTTTTTTCTTCTTTGGGTAGTCTGGAAATAGATGTTTTTTATAACTAAACCTGTGATCTGTATTTCTCCTAATTTGATTTTCTTTAGGAGGAGGAGGATGAATATCTACCATTGTAATTTGTGCAACCTCTTTACCTTGGTGGTTGTGTTCCATTGAAGTACTTGCTTCACTTGAGGTAAGCACACTGTAGCTGTTATATATCGAAGCATATTTATTTGGAGTACATAGGGGTTCCTTAACAGCTCTGATTCCATTAGATCAAGCAGAGATTCTGCCTGTGATAGATTTACTACTTTAAAAGTAGGAGATGGAAGAGATAATGGGATAGCCCCTTCATCTGGAGGAGAGACTTTTCCAACCACAGGCAGTTTGCCTGCTTTGGTAGTGTGTGCTCTTGCTTCCAGTGACTGAGCACCCGACCCAGATACCCAGGCCTCTACCACAGGGGTTGATACTTCTACTGCAGGAGAAGGTGCTCCCACTAGACCCCTGGTAGTAGTGAGGAGTAGTGGGTTTAGAGCTCTTGCATAGCTCTTTGATTGACCCTATTGTTGTTTGGCATATCCTATGCTAATGTGTTCAGCATTAGTTTTATTCACTGCTGACAGTTCATATTTATAGGCTTCACAATTTTTAACATTAGCCTTATGGTTCAGCTGACAATTACTACACTTTGGTGTTTCAGAACAAATACCATGGTCAGGGGCAGAGCAGTTTATGCAAACTTTTGCGTTCCTACGAATGACTAAACTTGAAACAGTTGAAACATCGAATAGGTTTTGGGAGGAAGGGTCTTACTCGCACTCTTTCATTTTCAGAGATTACACGGGATGGAACATTAGGGTCTTCAAAGGTCAAAATTATCATATTAGCAACGGGTGTCTTTTTCACTTTCCACACTGTCAATGGGCTCATTTCAAGGATCTCACTTTCTGTGAACTTATAAATCTTTGTCAAAAATGATATCTCGGCCATAACTAAAATTCAGGCGAGGTCTGATTTCTTTAATCATATCATGCCCAGAAGGATTCACTGCAGATAGCATTTGTGCTTGTGTTTTTGATTTAGCATGTATTAGCACTGTACATTTTCCAAATCTAGAAATATCTCCACTCTTTCTTCCCCCCCACATTTTTCTGGAGGTACTTTCAGAACTTATAAAAATTGTAAGTTTCCTCCTTCGCTGTTGCAACTAGCCACATAGGAGGTTTGGGAGTTCTGGGTGGATTATTACCCTCTTGTTTTCTGACGTGTATCTTAAACCCATTCAGATGGTACATATCTATCCAAATTTTTGGGTACTTTATCTGCCAAAGCTCCCTTTATAACAGACTGATTTATTTGAACTGTATTGATATTACTAATAGCCTTTATGGCATCTTCATATTTATCAAAAGTCATCCATGCTCCCCATTTTGATGTGACTTCAAGGAAATTCATCCTTATTCAATTATAATTCCAAAAGAATGGAAAGTTGTTAAAATAGTGTCACAGTCGCACTGCACTGGTATGTCCACGACATGAAGCACTCAAATTTTTCACATTTGATAATTTTCCAACACAATGTTTTGTTGAGTATCAATGTGCTCTTGATTAACCGATATTTCCTGCGGGTGGTCCAAGGCCTTGTCCAAGGTCGTCATCTGCGCCAAAGCATCAAAAGGTCCAGGGGTACTCGAATCCTTATAGTTACTCGTCATAAAGATTAGAGGGGGTATAAAAAGTATATAAATAAAATAAAAATAAAAAATAAAAAATCTAAACTTGAAAATCTTAAAAGGATATCATCAGCCTTTCATGGAGTTTATTCCGCCACCAATGGCACAATAGAGAACCGAATCCCAAATGTCCGCATCCCTACCCTACCCCATAGGGGATAGCATTACATGATTAGAGTGGCTCAAGTGTAAGCCAAACCTACTTGATAGGACTGAGGGTATTACAAGAACACAATCATCCCCACCCCAATCATGTTATGGGCAAACCGGATAGAATGCCGAGAGTCCTATCCCCAGAACTTGACCCACCTGGAATCCGTGGTCCAGCTCTAAAGAATAGTTCCGCCTGATATCTCTCAGGTCCGAACATTATTGAGCAGTTGATGATCCTACCACAGTTCCACTGATTAGTTTTGGATATAAACCCAGTCCCAGCTATATCTTTTCCTATTTTCATGTCTAATAAATTTTACAAAGGTGGAAAATTCCACAATTAATCCAAAAAATTAAACAATGATACATGGGACTCTTTCACTCGAACCCGGGAACAAATTCCTGGGGCTCAAGAGTTCCTCACCGCGTCAATGTGGCCCCACATCAAGGGCCCTGCAGCCTATGGCTCTGATTCCACTACTCTCGATTTCCTAGAGTCGTGGCCAATCTTCCTCACTGACCCTTCTTCTCCAAGGCTGTCCAGTGACGATTCTGTCTTTACTTTTCATATAAACTAAAGACCGGGTTGTATTTTCCCGAAATCACTCCTGCGCAATTCAAGCTTGCCATCACGTCATATCATGACGTCACAACACGCTTGGAATGACCAATATCACCACCATTTGTGTATGCAGAGTGAGAAGCAATGATCTGAGCTGTGCCAGCACTGCACGATTGTGGCACTTAACATTATTGGGTGAAATCAGATCAAATTAGATCACCAGTGAACTAGGAACAATTTTCCAATTTTCATATTTTGAGGGAAGGGGAGCCTTTTTATAGTATCATACAGAGTAATCAATACTCAAGAAATACATTTTCTCAAAGTTGTTTAATTTAAAAAATTCACAAATGCACCGTATACACTCGAATAAAGATAGATTTGATAGCAGGCGTTTTAGGATAACAAATAGTCGTAAATCTACACACAAGAAATCTGTTCGAAAGTCTAGATGTGCCTGACGTGAGTCACACTTCGGTGAGGTCCATTTGCCTTCATTTAATATGAGTCTAAGAGCATTACTGGAAGCTACCAGCGAGAAATCTCACTGTCGGAATATTATTTGGAAAAAAATTCGTTGAACTAAAGTGCCCTATGTGACCCTCCTCAAAGCAGGCAAAGATAATAATGGAAGACGTGATAAAGCGTCAAAATGGCAGCTGTACCACTATCACTGCCACTACACATCGCAATCTCGACCACCACTCATATTACATGACAACCACCACCGAAGGACGAGAGAGAGAGAGAGAGAGAGAGAGAGAGAGAGAGAGAGAGAGAGAGAGAGAGAGCGCCATACCGACATACAGACAAAAAGCCCGACAGAGAATAGATAAGGTGTTAAAACCAATGATCTCTGCTTTGTTGGGAAGTTTTATGAAGAGACCACATTTCGTAATAAGAACAAAACAAAAATGTAACCTGAAACACGTTTCGTCTTGAGATCGTCGTTGGTTGTCTACTGACTGATCGGTGCACTGATTTAGTTATCGTAATCACTTACTATATATTTCACTGTGTTCGTATTTATACTGTAAAACTTACATAATATACGCATAAAATGACAGTAAAAAACGCCTTCGGCGCAATCAAATTTTCTGTACAGCATATAATATTGCATGAAACTCTCACCCACGCCCCACGAAACTCAGCCGCCGGCCATGAAACTTTCAACCACAGCCCAGTGGCGGCCTGTGTTGTTGGCACCTATAGCAGTGCCAGAAGCATGATCATAGCTAACTTTAACCTTAAAGAAATTAAAAACTACTGAGGCTACATGGCTGCAATTTACTATGTTTGATGATTGGGAGATGGCTGTTCAACATAACGATTTACAGCCCTCTAGGCTCAGTAGTTTTTAAGATCTGAGAGGGGTTGATTGATTGATTATGTCTGTTAAAAACTGGTGTCACAACATCTCGGTTATTGGCACCGAAATAAATTTAGATAAAAAGTAGAATTAAATCTAAAATTAATTTAATATAAAAAATCTAAAAATATATTTATATGAATAAATTTCTTCAAATATATAAACTTGATACATAGATATTCTATTATATAATTTAAATCTTGTTGAGGAAGCCAGCCTCCCTCATAAAGATATATAACTGCTCTATATTACAATCCTTTCCAAGAATTGTAGATAGGATAAAATTACCTCCTCTATCACCATCCCCAAGACAGAACCTATGTCTCAAATCCCAAGTCTGGGACATTCAACCAGCAAATGTCTCACAGTCAAGGACATAGTACAGTTCTCACAAAACGGAGATTTTCACGAGACATCAAGAACCCCTGTGTGAGTCTTGTTTGTCCAATCCTCAATCTGCACAACATCGTTTCTTGTCTCCTTGGGATATTCGGATATGACCAAGGAGACACTGATGAAGTGATACTGCGCATTTTTTTATTATTTACAATATCCTCCCACTGGGACTGCCAACATTTTTTTTAATTCTCTGACCTACTAGAGGATACAAATCCCAATATGGTAGTAGGCATCTTGTGGGTTCTGGGGAGCTGACAACAGACTGAGAAGGGACAGAAAAAGTGCGGATAGACAGACTAATAGCCATCTCAATAGTTTTCTTTTACAGAAAACTAAAAAAAAGTATATCTTAGTTTAACCAGACCACTGAGCTGATTAACAGCTCTCCTAGGGCTGGCCCGAAGGATTAGATAGTTTTACATGGCTAGGAACCAATTGGTCTCCTAGCAATGGGACCTTAAGCTTATTGTGGGATCCGAACCACATTATATCGAGAAATGAATCTCTATCACCAGAAATAAATTCCTCTGATTCCGCGTTGGCTGAGCCGAGAATCGAACTTCGGACCACCGGATTGGTAACCGAGCGCGAAAACCACTCGTCCAACGAGAAACCCTCACAGAACACTAAAAAGATGTCCCGTAAATGATGGCCAGTTCATGAAAAATAACTCGGCAAGACATCAACAATAATGAGAGAGCGAGACTAAGAAAGAAACGTCAGTAACCAATAGGAGCCAAACAACAACGAAGGAGAAAACGAAATAAGATGAATAACCAAGGAGGTCAGAATTAAATCTAACCACCGGGCCCCCCCCCCCCCCCACCCCACCCCGCCCAACACACAGTGAGCCACTACACCGGTCACACCCAATGGGAACACAACAGTATAAATCGTCCCAATCTACTCCTTCAATACAAACAAGGTCCCAACGTTTTTGGATGCCGCCAAAACATGCGGCTTCGCAACTGACCCGTGACATTCGACCTGCCCGGACTTCCGTTATTTATAAACTTGCTCCCTTGCTATGCTTATACCAGTGCGTCTTAGTCTTCTATTCGTGGAGTAACATTTGCAAGATAATAGAAGAGAACCGGAATTATGATAAAAACAAGAAAGCATAGTGGAAGAGGTCTGCATCAGAGAAGAGAAGAAATCATGTCTTCCCACAGGGTAGACAGACGCCAGTACTAGTAATTGAAAACTGAGGATCCAGGCGAAATAAATAATGCATACAACCAGAAACTGAAAGGAAACGAAATCATTAGGTGGGAATAACATACATACAGAAATCATGCAGCACTTCCAATACATCATGTTGGTAAATTCAACTAACTTACAAATGAAACGTTTGGTACCTGGATACTTACAAATAAGGAATGATCAAATTCGTAGGTAAACCATTGAAGGATTTTAAGCAGGTCATAAACTACAGACCAATAACATTTCTGGGACTCCTCAGAAAATTGGAGAAACACTGAAGAAAGGATTGGTGAATTTCTCTAGTGAATTTCTCCACAAACAATCTGGTTATAAGAAATCAATAGGACACCTCCCACAAATCCTATGAGAATAATGGGTATGACAAAAACGGAAGGTCACAGATGTAATGTGTGTGTGTGTGTATAATATATATCATATACATACATACTTATATATATATATATATATATATATATATATATATATATATATATATATATAGATATATATTTATATATTTATATATATATACATATTATATAAATAAATAAATAAATAATAAATATATATATATATATATATATATATATATATATATATATATATATATATATATATAAAAAGGATACCGGCAGGATAGCTAATCGGTCAGATATATTAATGGGGCAGTGGAAACAGGCTGGTACTTAAAATCATATATATTTGTCCCGACGTTTCATGACAGCTAGTCTCATTTTCAAGGCAGCAATATAAGAATAAACACAGTAAACTATAAATACATGAAAATTACAATGAAGAAGATTTCTGTAAAATTTGTGTGTATTTATAGTTTGCAATGTTTATTCTTTTATTGCTGCCCTGAAAATGAGACTAGCTGTCTTGAAACTTCGGCACAAATAAAGATGATTTTATGTACCAGCCTGTTTCCTCTGCTCTCGTCTCTAATAATAATAATAATAATAATAATAATAATAATAATAATAATAATAATAATAATAATTATTATTATTATTATTATTATTATTATTATTATTATTATTATTATTACATACATACATATATATATATATATATATATAATATATATATATATATATATATATATATATGCTACATCTTTAGACTGTAGTATTTATTGCTGACCTATGGAAAATGGTTACAAGACGGATGTGGCGAGCTATTGTATCAGTTGCAATTACATTCTTTGAAATGATAGTTATCAGCGTGGACTCTCACGGAGAAAAATGAAATGTTCTTTGTTAAGGAGAATCTACTGTCTCAAAGTCACCTTCAAATGAGCTGAGTTTGCTGTGGAATATCCCGTTGGAATATTGGGGTGTGTTCGTATATAGTTTCTATCTTTCGAGATTAATTATCTCTTGGATCAAGGGGAAAAATATAGAACGTAGAAAACCCTATTATGTGTAGACCAGGAATTATGAAATAAATAATGTGTTATGAAACTTTGCACAACGAACTCGTTACATGACCGTGACGTCATCTAAAGGGAGTGGTCGTACGAGAATATTTGTTCGTTCGTGCGTCATGTTTTCCCTCCCTTGTGAACTTTTCATATAATTTTTGAGGCGCTCTCAGCCCAACCTTGGGTAGAAATGGAGGGTGGTGTGAAAGACCACGAGAAACTGAAATATAGACAAAGAGAAGTAAGTGACAATTTTCCTTATTAATCTGTTTTTTTCAGTGATTGGATCCTTCTCTATTATGTGCCGATGCCATGAACTTTTTTTCAGAATTTTATTTGCAATAATTCATTTAAGAGATTTACTATGAGCCATATCCTCTTTTGACAGGAACTATGTCGATTTGGCGCTCTTTCGGCCTATGTGACCCGAATTATTATAGGTTTTGATAAGCCCTAATTGTTTATTTGACGAAATGAAGAGATGTTACTTTAGCTATGTGACTATTTAATTTGTGAAACAAATAGGTCCGGGTTTTAAAAAAAAACGTGTCTCATCTTGCTGTTCATTTGTGGGAATTGTTCAGTTACCCAGATCTAGTTCTAAACGGTCCGTTTTCTGTGTCGAGTTTTAATGAACGAAATTCGATTTTCATGAACTTAATGTAACTCAGGCCCGTACCCGGGGGGGGAGGGGGGTTTAACGAAAACAACCCCCCCACCCCCCCTTTCTGGAAGTCCATATTTTCTGTGACTATCCATTATTGAACTGTACTTACAAAGTAATAAATAATTATTGTTTTTTTGTTAAGTCAAAGTATATATTATTGATTTTTTGTTAAGTCAAAGTATATATTATTGTTTTTTTGTTAAGTCAAAATATATAAGATAACAATGTAATATGCATGCTATCGTTAACATAATAAACGAATCAATCAATAAAACTGAAGAAATATTCTTTAGTTGTTATTCAGTACACTGAATAACAACTAATCGGGTAGAAGGGCATACACCACATACTCATTTTTTTTTTTTCTTATTATAACTAAAATAACATTTTCAAGTATTTCACCTTGTGTATACCTACGTATGCAATGACATTTATAAAAGAAAAGGTACAGTTTTGGGGGAAACGAGCCCCCACCCCATAACAAACTCTCGTCACGGGCCTGTAAAACGGTTTCCGTGATAGAATCTTCCTGATCTTTTGGGAATGAAATCTATTTTCGTAGTTCAGAGTTTAATTCAGTGCCTAAATTAATTCTTGCAAATGCGTTTTGTGTTGATTAGAGATTTCATGACGATGACGGTCATGCTGCCCTGTAATATATGAATGCCTTCAGCATTATATATATATACATCGAGCTACAAATGTCCTTTAATATCTAATTCGCTCTTCTTCCTCGGAATTAATATACTTTCATATACATTAACCGAAAGGGAATTTTTTAGTCGATAAGAAATTTGTCGGCTCACAGGCTCGAACCATCGAACCCAACAAATTCAGGACGCACAGTGAAGCCTTAAACCACACCAGTAATATGATATGTCTCATATAATGGCTACGTGCGGACAAAAGCACTACAACGTTACCGAGGACGAGGTGGGTTGATGCCGACTCCATAACAACGAACACCTGAGAGCGACAGGTATTTGTAGTTGAGAGGCGGCATAAACTTATACCCTCTTGCGGTGGGGGTGTGGGGTTAAGGCTTCACTGTGCGTCCTGAATTTGTTGGTTTCGATGGTTCGTGCCCGTGAGCCGACAAATTTATTATCGAATAGAAAAATTCCCCTTTGGTTAACAAATATGAAAATATATTAATTCCGAGGTAAAGCTAATGAGATATTAAAGGACATTTGCAGCTCGATGTATGTATATAAATCACGGTAATGTGATATGACTCATATATATATATATATACATATATATATATATATATATATATATATATATAGATATAGAATATAATTTCTGCTATTCACATATAACAATAATATAAACGGTTCTAAAACGTGCTTTTATTCTAATATGGTTTAAACGACAAACACTTGCTTTAATGATAACTATAACTGTACATTTCACAAAATCTTCATGAAGATGACATTTCCAGAACCATACAGAGTTTGGGGTCCTCTGTCAATAACTGACCACCAAAATTTTCATTAAAATAATTCCAATATATTTTCCTTTAAAGAACACCTACTAAATAAAGAAAGTGGCAATCGGATGGCACCTTCAGTCAAAAATTAAAAATGACTCTGGCCGTAACAGATAAATGCATGCTTGCATTTTAGCACCATCAGGCAGCTGCACCACTGGAGAGACTAAGAAGCCATTGACGGAGGGAGTTTCCACCGACTCGGGGGCAATCCATACACCTAAACAGCACATCATCATAAGTCGAGCCACGGAAACTAATACTCAAGACCTTCATGGTCTACGAGCATCAATAACTAGTCGAATAAAAGGTTCACTTGATTTCCCAGTCTCCCTTGATAGTGGTGTAAGGAAATAAGTATATCTATAGAGATAAATTATTCTCCCTTGAAGCAACACAGTAGCATGTTACATTTATGAAATATGCTACGTGAACTGAATGATCTGTTGGAAATGGACTATCTGCAATGACTAAGACCAGAGAATTACTGGAACGACCACTTACATGATGGGCCGTTCTAGAGACTAAGAGTTTGTTGGTTTCCTACCTTTGAGTGACAGTGGCCACCATCCCCGCTCTCTTCGCCAGTACATTCCTGCGCCCCTGGAAAAAGAAAAATTCTACGTTAACGACTCTGGAAGGAAAAGGTATTAAAAATAAGATAAAAAAGCAACTGCAAAAGTTGAATATATAATTATAAGAATCTATAAGTCTAAATCAAGTACTAATCTTTTATATTTTCAAGGCCTAGTTAATAAAAGATGTTCCTCACAGCATTCGTGGAAGTTTGTCTCTTGATGGACTCAAGAACAGAAAGAAATAACATACTCTGAAAGCCGTGCAGGCACGCACACATACATACTAATATGCATTGTAATTAGGTAAACCTCTTACACAGCCATCTCATCCACCAAGAAGTAAAGTAATATTCAATGAAAGAGTTTTCATATTCACTGATAATATTGTTTTCATTTCAACTGTAAAATGAACTGTAAACAAAATTCGCCCTTACAGACCTGTCTCACCACTACCTTTGAGAGATAATTCTTCAATCTCCTTCTTTAGTCCACGTGACTGCCGAGGCCATACCTTTCAGGTGCAGCTCCAGTAGAAACACTAATCATCGCCCAAGGAAAGTCAGTTGACAAAGGCATAGAACTGTCCTTGTGCTCAGCGCCATCTTGAAGACCCAGCCACGCAAGCAACCCTCTACTGACACGTGGTCCAGCTAACCTATGATGCTTCATCTTTTCAGAAGCACGACTCTTCATCACGAACAACCATGAGTTTTCAGTTTTCATACACACTGAATCCATTCAACACAAAATTAATGTAGCTCCGCGTGATTAGAACCCCTTGAATTATCACCTTCTAGCACAATCCTAAGCTCCACAGAACAGTTAACAGCTTTCAATACAAACATACCTAGGTTACTCTGGTCAAAATCAGACTGCGTGCCAGTGCCACCTCACCCAAAGGGGCACTGTTACTTGCCCGTATCACCTATCACTGACCTCTACCCCACCTCCTAAGTCCTAATAACTTATACCCCAAAGGTCACGCCCCTCCAAGCATTATCTCAAAATGTCTAAGACAGCCAGATCCCAGCAATATGAGGATTTCAAGTTCTACATGGATGCTGGGAAGGAATTGGGACTGATGCACCAAGCCCTGAGAGTGTAAAGAAAAGTTATTTTGCATTTTTTTAAATAAATTGGCTCACCTGATTTTTAAACTGTTATGTAATTGGTTTGCCATGATGAACTTTTATTAGTGGCAAAATACAGATCAATTCAAGTGAATTTTTGGTTTCTCATGGGAAACTGATTGTTTGCTTTAATCAACCATACTGCTGCTTATGCGTTTCTCCAGAAGTCCATAAGACAGCAGTCGAAAACGGAAGGGTTGATTTAACACAGGCAGTGAGAAGCTAGTTCCAATCAAAGGAAGACAACTCTTCCACTCGTACCACTGTACCTGAGGACGTATATCGAGGGTATTCACCCTCCTTTGCCCTTATTCTTTGGATGTACAGTCTTGTTATGACTGTTTAGGAGAACTACAGCCTGTAGACAGCTCTCGACTGGATTAGTCAACAGACTTACTTTTTGATTACATCACTATCCACCGTCGACATGGCAAACCTCCCTCTACTCCTTCGCAATTACTCATGAAATGGATGTGCTTGGGGTATGTTACCCTGAATAGCAGATGCGGTATCTAAATGGTGATTAAAGCTACATTTACTTTTGCTGTAGTTATTCTGAAGGTTCCATTTTGCTCCCAACCTACTAAAATAAATAACGCTTGGATATATGTAATTTACATTTATGAGGCGACCTGCCAAAATTTAATTCATGTTTAAAAGTGCATTAGGAGTGACAGGTTTACGTTTACCATTGGTGTTGGAATTGATCTCCCTTCACTAGGATTAAAGTTTGACGGTTCTGACGCAATTTGTACTTAAGACAGTTATTCCTCTTCTGTTTAGGTGTGACATTATTTTTGGAGAGTATTCATTTAAGATAATACACTTTAATATTAATTTGGCTTGATCACTCGGAATGGAATGGAATATAAAATTTAGGCTTGAAGCCAAGCACTGGAATCCAAAGGATTATTCAGCGCTATAATGAATTTGGTTTGTGATGTATGTCAATGAATATATGAACTGAATAAAATTAAAATAATTTTTAAAATATGGCAAAAATTTATATTTAGTAAAAACTGATATTCTCCATAAAATAAATTATTACTTTGAATTTAGGATAATGCATACTGTATAACCTTTAGTGTAAAAAAGTATAAAATAAAAAATATGCATAAAAATGCTTATATACACGACTGCAAGTGTATATACTATACCAAGAAAAATATCAAATTTCATTATAGATTGTCTCTAAGGAATGCCACAATGTTATTAACGTCTACGCCAGGACCAAGCAGTTCTGCTATATCCCTACCCACTAACCCACGCCTTTGCCATGCTACAGAATACCTTTGGCAATGTAATATATTGTATTCCACAGTAAGAAGAGATGGATGGATGGATGATATTTAGGGCTATAGCCCAGGCACTGGGGCCAAGAAGGCCATTCAGCGCCGTAGTGAAGGTTAATTAAGTTGAATTATGGTAAATGAATTAATGAATTAGTGAAAGAGATGATTCATAAAATTAGATGTGACTAATAAATAAAATAAAAATATGAAGTTTAATGAATGGCATAATATATATTAAAAATAGTTTGTCTTTAAAAATCTGTATGATATATAAACAATTATCTAAATATTATTAAAAAATTTTATACCTTTAAAAAGGAGACGAGAGCAGAAATATTGGCTTCATCTCCCAAGATATTTGAGAGGGATTTACCCTGGAAATATCTTTCCCTTTGGTTAAAATATCTGGGGCAAACCATCAGAATGTGCTCCACTGTTAGTATCTCATCGCAGTAAGCACACACTGGTGGGCTGCTTCCTTCTAAAATAAACTGATGGGTTAAATAAGTGTGCCCAATCCTTAATCTCGTTAAAATAACCTCTGTTCGTCTGTCAAGCTGGATACGAAGGCACACGGCAGGTTATATTTTTCCTAATACTTCTATACTTACTATTATTGGCAAGAAGAGAAGTCCACCTTTCTTGCCATTTACTTAATACATAAGACCTAATAGGACTTTTTAGGTCTGTATGAGGCACTTTCCTGAAGGTTGTTTCTGGCAAAGCGCTTGCAGCTTTTGCTTCCCTGTCTGCAGTCTCGTTTCCATGAATCCCCACGTGAGAAGGAACCCAACAGAAAGAGAATGACTTACGCAGACAATATATACGAAAAAGCAACTCCTGAAGTTTTTGGATTAACGGATGAAAGCTATTAAATCTTTTGATAGCTTCTAAAGTGCTTTTAGAATCCGAGTATATGACAAAATTAGTGTCACTACTTTGAAGAACTAAATCTAGGGCAGAGACTACGGCTGTTAATTCGGCAGTAAATATTGATGCAAAGTCAGGTAATTTAGCAGTATATGCTGTATCACCAAGGATAAAACAGCACACCCAACACCACTATCTGACTTTGATCCATCTGTATAAATCTTCACATAATTAGCATAGGGAACGTCGTGCTCTAAGAATTTTCCCCTAATCTCTTCTTCAGTACAAAGTCCTTTTTCTTAAATGATTTCTTGCATACTAATACTTCAGGAATAAGCTTGGAGGATTTACAGGATGTTTTACTTCCAGGACTTTCTGGGATTTGAGATGGTTATCCCTAACATCCTCGTTCAGTCGACTTTGGAATGGTTTGGAAGCTCTTGTACCAGAGAAATTCCGTGAGTCTGTTTCCTTAAGTACTTGAAAGGAGGGATTTTTGGGAGCACTTTTCATTCTAGCCACGTATCTAGCCTTCTTAGATCAAGGAGAGTTCTAAAAGCCCCAAGAATATTGTCAACCCCATGTTCTGTACAGCATCCAATTCCTTTAGCTTGGTTTTACAAGCTGAGGAATAGATCTGACAGCCATAGTCTAGCTTGGAGCGACACAGCATTTGTGGGCATTAAAATCACCTAGGAGAAGTAAAGGAGCTGGAAGTTAGTTAATTAAGGGCTGAATATCATCACTGTTAAAAATAAGATCTGGTGGACGGTATAAGGAGCAGACTGTTATCCTCTTTTCCAAGATGACTGAAATAGCAACAGTCTGTAGAGTTGTATTTAATTGTATTATGGAGTGCTGCAGAGCTTTACAATAATTGCAGCACCACCACTTGGGGGAGAGGAGTTAAATATTGAATAATTTAGTCCAGGATTATAAGGAGAGTTACCTAACATTGTCTCCTGCAGGCATATAATCCCCTGATGGATATCGAACATGAATGTTAAGGTGGTAAAAAGTGCTACTTCCCACTCCTTAGAGGGGAAGTACTGTTCCTAGTGTGGAGAGGAAAGTTCTCCTTTATAAGAGACTGTTTCTTTAATCCCTTTTCATTTGAATTGGAATTTAGAGTTTTTGGCTAATCATATTTCTGGTATTGATTCTGATCAAAATTTCTACTGTGATTCTGCAAATCACAAGGTTGTTCATTTGTCTTAGGGTGGCAAGACTGATCAGAACTCATATGTTTTTGGGCTGAAACTGCTTTTGGAACCACCTTTCTAGGTGGAGAGATCTCTTCCAAAACACTGAACCCATTTAAGGTTTTTATTTTAAAGCCATCATTATTTGGGGATGTATTCCTTGTGCGCATCTTGGTGGTTGTAATTATAGTTTTGTTTTCATTTTTGTTTGTGGCTTTGACAATTGATGGCTCTGAAGTAGCTCTATCTAATTCGGATTGGTACCTTGGCTTATTCTTGTTGGAAATGTTTTTGGAACAGCTTCCTGAATTATTAATTGATTTTGGCTCCCTTTTTTTGGGGTGAGCCTGCAACTATTATATTAGTCACCTTTGTATTGACTTTGGTAGGTGAGTTTTCTGTACTTCTTGAAGTACAACTTTTGGTGTTGGACTCCAAGGCACTAGCAGATGAAAATTTCTTGACAGATTGGGGATTTTCATTATTTACAGTCCGTAGAGTAGCAGGTATGTGATGCCTATTATCAGATGCAGTTATTAGTTGCCTTACATTGCTGGAACTTT
The DNA here is from genome assembly GCF_015104395.2 of Macrobrachium nipponense. NCBI lineage: Eukaryota > Metazoa > Arthropoda > Malacostraca > Decapoda > Palaemonidae > Macrobrachium > Macrobrachium nipponense. The sequence goes on along the minus strand of NC_087211.1, from coordinate 25,222,732 downwards.
TCATAAGTTTTATTACTGAAGCATAGGTAGAGTTGGCACTTTAGTTTGCCCCCATTACCACATGCTTTGCTTCGCTAATGCTGACATGTTCATTGTCAGCCACTGCCAATACATCTTCTTCAAATCTGTGTCTGAGGCAAGTCCTAGAATTTGGAGAGTGACCACCCTTACATTGAAAGCAGTATTGGGCTGCTACACACTCGTCAAAATAATCATGCTCCGCAGAGCACACAGAAATCTTTGTTGTTTTCACACGAGTTTTGAATGTGGCCATATTCAAAACATTTGCGACACGGTTTAGGATTTCTTTTATATCTTTTAACCTGCATCCTCTCATGGCCAACAATGATAGTATCACGTAGGTAACTGGAGGAGAAGGTTAAAAGGATAGCTGCATCCCCTCCAAGTTTTTTTTTATGTGAGATACACAAGGAGGACATCGATGGAGAATCTCCTCCTCTTCAAAAACATGCAGGTCTTTTGAGTATACTACCCCTTTCACTGTGTTAAAGAATCTATGCGATGCAATACATTCGATATTTCCACTTTCAGGAGGTTTAAAATTCGATAGCAAAACTGCTTGGGTTTCATTACCAGCTTTTATTAGCAAGTTCTTTCCATAACGCTTCAAGTTCTCAATGGGAATGGAACCTACCTTGCTCTCGATACATTCAGCAGCCTTTATAAAAATTTTTCCTCCCTCCTTGTAGCTAGCAACATGCCATATAGGGGTAGTAAGCGCTCTGGTACATGGGGCTGGTCCATGTTCTTCGTTCTTAGGGATAAATCAAATGGCTCATCATTTAAATTTTTCACTGAAAACACTTTCGTGCTAAGAACCGAATCATTAAGAATGTGGCCATGGAGTCTTTGTTGTGCCTCATTAGCTTCCAAGGGTGAGGAAAATTTAACATTAGCAGAAAATGACTGCTTGTCTTTTTCCAGAACTAATTTCATTCTTTCCACTTAACCACATTGTTTCATTACACTGTACAAACACTCATAATCTAATGACAAGTTTATATAAGTGCAATGAAGGACTCTATTATTAGGATCAAATCCACCAGATTTACTAACACCCTGGTGTCTCGGTGTTTGGTTCTGTCCGATAGCTGAGCTCATATCCATCTTCAACCCAGAAGTTGTTGCCAGTGCCAGTATGTCATCGGATCCAGGGGAGGGAAAACTTTTGTCCAAATCCATAGAACAATGCCGGTTCATATTCAGAAGCCCAAAAAGTGTGCACCCAACATCCAAGAGCCCCACTGAGACCCCCAACAGCACATCAGAAAGGGAAATCAAGGCAGCCTCTAATGCCCAAACTCCCCACCCCAACACACTGTACAAACCCACAAAGCGATCCCAGGATACTAAGCACGCACACACCACACCACCTCACACAAACCGGCTCACCTACACACCCAAAACTGCTTGGTTTTATCAAGAAAGTATCGTGGATCAGTCAGGTATTCACATTCTCCACCAATGGCACAAGTGAGAGTTGATTCCCAATAGTCCACCCCATACCCTACCCTTTCGGGATAGCATCAATATGTTTGCAGTGGCCCAGGTATAAGCCAATCCACCTGCTGGGAGTTCTGCCCCCACTAATGGGGACCGACTCCCCACTCCAAACGTATTGGTGGGCTTCCGTACAGAAGCAAGGAGTCCCATCCCCAAACACCAGGCCCCCTTGGATTCCAATGGGCTGATCCCTGGAGATGGTTCCGCCCTCAAGATGCCAATAGGAAAATCCCATCACTATCTCTTAGGTCCAAACCATATCGGGTGGCGACTCAACCACCACAACTCCCACAATTAGCTTTGAATGCAAACCCCTTCCAAGCACGATCGCTTCTCAGACTCACCTAAGCAATAAAAGTTTTCAAAAAGTGGAAAATTCCACTAAATTACTCCAAAACATTTATAATATTTTAAATACAGGAGACTCTTGGACTCAAACCCGGGAATAAATTCCAGGGGTTCAAGAGCCCCCTCACCACGTCAAGGTGGTCTCACTTGAGGGGGCAGTAAGAGGAGAGTCACACTGCATACAGACTGGTGCAGTAACCCCTCTAAAAGAATTATGTGGGTCAATCGAGCATGGCCAATTCTCAGACAACATAATACAATTTCTAACCTAAGATTTTGTTGGAATCCAGATGGCCAATGTTCAACACTGTCTGATCTTCCCTTATTTTTTGTATTTTTGATATATGAACGAATAGTCCATTTTATATTTGTAGCAGGAATATGGTGGAATA